>NW_022631028.1:16509742-16947011 GCF_010015895.1 Lontra canadensis | reverse complement strand
TTCTATTTTCAATGATAGCCTAGCTGGATATAGTATTCTTGGCTGCATGTTTTTCTCGTTTAGTGCTCTGAATATATCATGCCAGCTCTTTCTGGCCTACCAGGTCTCTGTGGATAAGTCTGCTGCCAATCTAATATTTTTACCATTGTATGTTATAGACTTCTTTTCCCGGGCTGCTTTCAGGATTTTCTCTTTGTCACTAAGACTTGTAAATTTTACTATTAGGTGATGGGGTGTGGACCTATTCTTATTGATTTTGAGGGGTGTTCTCTGAACCTCCTGGATTTTGACGCTTGTTCCCTTTGCCATATTGGGGAAATTCTCTTCAATATACCTTCTGCTCCCCTCTCTCTTTCTTCTTCTGGAATCCCAATTATTCTATGTTGTTTCGTCTTATGGTGTCACTTATCTCTTGAATTCTCCCCTAGTGGTCCTGTAGCTGTTTGTCCCTCTTTTGCTCACCTTCTTTTTTCTCTGACATTTGGTCTTCTATATCGCTAATTCTTTCTTCTGCCTCATTTATCCTAGCAGTGAGAGCCTCTATTTTTTATTTTACCTCATTAATAGCTTTTTTTATTTCAACTTGGTTAGATTTTAGTTCTTTTATTTCTCCAGAAAGGGCTTTTATATCTCCCGAGAGTGTTTCTCTAATATCTTCCATTCCTTTTTCGAGCCCGGCTAGAACCTTGAGAATCGTCATTCTGAACTCTAGATCTGACATATTACCAATATCTGTATTGATTAGGTCCCTAGCCTTTGATACTGCCTCTTGTTCTTTTTTTTTTGTGGTGAATTTTTCTGCCTTGTCATTTTGTCCAGATAAGAGTATATGAAGGAGCAGGTAAACTACTAAAAGGGTGGCAACAACCCCAGGAAAATATGCTTTAACCAAATCAGAAGAGATCCCAAATCGTGAGGGGGGAGAAAGGGGATAAAAAGAGGTTCAGAAAGGAAAAAAAAAATTAAAAAAAAGAAAATGAATAAAGAAAATATATAAAAAAGGAAATATATATATATATATATATATATATATATATATTTAAAAAAGAAAAGGGTAAAAGTTAAAAAAAATTTGGCAGAAGAAGAGAAAAAAAATTGAAAAACATTGAAAAAGAAAAAAAAATTAAATTAACTGCAAGGCTAAAGAATCATGGGGAGAAGCCATGAGTTCCGTGCTTTGCTTTCTCCTCCTCTGGAATTCCGCTGCTCTTCTTGGTATTGAACCTGCACTCCTTGGTAGGTGAACTTGGTCCTGGCTGGATTTCTTGTTGATCTTCTGGGAGAGGGGCCTGTTGTAGTGATTCTCAAGTGTCTTTGCCCCAGGCAGAATTGCATCACCCTTTCCAGGGGCTGGGATGAGTAATCTGCTCAAGTTTGCTTTCAGGAGCTTTTGTTCCCTGAGCGCTTTCCGTGGAGTTCCAGAGGACAGGAATGAAGATGGCAGCCTCCCAGTCTCTGGCCCAGAGGAGCCGAGAGCCCAAGGCCCCACTCCTCAGTGCACCCTCAGAGAACAGCGCCCATTTACTCCCGTCACCCTGGCCTCCGGCCGCGCTCCGAGCTGACCGAGCCTGCGACCGGTTCGAGGTAACCCCGAGCTGTGAGCTCACTCCTCGGCTCCATCTCTGTAGCCAGCTTCCCCATTCTAATACCTGTAAGCTCTGCGACACTCAGACACCCCCGATCCTCTGTGACCCTGCGGGACCTGAAGCCACGCTGACCCCGCGTGGGCTTCACCCCGGTTTAGCCTCTGGAGCGATGTCCCTCAGTGGAACAGACTTTTAAAAGTCCTGCTTTTGTGCTCTGTTGCTCCGCCGCTTGCCGCGAGCTGGCCCCTCCCCACGCGGTCTATCTTCCCGTCGCTTTGGATTCACTTCTCCGCCCGTCCTACCTTTCAGAAAGTGGTTGATTTTCTGTTTCTAGAATTGCTGTTCTTCTTTTCTTCGATCTTCAGTTGGATTTGTAGGTGTTTGCAATCTTTAGATAAGCTATCTAGCTGATCTCCCGCTACCTGAAGTAGTCTCAGCCTGCTACTTCTCCGCCATCTTGACTCCCCCCCACCTTTGTCTCATATCTTAACTTGGATGCCTAAACCCCTATAGTTTTAACATTAAAATTCTGGTTAGATTCTGAAATGAGAATTCTGACAAGGTTATGACACTAAGAATTCAATCTAGGTTGTCATATTGCATTTCTAATGAGGTTATAACATGACAATACAAGGCTTGACAAACCTCTAGAGGTTCAGTTGTGTTAAAAACAAAACAAACACAAGCCCAAAATGGAGTCCTTTGTCCTCTGCAACAGCAAACCAAGACCTAATTACAGTTTCAACCTATTCCAGGAATGTGACCTTTAAAAAGTCAATCTGAAATTTCCTTACCAGCACTAGCAAAATAATCTGCATGATTAAAAAAAAAACAAACAACAAAACCTGCCATTCTCTCTCCCCCCACAACAGGTGTCCTACACTGAAAGAATCCCTCTTTTTCTTTCGCTAATAATTTCCTTGCCCCACTCTCTTCCTATCACAACCTTCAATTTTGTAAAACTCCTCAGAGTATCTCCTTACTTATTACAGAGGATGCTACCTAATTTATGAATGGCTTAATAAAGCCAACCACATCTTCAAATTTATTCTCTTGAATCTTGTTGTTTAACAGTTGTTTTAAATATGGAGGCAAAACCTGATTTAGTTTTAATTACTCTGCTTTTCTCCCCTTTGAAGAACCAATATCTTGCAGGGTTTTTTGTTGTTGTTGTTTGTTTGTTTTTAATGCTAAAGGTCAAGGTATGAGAGGCAGTTGAGGAAAAAATTCATTGAAACTATTCTTTAGGTAAGCTGGACTTATTTCAAATCCTGAAAGACTCAAGGAGACAAGCAGGCTCATAGTTACATGGGCATTTTTTTTTTTTAAAGAATCATTTCCCCTTCCACACAATATACAGATCTCCCTACTCCTCACTGATATGTCCACTATACTCATAACCAAAAGCATTTCTCTCTGTTCTGGTCAGATCATATGTAATGCAAATGCCCAAATACAAATCTAACTCTTACATGCCCTCTGGGAGGACTTTGTCAATAACAACAACAAAAATAAAATAAAATAAAAGAGGGTTTTAGCCCATAAAAAGTACTTATGAAGGTTTCAACAAGTTTGCAAAAACAATCCAAGTAACCTGGGCAATGTCTCTATAAATTTTAGCCTCTTTGGAAATCAGAGATTCAGTAGCCTAAGAATATAGGGAAGACAAAGCAGAGTTAGTATATCCTAAGATTTTCTCCACCTTATTATCCCATGATGACTAAGTGTTGATGAATATGTTGTGTTTCTTCAGATGGTTTTGTGCCTCAATCCCAGTAAATCACAGCTTAGGTTCTTAGAAAATATGTGATTCCCACTGACATTCAATTCCACCTCCAGTCTTAAGGCCAAGCTATCAACATCTTTCTTCTGGCCTCAAGTAACAACTTGCTAACTGGTCTCCTTGCATCCTTTCTTGCTCTGTTCCAGCTCAGGCACCACACACCCGTCAGAGAGGTCACATTAACTGAAACGCTACAAGGTGGAAGACAGAAAAGCATACCCACGTGGCTAGGAGCTGGCCTGACATTGTCACTACATACTGGAGTTGATAGGAGCTGGCGTAGCTCTAACACTTGGGCCTGGGTGGTTTCCTGTTGACTATCCATAACCTCACAGAATATCAACATCAGACAGAATCTGGTGGATCAAGATAAAAAGAAGACCTGTTATAATCATGCCTGAACAGACAAAACATGAACTTTGTCCTAATGACCAAAATGACCAGATAAACCTTGCTCATTGCCCTTCCTAAATAAGGGTGCCTGCTGCTTCTTTACCAATTCAACTCTAGCTTCATTCCTTTCCTCCAAGCCTGAGAAACCCAATCACAGAATTATCCGGTTCTAAGATAGCACACAACCCAGAACAAAGCTTTGCTTCCCTAAAGCCTCTTCAAATTACCAGAAACAGTACCAAACCTATAAATCCCTTCTAACACCACCTTACAGAGATAGTCCATTGTTCTCTGTGAGCATTCTCCCTTGAAAGTTCACAGAGAAACCTCACTAAAATGGAGTTGGGAGGCCAGCAGGGCAAGCTTTCATGCCCTACCACATGCCCTTAACTGCAGACTCAAGAGGAAGAGACAGACCTTTCTGGTCATACTTTACCTACTTTACTATCCCAACTGGAAGAAGCAAGATTTTTCTCCTCTCCCAGCAACAGCCCAGCCAATGACAGGCTATCACAACTCAGCCAAAGAAAAGCCACTACACTGTGAACACCCAATCCAATGGACTCTTTGTTTAAAACAGTCCCTCCTATCTTCAACTGTTGCTCTGTGAAAGGGTGTTCCTTTCCTTTGTTCCATGGTTTTGACCTAGCACACATGTCCCAAATTGCAATTCTCTGATATTCCTGAAAAAATCCATTTTTGGTGATAAAATGACTGATGGTTTTATTTTTAAGATTAACAAATATTACCTATAATATTAACAAATATTAACCAATATTCCTATGACCACTAAACCCACCTTTTTGAACCATAGGTATATTCTGATGGTCTTCGGCTGCAGAGCACTGACAACTGTTTAGCTCAAAAAGCTTAGAGATATTCAGTCAAACCACCTGGGTTCAAATTCCAGCTCTGTCACTTATTCTCCATCACATACTTCCTAGGCCAAGTGACACAACTTTGTTGTGCCTTGATACATTCATTTGTCAAATAGGAAAAATGTTTATTTCCTTTAAAATTTTTTGAGGATTATAAAGTAATACCAGTAAAATATACGGAATATATTACTTAAAACACACAGCTGGTCAAATCACTCCTATTTAAACTAATAGGCAAAAATCATGAATATATCTAACAATGTCTACCTACCTCTACAGCTTCTTGGCAGCTTAATTTTCTCCTCAATAAAATGGTTCTAAAAATATCATTATCAAAAAATATATCATTATCAATAATGACATAAAGATACATTTCAAAAAGCATCTTGACTCTGTCTTTGGAAAACCTCTTGTCACCAGCACTTAATAGGCACAAAACAAATGTCATTTGCTCTTCCTCCTTTGGGAAAATTAACTCTTTCAGGGCCTCTGTTTTCTCAACTGGAAAACAATGGGACTGGATGAGCCCAGTACAATTCAAACTGCATTCCATGGACTATCCCAGGTTGATGCTTTAGGGAGTCTGCAAAACCTTATTTTTATTTTGTCAGAAAACTGACATAAGACTGCTATTGTCATTCATAATATCCTGGAATCCATATGAAAAATAGTACCTTAATGCCTTAGTGTCTCACAACAAAGAGAAAATCAGTACATATTGGTGGAATGAAGTTCTAAATTCAAATTTTTGAGATAGAAATGTGTTTCATCAGAGTGACTTCCTGTATGACTATTATGTCAAACAAATGTTATAAAACTTAAGTTTGTAAATTTATGCTATTAAAGATTAATTTAATGTTTCATATACTAAGATTCTAAGCATTTTTTTTTTCAGAAGAAAAAAAAAGCTTCTGCAAGGACAAAAGTTAAAATATAACTTGACTAGATCATCTCTAGGCACCTCCTGGTTCAGAGATGTTTGGGGTTCAGAGGTGTTTTTATATGCTTTGGAGCATCCCAAACACTTAGGATTAAAACAAAGTTATACAATATCCTGTATCACTTCAACAGGGATGTTGTTTGCTATCTAAGTAGGCATTTGTTGTTTTTTAAATATGTGGACTGTTTGCCTAGAGAGGCAGAAAAAAGTGTTCACTTTGTAAAAAATGCCTCTGTCCTGTATTACCCACAGATGCCAAGTTGGCCATAAACACATACACATACCAGAGCCAGTGAATACGCCATGACTACTGTTGGCCTCCTGATTCTGTGTGCAGTGAATTATACTTGCAGTGCTGGGATATTACTTTTAGAGACACCAGTAAGAAGCCCTTGAGACAACTGCACTCCCTCCTGCCTGAATAATGCTATCAAGCTATACTGAATCATGTTATTCTTAACAATCCAAACTCCAGTAAGAAAAAAATTGAACAAGGCCTTGTTCAGAATTTCCCTGATTACACAAACTGAGATGTTGAAATATTTTAAACATGGACTGTTTAAAGGGGTCATGATATCAGAAACTAGACTGGAAGAAACTGATCATCCCCTCCACAATATGGCTTAATAAGCAATCATCACAGTGTTTCCAAGTATCAGCAGTGATCTAAGCTGATCCTATCACATAGTGAATAAGAAAACTGAGGTCCAGAGAAAGGATGTGGTTTCTCCATGCCCAACTGGCAATGTTGTAAAAAAACACTAAACAACAATTTCAGTCTCCCAAACTTTCCTATTATACTTTATGTATTCAATATACCTTACATTAATTGAGAACTAATTGAATTCCAGTACACGGTCCAATGGACAGAACATTCCCTTTCTGGGAACACGGTGGACAAACAAATGACTCTCCCAAAGAAGATAACAAAAATTCTGGTATGTGTTTTTAGATCTTTATAAACACAAAGATTACTGAGGAACATAATAAGGAATAGTTATTTGAGGCCAAAAACTAAGTGAATATAGGTAGGCCACTGAAGACAGCTTTTAACTTTAGGACAATAGTTAAATCTGTTAAAATTAACCACTGGTTTTCATGTTCTTTCCAGTCTCAAAACACTAAATATCAAGTTCAAGGACATCCAAGAATGAACCCAACCCATAAAACTAGAAACTCAAAAGAATAATACTTCTGGAAAATGGGTGAATTAGGGGGAAAAATATGTGTTCTCTACTAAGAGACTGCAAAAAAGGTTGCCTTTCGGGAATCTCAACAATGAAAGAAATGAAAAACAAATCTCCAAAATGTTTAACCCACAATCTAGCCTTCACATGAGCTCACTTCCTGAATTCACACTACATGGGTTTCCATGAAACCTCAAACCAAGAATTTGCTTTAGGTTGTTACCATTCCGGTAGGACCCCCAAACACTGAGCAGAAGCAAATAAAATTAATTCCTGGGATAAGCCACCCTCATTTCAGGCTTTGAAGAATCCCCACTGGTAACATTCCAAGAATGTTAATAATAGAGATTAAAAATATATGCAAAGATGCCACTCTGGAAAACAGTATGGAGGTTCCTCAAAAAGTTGAAAATAGAGCTACCCTACGACCCAGCAATCACACTACTGGGTATTTACCCTAAAGATACAAATGTAGTGATCTGAAGGGGCATGTGCCCCTGAATGTTTATAGCAGCAACGTCCGCAATAGCCAAACTATGGAAAGAGCCTAGATGTCCAGCAACAGATGAATGGATAAAGAAGATATGGTATATACACACTATGGAATACTATGCAGCCATCAAAGAAACTGAAATCTTGTCATTTGCAAGGACAAGGATGAACTAGAGGGTATTACGCTAAGCAAAATAGGTCAATCAGAGGAAGACAAGTATCATATGATCTCTCTGATATGAGGCATTTGAGAGGCTGGGCAGGGGGTTGTGCAGGGTAGGGAAGGAAAAATGAAACAAGATGGGATCAGGACGGAGACAAACCATAAGAGACTCTTAATCTCAGGAAACAAACTGAGGGTTGCCGGGGGCAGGGGGATGTGCAGAGGGTGGTTGGGTTATGGACATTGGGGAGGGCATGTGCTATGGTGAGTGCTGTGAAGCCTGACGATTCACAGACCTGTACCCCTGGGGCAAATAATACCTTATATGTTAATTTTTTAAAAAATATTCAAAGAAATAAGCAGATAAAGACCCACAAAGATTTCAGATACTGAGGTTATCAGACACAGAAATAAAACATGCATTCATATTCACTTTAAAAAAAGAAATTGCAAATCTCCAACCAACTTTGTAGAAGAGCTAAGCTAGAAATAGAAAAGGTAATACTTGATATTAAAAACTCAAAGAAAGATCCAGTTTCGGGTAAGAAGGAGTAAACAAACACTCTCTGCCTATCCCTCCCACTGAAAGAAACCATAAAGCATGCAATGCATGAACAGCTTTGTGATGATTCTGGAAAGTAAATAGGAGTATGCCAACGGGAAAGAAAACCAGAATTTGAAGTACCACCAAACAGGCAGGGACGTTACCACTTTTTCCTACTGGTATCCTCCAACCTGGAGTCAGTGTAACCCAAAATACAGAGCTGGGCATCAACAATGACAGAGACCACCACAGAAAAGGAAAGAGGTCTCCTAACATAAAGGAAGAATAAGAGAAATCTCCTTTTCTCTCTCTCTTTTCATTTCTGTTCCCTCATAGCACAGCACCCAAATAGTTTCACAGCCAGAACTGCCACAACACTGCACCAAAGAGGCACCCCCAAGAGCCTAAAACTCTGGGGAAGGAGAACCTTTCTCTTCAAATCAGAGAAGCTGTCATTTCAGAGAGTGGGGTAAACCCTATTGCTCTTTTTTTCGTTCTCTGTCTTTACCCTCTTAACACTCCCAGATATGGATTAAAATTGCCAAAAATTAGAAACAACCCAAATGTCCTTTGATGGATAAAGGGATAAACAAACTGTGACATATCTAAATGATAGAATATAATACAGCAATAAAAAAGAAGAAATATTGATAGACTCAACCACTTAGATGAATCTCAAATGCATTATGCTGAATGAAAGAAGACAGTCTCAAAAGGGTTACACACAGTAATTGATTTTACTTGTACAGTATTCTAGAAAAGACAGAAGTATAATGACAGAGAACAGATCAGTGATTGCCAGAAGCTAGAGGCAAAGAACTTACTGAGAGGCTCATATGAGAAACCGAGCTAGTGAACCTACACCACTTCATGATGTAATGAGATCCTTGCAGTTATAAGTGTTTAAAGCCCAGAGAGGTAATGATGTATCAGGAATATTACAGAAGGAATTCATGCTTTGAAGTTTGCATAGATGTCCTCTTAACATTCCATTCCACCTTTGAGAGACTCTAAAATAAAGTCAGGTCTGCATTGAAATACACCTGACCATACCTAACATTGAAGAAATATAGTCCCTACACTTTTGGGTTTGACAGCTCATTGCAAAGCCCTCAACAAATAAAATTTTTATTTAAAAATATTAAAAATTTTTTAAATTTTTTTAAATTTTATTTAAAAAATTTTTTTTAATTTTATTTAAAAATTTTTAAAATTTTTAAAAATTTTGTATAATCCAATATATTTATATTGGAATGCCAACTTTATAATAAATGCTAAGGAGACCAAAAAAATTAAGGCATACTCATCACCCTCTACAAATCTGTAATATTGCTGAGAAGAGAAATCATTAGTACCTGCAATGTTAACCAACGTACAAAAGTTAAACAATAATGCACAGTAATAATATAAGAAATTCCATGACTAAGAGCTTGTGTAATTTCCAAATTGATGTACAGGGAGGAAGAGCTATGGGGAGGCAGGGAATTTACTGGATATTTTCCATATGCCTTTCCAGACCTCCTGTCCATCCTGTCTGTACCCATTGTGTGGCCATGAGGCTGACCCTTATGGATACACCAACAGACCCCTGATTCCAGATTCTGATTGGATTCAGTGGTGGGGAGGCCCAGTAGGAGAACAAGAGGGCAGAATAAGTGAGGCAAATGTGTTTATTTCCCTGGTTCCTGCCTGCCCCTTTTCTACAGGCTCCCATTAGGTGTACGTCACCACTCCTCTACTTTCCGCTTCAGTCTACAGGTGGTAATGGTTTCGAGCTATCACTAGCCTCAGGGTGCTTCACCATCCCTTCTTGGTTTTCCTCAATGCTGGTTACACCTTTGTAAGCAGGCCATTTATTAAATTATTTTTTAATAAATCCGAGTTTGCCATTTGCAGGAACCCTGACTGATCGTGTGGAGGAGAGAGGGTATGTTGCGCATATTGTAGTGATCAGGGAAGCTTTAGAGGGACTGGAGCAGGGTTTTGAAATGTAAATACAATTTAGACATTACTCTATTTATAAGGCTTGTCCAATGGCTGCTGATCACATCGGGCACAGGCAAGGACTCAAAATCAAATCAAGGAACATGATGGAGAAGCACAAAGCCTACTGAGGATAAGGTGGGCCAAACTGGAGAGAGGTGAGTTTCTAGAGAGAGAATGGGTTTATGTGAGTGTGAAATGGGGGGAGGGAGAAAACATTCAAACGCTGAAACAGTATGTAGTGAACTTACAATGTAAGCTAAGCATTGTGCTAAGTTCTGAGGAAGCAGTGGAGAGCAAAACGCACTAACCCCACCTTCCTTGAGTGCATTAGTTTCTATTGCTATATAACAGATTCTCCCCAAACTTAGCAGCTAACAGTAACAGTAAGATAACAACAATGACATTTTGTTGTCTTACACTCTTTTCAGGTAAATACTCAGGAGTATTTTAGCTGGGCAGTTCTGATTTGGGCTTCTCCTGAGTTTCTAGTCAAGATGTCGGCCACATCTGCACCTATCTGAAAGCTAGACTGGGACTGAGAGATCTGATTCCAGGACAGCTCATTCACAGGGCAATTTTATTCCAGAACTTGTCAGGGGCTCTTACAACACAGATTCTTCTCTGGGGCTGCTTCAGCATTCTCACAACGTGACAGAGGGAGTGATACACAAAAGGGAAAGCCACAACTTACAAACTAACCTCAGAAGTCACAATCTGTCACTTTCACAACACTCTATTGGTCATAAAGGTTAGGCCTAGTCACTGTGGGAGGGGACATACTCAGACTGGATTGCAAGAAGGTTAGAATCTCCGGGGGCCAACTTGGACACTGGCTGTGATATGGAGTTTATGGTCTGTATATGTAGTAACTGCAAACTCACACACCAAAAGAGTAATTACAACCTGTAGTCAGTACTGGGAAGGGAACCCACGGAACCATTAGGTAACCTAGCAGAAAAATCTGGTTGAACAAGAAAGCTGAGACAGGGAACTGATGAACTCATGTCAGCCATACGGTAAATTAAGGGCATGTGACTGGGGACCATTGGGCTCTTGGCCCATGTTAGTTCTGATACACTCACCATTTTCTACATGGATTTTTTTTCTTACGTACAGTTAGAGTGGCCTCTATTTTCTCTTTTTTCCCCAGATCCAGCATTCCACATCTTCCCCCACGGTTCCTTTGTCTCTCCCAAATCTAAACCTGTTCCTTTCTTTCCTGACATGCAAAATCTCCCTCATTTTCTAATTTCCTCACAGGAATTCCAGTTAAACTGAGAAACAAAATCAACAAAAATAATCAATACACATTACAAGTGTATGTATCACTTTATTCTCCCCAATTGTAAAAATTAAACACACATACACACAAACAACCAGGTGTTACACTAGACAATACTGAGAACACAATCAGCCATCTGTATCTCTAGGTTGTCAGATAACAGAAGTGGCCTCTGATTTCAGAAACAACTGTAGTGGGTCGTTACCAGGCCTAGAACTGCTAAAACTGCAGAGCTTGTTCAAACACAGATGTCTAGGCCCCAACCCCAGAGTCTTCTGATGCAGAGTTTGGGGTGGAGGCTGAACATTTGCATTTCTAACGAGCTCTAGCAAGGCTGATGCTGGTGGTCTGGGGATCACACTTTGAGAACCACTGGTGTATGGTTGGTTATCAACTTGAGCTGCACACTAAAATCACCTAGGGAACTTACAGGTGTAGACAACTGTTCATGCTTGCTCCAGGTTTTCTGTTAGAGTTGGTGTGGGGTGTAGCCTAAGCAATGGGACTTTTCAAAGCTCCATCAGGTGATATTCGTGTGCTGCTAACAGGAGGCCCACCGGTGCCTAACTTGCCCGTTCCTGCTTACTGTCGCCTCATTCAGACATTGCTTCCAGAAAACTGCAGGCGAGCACTCAGGTTTCCACACTCAACTCTGATCCCTCAAGATTTCAGGGGCACTGCGGCAGCGCTACAGGCCTTGTGTCCTTCCCCTACTTTAATAAGACCACCTCCTCTTTCATCATTTCCTATATTGCTCTTCCTCCCAGGGTTTCATTCAAAGAAAAGGTCCCTTGGCTAAAAGAAATATTTGAAAACCACTAATGTAAGAGAAAGTCCACTAAATTGAAAATGAGCAGGTCTTGCTTCTAGCTATGTAATCGTTTTACCTCTCTGAGCTTTAGCTTTGGACTCGATCATCTCTGGAACAATAGCTAACATCTGTATAGCCGTTTGTGGTTATAAATGGTAGTTTACTGTGAGGAACAATAGTTGATAATTTGCTTCACATGATCGTTATAAGAAACCCATCACAAAGCTGGTATCTGAATCCCTATTTTGTAGTTAGAAGAATCATCTACAATTCAGTTAGAAAAACCCACCTATGTCTATCCAAAAAAGGCAATACTCTATCCAAATATTCTTGGTTTAAATATTGATTCCTTCTATAGCATGATGTTGCCATTAATGTCTTCTCTTTCATGACTAACATGAAACTCTGTATCATTTCCTTCTTATCCACACAAAGGGAGCAATATTCTACAGGCTTATCCCCTCCATAAAAATCTGGAAATAATCTCGTCGAGGAGCAGGAACAAAAGGCTGATTTGAGGGGAGTGGTCCTCAAAGCATGGTCCCCAGATTTATCACCTACAGACCTGTGAGAAATGCAAACTTTCAGACCCCACCCCAGATGCAATGAACTGAGCTTTGGGGATGGGTCCCAGCAACTCTGCTTGAACAGGTGCCCTTGGTTATAGTGATGTGTGGTGAAGTTCGAGAACTACTGGTTAAGGATCTCTAATGCAATCTTCAGGAGCTCTGTCCTTGAGTAAACCTGGTGGCAAAGCTAGTGGTACTG
The DNA here is from genome assembly GCF_010015895.1 of Lontra canadensis. Classification (NCBI taxonomy): domain Eukaryota; kingdom Metazoa; phylum Chordata; class Mammalia; order Carnivora; family Mustelidae; genus Lontra; species Lontra canadensis. Next base: position 16,934,198 of record NW_022631028.1, on the reverse strand, counting down.
AGGTAGGCTCATATGGCTTGCAAAAGCTGATTGTTAAAGTTTCAGCAACTGGACACACTGGTTAGAATATTTACACCGTGGAAACTAGCCAACAATAAAACTAGAGCTTACACCTCTCCTCCTTTGTCCACAAGAGACCTGGTTTATCTGGACACAATAACATCAAAATTCTGATCATTGATCCTAGTTTCTAGATGTGGTCCGAAAATGTTATTCCCAAGGTCAAGATTTTAGGCCTCTCCTTGATTATGCCAGATGCTCCATTCACCAATACTGGAGAATGCATTAGCCAATTTTGCTTAAAATGTTCAAATTTTATCATGGTTTTTGCAAAAGAGTACAAAATCTCTCCATGATCTGATTCTAACTTCCTTTTCAGTCTTGTGTTTATTCACCTTTATTCACCATTTATTACCTGGTCCACACTAGGCTTTAACTATACTGTGAAAATCATCTCCCATTCCCCTACTTCACTGACCCACCTCTACCTCCTCTGGTTCATGGCACATGCTATTCCCTCAACCTGAAAAATGCTCCCTCCCTATCTCACTCATTTTCTAGGTCTCAAGTCAGGTACAGTCTCCCCCAGGAAGTGCTCTTTATATCTTCTCCCTCCCAACCCTTCCTTTCCCACTCTCTACCCCCGGCCCCCAAGTTAGGTGAACTAAGTCAAGCAGAGAGTCAATTATCATATGGGTTCATTTACTTGTGGAGCATAAGGAATAACACAGAGAACATTGAGAGATAGAGAGGAGAAGTGAGTTGGGGGAAATAGGAGGGGAGATGAACCATGAGAGACTGTGGACTCTGAGAAACAGACTGAGGGTTTTGGAGGAGACGGGGGTGGGGGGGTTAGGTGAGCCTGGTAGTTGGTATTAAGGAGGGCACGTATTGCATGGAGCACTGGGTGTGGTGCATAAACAATGAATTTTGGAACACTGGAAAAAAAAATACAAAAAAAAAAAAAAGAATACTACAGGCCAGTATTTCTGAAGAACACAGATGCAAAGATGCTCAACAAAATATTGGCAAATCCAATTTAACAATACATTAAAAGGATCATACACCATGATCAAGTGGGGTTTATTCTAGCTTTGCAAGGTTGGTTCCATACATGCAAATTAATCAATGTAATATATATATTAACAAAATGAAAGATAAGAATCACAATCATTTCAAAAGGTGCAGAAAATGCATTTGACAATATTCAACAGCCATTTATGAAAAGGACTGTCAACAAAGTGGATATAGAAGAAATATACCTCCACATAGTAAAGGCCATATATGACAAACTAACAGCTAACATCATACTTAATGATGAAAAGCCAAAAACTTTTCCTCTAAGATCAGGAACAAGACACAAATACCTACTCTTGATACTTCTACTCAATATAGTATTGAAAGTACAACCCAGAAGAATTAAATAAAAAGAAATAAAAGGCATCCAAATTGAAAAGGAAAAAGTAAAACTCTCATTATTTGAAGATGACAATATCTACCTATAGAAAACCCTAAAGTCTCCTCCAAAAAACTATTAGAACTAATAAACAAATTTAGGAAAGTGCAGGATACAACACCAATATACAAAAAATTTTGTATTTCTATACACCAAAAACAAACCATAAGAAAAACAATTTAAAAAATCCAGTTTACAATTGTATCAAAAAATAAAATACCTAGGAATAAATCTAAGTAAGAACTATACATTAAACTAAAATACATTAATGAAAAAAATTTAAAATACATAAATAAATGGAAAAATATTCTGTGTTAATGGAAGCAATTGATATTGTTAAAACATTTTACACACCAAAGCAATCTGCAGATTCAATGTCATCTCTATCAAAAGTCCAGTGGCATTTTTCACATAAATGTAACAAACAATTTTAAAATTTGTATGGAACCAAAAATCACCCCCAACAGGGTACCCAATTTTGGGAAAGAACAAAATGGAAGAAAGCATCATGTTCCCTAATTTCACACCCTATCACAAAATCATAGTGATAAAAGAGTTACGGTACTGGCATAAAAACAGATACATAGGGGGTTCCTCAGTGGCTCAGTCAGTTGGGTGTCTGCCTTTGGCTCAAGTCTTAATCCCGGAGTCCCTGGATGGAGTCCCACATGGGGCTCCTTGCTCAGCAGGGAGTCTGCTTCTCCCTCACCAGTCTGCCCCTCCACCTGCTTATGCTGTCTCTCTCTCAAATAAATAAATAAGATCTTAAGAAAAACAACAACAACAACAACAACAACAGACAGACACATCGATGGGATAGACTAGAAAGCCCAGAAATAAACTATCAACATATGGTCAATTAATGTACCACACAGGAGCCAAGAATATACAGTGAGTAAAATAACAAGTCTCTTCAATAAATGGTGTTGGGTAAATTGGATACCCAAATGCAAAGGAATGAAACTACATTATTGTCTTAAAACAAGAATTAAAAATACACAAAAAAAAAACTCAAAATGGATCAAAGATTTGAATAAAAGACCTGAAACCATAAAACTCCTGGAAGAAAATAGAGGTGGTAAGCTCTTTGATATTAGTGTTATGGATGATTTGATTTGACACCAAAAGCAAAGGCAACACAAGCAAAAACTAAACAAATAGGACTCCATCAAATGAAAAACTTCTGCATAGCAAAGGAAATCATCAACAAAATAAGGCAACCTACTGAATAGGAGAATATTTTTCTAAGTATTTTATCTGATAAGGATTAATATCCAAAATATATAAAGCACTTACAATTCAATAGCAAAGAAAAAAACAATTCTATTTATAAATAAGCAGAGAATCTGAATAGATATTTTTTCCAAAGAATACAACAGATGGGCAAAAGATACACGAAAAGACAATCAACATCATTAATCATCAGGGAAATGCAAATCAAAACCATAATGAGACTACCTCCCACCTGTTGGAATGGCTATTACCAAAAAGACAACAAATAATCAGTGCTAGCAAAGATGTAAAGGAAAGGGAAACTTTGTGCACTTTGGTAGGAATGTAAATTAGCGAAGCTACGATGGAAAAGAATATGGAGGTACCTCAAAAAATTAAAAATAGAACTACCAAATGATCCAGCAATTCCACTTCTAGATATTTATTGGAAGAAAACAAAATTTTGAAAAGATATATGCACCCCTATGTTCACTGCAGTGTTATTTACAATAGCTAACACATAGAAACAACCTAAATGTCCATCATTTGATGAGTGATAAAAGGAAATGTGAGATCTATAGATACATACACCCACATACACACACACAGAAGAATATTACTCAGCCACAAAAAATGAAATTTTGTCTTTTGTGACAACATGGGCAGAACTTGGGGGCATTTTGTTAAGTGAACAAAGTCAGACAGTAAAAGATAAAGATCATAAGATTTCACTTACATGTTGAATCTTAACACACATACACACACACACACACACACACACACACACACACACAGAGACACCTCCAAAAAACCCAAAAAAATTAAAAACAAAAAAACTCAAGCTTAGGGATGTAGAAAGAGAGGTGACTGCCTGAGGTAGGAAGTCGGGATGTGAGCAAACGAGGGAAGAGTTTCAAGTGGAAGAAACTTCCAGTTATAAAGTGAGTAAGTCATAGAGATGTAATGTACAGCATGGTGACTATAGTTAGTAATACTGTACTGCATATTTGAAAGCAATGAGGAGAATGAATCTTGAAAGCGCTCATCACAAGAAAAAAAGATTTGCAACAGTGTGTGGTGATGGATGTTAACTGGATTTATTGTGGTAATCAATTTACCATATATACAAATATTGAACCATTACTTTACACACCTGAAACTACTATGTTCTGTCAATTACACCTTAATAAAAAAAGAAAAAGCAGAAGGCATAATAAATTGTAGTATATTCATGCAGTAAAATACTATATACAGCAGTGTCACTGAAATCCAAATATCTACAACCAAATGAATAAATCAAACAACACGATGCAGAGTGAAAGAAGCCAGACATAAAAGACTGAGTACTATTTGGCTGCATTTGCATGAAATTGCAAAAAAAAAAAAAAAAAAAAATAGGTGAAACAAATCTATGGATGTAGAACTCAGGACAGAAGGAAGTTAATGACTGCAGGAGGTACATGGGGGCTTCTGGGATGCTGGCGACATACTATTTCTTGAACTAGGGCTGGCCACACTATAATTCTAACGTTTCATTATAATTCAATTGTGAATTCACTGATAATTTCATCATTGCTTTGTATGCATGTTATCCTTCAACAGAAAATTTTTATCGAAAAAGTTAAAATGTCTAAGGCACTGTGCTGGGCACCGTGTGGAGAGACCAAAATTATCACGTATGCATTCTCTGTTTTTCAGATTGTTAAGAAAGAGTTAAGCTATTGCATGGAGCACTGAGTGTTATATATAAACAATGAATCTTAGAACACTACATCAAAAAGTAATGATGTATGGTATGGTGACTAACATAATAAAAAAATAAAATAAATTTTAAAAATAAATTTAAAAATAAAAACAAAACTAACAGCATGGACTATAAATGACAAGTGACCACAGCTAGTAGGGGTATGCTAGAGCTGCCTTCTATGTGCCCATTTGTATGCATCTCTTCTTAACACCACACTCATTGAGATCAAATCAGTAGTTTCAAATCAGACACAATGCAAGTATTTATACCACAGAAAATAGCAAATGCTGCAAATCAAGGCTTCTCCTCCTACCCCCTACCCCCAAAAATTGGTTGTTAAGCATTTACCTGCATACCACAAGCTACAGAAATCAAAAGCATTATTGGAATTAGAAAGAGCAGCATCTTAGCCTGTCTGAGCTCAACATAGTCCAGTGACAAAGGATAAAAGCCTTTTTTAAAAAGTTGTAAAACCAATTTTTTCACAAGGTAAGACAAACAGAAATGCCCACAAACTCTCCGCTCTGGGCTGCATCACCCTACTGCCCTCCAGTGGTAAACCCACTCTTGTATGCTTTTCTGGAGAATGAGTTCAACCAAACAAATCCCAGGCACTGTATATAGTCCTTGATTTAGTTTATGATGCTTAGAGCCGAATGCCATTGATTCTATAAATTCTGGAAATTACAGAGGGATAGAATTGATAGGTCATATTAACATACAAAGCATCAAAATATCCCTTGCTGGAATATGCAAGGATTAGAAACAAAGCATCATCCAGAGGGTAAAGAAGTCCATATATCAGAATGCTGGTTTCAAGTGGTACGGCAGCAAGCCAGTCTAGCCAAGCCCGCTCTTTACAAATTCACAAGAAACCCTGTGGAATTTCAGAAATCCTACAACTTTGTAAATAATACATCTTGTTCTGTGAGAATCATATAGTGAATAATACATTAGACACAGAGGATCTGAAATCCAGAACAAAGAATGAGATCAGGGAGAATTTAGGGTGACCAGAACCATGTGCTCAAAGCAACACAGTATTACTAACATTAACACTGCTTACCCAGTGTACAAGGAGGAGGAAGAAGAGGAAGAGGAGGAAAAGAAGGGGAGTAGAAGGAACAGCTTTAATTACTTAGAATTAAAACAGAAACTATCACTGTTTTGTAATTATGCATGAAAAATTAAAATGAATTAAAATTAAGCATTGTTGGGAAGCATTTAATCCTCAGACATGAGGATATTAAAGTAGCCAGAACATTAACTTGTTGATCTGCACGTTTCCTGGAAAAGTTAGAGAAAGTGATCTACAGCCTGTTCCCGAGAACTTTCAACCAGCCCGAGGCTTCAAATGTTCCTGGACATCCAAGCCCCAGGGACTAACTCAAACCACACCTGGTATTCCTTTTACTATTCTAAGTGCACTGAATTTTAGAAGATATTGCATCATTTTTGTTTTAACTGACAAGAAACCAAACCAGAAAGAATAAAAAGAAAGAACAATGTTGTTGTGGTTTCTGTATTCAACCACAGGGAGGGAAACATTCCCAGCCTACACTTGTAGATAACAAAATGGGTATGATAGATTAGAGTAGGTATCCTTCCAGACCTCCCAGGAGCCTTTGTTTGACTTCTCCTGCCTACAGACTTGGGTCCTGTCCATAAAAGTGGTGTGTAACCCAGGTCAGCCCAAGCACAGCAAACCATTACTCTGAATAAAATGGCTGATTAAGGAGTGGAGCTTGTCACCAAAGTAGAGATAGTTCAAATCCCTTCCTTGAGCTCATAAACAGGTATTCTAAGGTATATATTTCATCTAGAAATCCCCATAGAGCAGAAAGAGGCAAAAAAGGAAGAAAGAGATGAAGTTCCAATGACAGCATTTGATCTTCCAGATCCAATCATACCAAGAGGTAAAATGACCCCGACTTCTCAGCAGCATGAGCTCTTGGTAATGTTTGCTTTTTTTTTTTTTCCTATCAGTTGCAAGTGAAGGAACCTAACACACTGGGGACAGAGGGTTCATATTAGAGGTGTCAAAACTTCTATTTCATCTGGATACTGCCTTAGTAGCAGTGAGTCTAGAGAAAAGAAATGGATTATCAAAAGGTAAAGTATAATAAGCCATGAAGACATCCAGTAAACATATGAAGCAAAAACCAGAGCCCACTTAAAATGGAATGCATATCACTTTTGGGGAAAAAAGGCAGCAGATTTCTTTTCAGTTTATCAACTTCACCTTTACAGATCACGATACTGAATCCTCTAGATGCTAAACATGACTCAAACTAGTGACTCCCCTAAACAGAGAAGATGATTATTGTCACCTAGTACTTACAAAGCCCTCGTATTTTACTTAGAGTAACTCAAATGATCCTTGAAACTACCCTATGTAATAGGTTCTACTTCTATCCCAATTTTAGAAATTAGAAAATAGAGGCACAGAGAGTTTAACTAGCGTAAAGTCACACAACTAGTAAGTGATAAAGCCAGGATTTGCACCCAGTTGGTTCAGTTCTGGAGTCCATGCCTTTAACCACAAGGGTATCCTGATCTTTAGAAAGCACAGGAAATGGTAACATTGGGATTTAAATGCAGATATATAAGATTCCAACTTTCTGCTACCCTACTTTGCCCTGAAAAGGTAATGTCTATATAGTCCAAAGTTAGGAAGGGGTATTGCTACATTTTCTCTCCAGTCTATGCACATCTACACACCTCATCGACATGCACAGGCCTTATTGCTCTTACACATTTATCTTGTTCCCACTAGGACTGAGTGTTGCCACAGAATGGCAAGTTTCAGTCAAGTGTATTGACTACAACCTCCTGACATCAACCAATATGAGTCTTCAGAGGACCCCATATTCAGGCAAGTCTTCACCTGACCACTAGTCCTGTCTATGTCAGCCTGTCAACAGAATCATGGACTAAAACGTCACATGTCTAAGCCCAAATATGATCTTCTTCTAAAAGTCTCCATTTCCGTAAAATGGAGTAACACAATCTTCTAATCTGGTTCTCAACCTTAGACTACTTCATTCTTTCATGTGTTTATTTCTTGATTCCTCCCTCTGCGTCATTTCCACATCTTATCACCAATTCCTGCCTCTTCTACGTGTCCCAGGCAATTCCACTCCGGTTGCTTCCACACAAGTCCAGGCCCTCATCTCATCCCCAGATTGTTAAAAAGCTACCTAACCTCCTATTTCATCTACAATATGGTTTCATTCATTCACATGTTCCCCTAGTATTCACATTTCTACTATGTGCCAGTCTCTATGCAAGGTGAGCACCAAAGTAGGAAGTCTCCCTGACCTCATGAATCTTCCCAAAATACCATGTGGAAGTTGTAAATGCCACCAAATTCCCTAATACCTATAGAAATGAATGCCTAACTTATTTTTCATCCAAGGCCTTCTGAAACTCAACCCCAAACTAACTTATCACCCCTACTTCCCAGTATTTCCCTTTATATGGTCTTTGCTTCATACAACTTATACCCATCAAACCATCAGGTAGCCCTGGCCCTCAGTTCTTGGAATGTCCCCACCACCACCACCTGATTATCAGCACACTAAGAACGGTTGTGTTTTATGTTACTTTATAATGTCAAAAGCCAGGCCCTGCCCAATCCAATATTGATCAAGTCCCTCACCAAAAGCTATGGATCAGATCTAAGGACTCTATCATTATTTAAGACAAATATTCCCTCAAAAATTTTATATTTGCTGAGTCTTATAGAAAAGATGGATCTTAAAAAAAAAAAAAAGACGGGTCATTATAATCCATACAGGACATTATATCCACCCTGCCAGACATTTTCTCAGAATTTTATAGTTTTCACATGTAGAGTGGGGGAGAACGAGGAAAAAAGAAACATGAACAACAAGGGTTCATGACTTCCACGAGATGCCAGTAGACTGTGATCTGAAAGCTGCTGAGCCTACCCCCTGCTTGATGTTTTACTTCATCTATTCAATTAAATAAAATTTGGTACAGCCATTCTGTAGACATAGCTCAAGATGGGTACCCACAACACATCTGGGAGTTAGAGACACAGCGAGCAAAGGAGTACCATCTGTGGTAACTGCAGTTTTCTCTGGCTTTAGGTTTGTCAGTTACCAAGGAGTCAACAAGGAAAGAACAGGGATTAGATCCTCTATGTCTAAGCCATGTGGCCCATGGTCGTCTCCCTAAATGATTCAACACAGCCTTTCCAGAAAATATGAGAATTTCAACTTCCCTTCCCCAAAAGGCAGACTTCAAGGATACAGAATATTTTTCTCAAATTTGACAAGCTTCTGGAAGTCAAAGAAAATAGCTCTGCATGTGCCCTTGGAAACCATCATTAGCCTCTATATACAAAAATGGTAATATTATAAATCATAGGAATAGAAATACATTACCACAACGTGGTAATTAAATAAAGTTGCCTGGAAGGCATTCCTCCAACACAGATTTGGGACAGAATTAACAATAGCCACATTCTGGCTTGCTAGTCAGGATTTATAATGAAGAGTTCATCAAAATGGCAGCCCAAATGTCAAAGTCATCAGATTTGGAAGAAAAAAGGTAGGGTCTCATTGTGTTTTCAAACTTTTAAATCTTTGATATGGCCAGTCCAGAAAGATGGGACTGAGCTTGGGATAACTTGAATATTAAATTGAAGTGATATTCTGAAGCAGCAATCACTGATACTTTACTTCCCCCACCTTGAGTTACACAGATTTTGCTAGGAAAAATGAAAATGCTGAATGTTTGTGAATAAAGCCCACAGATTTAAAAAAATATTGGAAAGTATGTATCTGGCATAGAAATCCTTGCCATTTATGAATTCACACTCTAGTGTGATACCATGGTTTTCTGAAATAGAATAGGAAATAGATGAGAAGGTGTTGAAAATATTAATGAATGGAGTGCTGTGAATCCTGTTGGATTTCTCAACCTCTATTTTGAAGCAAATGCAATAATGCTTCCAATTTTATTCTGGGCTTAACTATCCTGCATCTCTAGGTCTCCTAACAGTGTTGCGTAGGACTGTAAAAATGAGCAGAGGACTACAATTTCAGGTCAGTAATGTTGCCAGGGAAACTACCTACCTACCCTCCCAATAGGTCTGGGTCTGATAGCGTAGGCAATTCTGCATGCATGCCTTTTTTTTTTTTTCTACCATAACAAAACAGAGCTGGAAAACTGCCCTCAATAATTGTATAGTTACAAATTCCTGTAGAAAAGATGGGATCTTTACAATCCATATAGATATATCCCAGTTAGGTATTTCCTCTGAATCCTATAGAGTAGCTTACATCTGCAGAGTGGAAGGCCAGGAGAAAGAAAGAGCAACAGCCAGGCTTGATGACGTCTCAAAGATCCCAAGAGACTGTCGTCTAGAGGCTGCTGAGCCTGTATCTCACCTGGGGTTTTAGCCCAGTTATTCAACCACATGGAATTAAAAGTAATCCTTCTAAAGTGACAAAAGTGAGAGGAAGTTCTCTTGTTCTTTCTCCCCACTTAATATCGGAAGAATTTTAATATGGAATAATTTTTCCCGTTGCGCTCTTTTCCCAGAGGACTTTAAACACATTGGAGACACCACTGTAATTCCAACTTTTCAAATTTCCCGTCTCACTTCCAATACTCAGGCTGATTTTTTTTCACTTGTCCTTTTTGGATGATAGAAGCCTGTCTCAGTCATTTTTCATCATATAGGTCTGCTCTTCCTACCTGATTTGGGAGAGCTCACAGAGAGTGAAAAATAAAAATAGAATTCTCAGAGCCCCTAAATCTGAGCCCCAGCTCTGGCACTTCCTAGCTATGGACTAAAGACGTTTGACTCACTCTCCCTCCTCATCTATAAAATGGGGCTATCTACTGCGGTCTCACAATTTGTTCAGAGGCTCACATGAAACTACATGAATATTTATATGTGATCACTTAAAAGTGGACTTTTCTTTTTTAGAATTGTGCCTATTTATTTTTATTTTAATACATGGAGAAAAGTCTTTAAATGGATATTAAAGGAAAAAATAGAGGCCCAGGTTCAAATGAATGGGGAAAAGAACAAACTTCTTATTAAACATTGTAGTATCATTCTATTTAATGTTCTTCACAACTCTATGAGTAAGATGACTCCTATTTTATAGATAAAGAAACCGAGGTTCTGAGGGCTAAGTATCTTTCCCTAGATAATATAACTAGTGAATAGAACAATAAGAAGTTGAACTCGGGTCTATCAGACCTCAATGTCATGTATTCATTCTCAAGAGAAAGAAGGACCAGTTGGATTTAAAACAATCAAAATAAGATATGGCATCAGCCCAACTGGCAGGTTAGTAGTGGATCCATTAGAAATGTTTTCGTGGTAGGGTGCCTGGGTGTCTCAGTGGGTTAAGCCTCCACCTTTGGCTCGGGTCATGGTCTCTGGGTCCTGGGACTGATCGGGCTCTCTGCTCAGCAGGGAGCCTGCTTCACCCTCTCTCTCTGCCTGCCTCTCTGCCTACTTGTAGCCTCTGTCTCTCTGTCAAATAAATAAATAAAATCTTTAAAGAAAAAAAAAAAAGAAAGAAACATTTTCATGGTAAATGACAGAAAGCCAAATCCCAACTGGGTAAGTACCAACAGAAATTATCAGCTTCTATTACTAACAACTAAGGGCAGGATTTGCTTCAGGCACAGCAGGAAACATAGGATGAAATGAGGTCACTGGGACCTCTTCTCTATCTTCTCCCCATTTTTTTCCCTAAGTTGGTTCCATTCTCAAACAGGATTTTCTCACCCAGTAGGAAGATGGCTCATAAGACCATAGGAGGATAACATCCAAGATGAAGGACCTAATCTTCACCCCATGAGACAACAAGTACTAACTCACCTGCCCACACCATCAGAGCACCAGTGCCCACCTTCCCCCACCCCTGGCCTAGAGAACATGCCCTACCACAAGTTGTTCCTTTAGCAACACTCTCCTCATTTAAGCCTGCCTTGGGCACAAGACTGATCCTTAGGAAACTATGCCTGCATAATACTAGTATTCTGACCAGTATATGTTAAACTAAGTTGTGAGGGTGGAGGAAAGAGGGAGAGGGAAGGGAAGGAGGGAGGAGGGAAGGGAGGGAAGAAGGGAGGGAGGGAGGGAAGGAGGAAAGGAGGGAGGGAAAGTAGGAGGGAGAAAGGGAGAGAAGTCTCCGCAAGATAAAATTCTATGATATGTGATCCACTGCACTGCCTCAAGATATTTTCACAACATTCTCAATCATCTAATATACCAAAAACCTCTTTGAAAGTGTTCTAAAAACTAATGACTCTTATGAGAAGAAGTCATATACACAGAACAATGATACATAATGTTAAGGTGTTTGTGGGCCCCAGTGAGCAAATCCAGAGATCCTGGACCCCACGTTACCAACCTCTATTCTAGACTATGAATGTGTACACCCTAGGGCTTAAGAGTACTGACTGAGAGGGGAACTAGTCCCCGTCTATGTTTCAAATAGAGAGAGAAAATGTTTGTCTCACCTGGGAATGATCTGTTCCCAGGCTACTGGCGATGTCTGGACACAGCATGATCATCAAAACTAGGGTAGTGCTATTGTCATCAAGTGGGAGGGGCCAGGGATCCAGCTAAACATCCTGCATTATACAGAAAGAGCTGCCTTTGACACAGAATTATCTGGTTCAAAATGTCAAAAGCACCAAGCTTGAGAAACACTGTCCAAAAAAAAAAAAAAAAGGAAGAGGCAGTAAAACATATGACTAGCAATGTGTTTTTTTAAAAAGCCATGCTGGAACTTGGGGAGTATGATAAGACCATTGAAGAGGACACCTGCTCCAGGCCTGGGTAAGGATCTTACAAATCCTTCTCTTGTTACTGTTATCATGAGTGAGGTTGTCTAGCTTGATGTGTGCTGATTTCCGTACACAAAACCCTCTAACTATCCATTCATCCTGCCACACATCCACTTCATCTAGCTCCAGCCAAATTTCCAAGTCAGCGATGGTCGCTAAAGATAAAAAATAGCTTCTGCTTGCAGCAATACACAAGAAGGGTCGTTCATTTCCAGAGGCTATTATGTCAAATCCAAAGTAAATTTAGCAATCCTGTATTTTTCTTGTTTCTAGAAGACCTTATTTAAATCATTATACTTCTTAGGTGTCCATTTCTTTGTCCCCATTGCTTAGATTACCACACTAGGAGAGGCAGCCTGCAAAAGTAGTTAGGAACGTGGACTCTGGGGTCAAAATCCTGTGTCAAATCCCTGTTCTCCCACTCATTACTTGTGTGGCCTCACCATATTTGGGCTTTCTGTGCCTCAGGCCCTTCATCCATGAAATAGGGATAATAAGAGAGCCTACCTCATGGAGTTGTATGAGGATTTAAAATATACTACATGTAAAGCACTTGGGTTATGAGAATATCATTATTATTATGGTCATCATTATCTCAAATACGTATGGAGAATTCTATTAGCTTTAGGAGACCCTGAACAAAATAGAACGAGATTTTTTTTTTATTAGCTATTTGCCATCCAAATGGTAAGGTACCCACTTTTAAATACATGTGAGAGTTTTTAACCTAAATTTGAATCAACATATGTTTGCTAATTATCTTCTTTCATGTTTGTAGAAAGCTAGCTCATATGTCAATATTATTTTAGAAGTACAGCTCCTTCTGTTCACTCTAAATTGGGGGGAGAGGGAAATTTAAAGTTGCCATTAAAATGCCAAAGTGGCAAAACAACATTATGGTATCTGTTCAGAAAGGAATAAAAGTGATTCCCAAGCTTGTCTTTACCAGTCCAGTATTTTATTCTTCAAATTATTTTAATGGTTCCCTGCTGCCCACAGCAGAAAATTCACATACCTCCACCAAGCATTCCACCATCTGGTCTAACTGACCTGCAACACAACCATATCATTCACCAGTCCCCCTGTCTGAAACCCTTTACCAGCAAACTCTAAACCCAACGTTTATTCTCCCTCCCCTACCACTGTTGAGCCAGAAGCCCAATGCACTCATATCCTCACCTTCTTAAATTTGATACCCCTCCTCATCAAATAGCCCCCTCTGCCCTGAAGGCTACTGACGATACTCCATCTCCTCCTTCTGAAACCAGACCACATCTTTTCTTGCTTTGAATTCCCACAATCTTTGATTTACACCTTGCAGGTGCTTCTAAACCCGAGAACCTACGCACACTGCACAGGGTATTGGGAGACAGACGTTTCCATGTGAGGTGTGGAAATGACTTTTGTAATTCCCACAGTCTTCTAATATACAGAACTTGGGTAAGTAGGAAATCAATTCTGATTTTTGTTGTCTGAGGTTTGTGAGTCAAAGCAATTCCCTCTAGTTTTAATCAATGACTGAATTATACTGTTCATTTTAGTAACTAAGCACACAAGTCCTATCCTATCAAAATCAGAATCCTCGAAGTAAAATTTGACTGGTGTCTTCAGAGTCATGGAATCAGAATTGGCAGATCTACAAAAATCATCGAGTCCTTTCAATTATTTACCTTAATTGTTGTCTTTGGATCTTCCAGACCCAAAAATGTAATAATATATGAGCACCTAGATGATGGGCCCTCATTCTTCTCTTTTCTGCTGGGCCTTTCCAAGCCTGTATCATTTCCCATTCTGTCTTTCATTCCTCCCATTATTTAGCTTAAATATGAGTTGCTCTGAAAGATCATTGGTAATTCACATAAAATATAGTCCTGTTACTTTTCTTTAAAAGGAGCATGATAATTGCAAACTGCAACAAACGGAGCTGAAAATAACTCCCCAGGCAGTTGTGCATTAGGAATTAGATTAAAATGAGCCCAATTTATTTTTAAATGACCTGGTAATTTGTAGGAAAGATTTAAGCTGCTTAAATTTTCATCAGTGGAAAACTGGGAGGCTCATGAAAACCAGCCGTCAGTTGCTGGGGTGAGAGAATGGACCCTTTTCCCAGAAGCCAGAGAGGCAGTGTTGATGAATTGTTTAAAGATTTATGTTCAGACAGCAACAGGAGAGAAGAAAAACTTAATTTAACATGAATTTAATCTGCTTTAAAAGTCTAAAATAAAGTGAGTTCAATGTCAGCTCACAATTAGAAGTGCCAAGATCTGTACTTGGAACTAATTTTCCAAGTACAACTAATTAGGATATGAAATCTAAGCCCTAGGATTTTTTTTTTTTTTTGAGGCTTCTCTTCTGCTTGCTCTTATGTCATATATTTTATTTCAGTATAAGTGTAAAAATCTACCAGCACTGTTCTTTAAATTCGAGATATACTAAAGATTTTTTAAATATACATGACTACTAATTTTCTGCTTCTTGCTCCTTATTATCAACCACTTCTACACGGATTAAATAACTGTGTGTGTGTGTAGAGAGAAATGCATATATCCATATATACATCTTTGTACAATTATCTATAGATAGAGAGATGTAGATATGTCTAGACATATGCATATTTCATACATCTAAAATCAAAACAAATAGTTTGGTTCATCACTGATAATCACTCAAGGCTTTGAATCATCCATTATAGGGAGAAAGATGTTTATAAAAGATTTTAAAAAGGAAGACAAAAAATTTCCATAATGGTTTAACCTACACAGACACAAAACACACAAAAAGCACAAAGATACAGAACCTCAAACGTTTATTTACTGGTGCTGAAAATATGACGGGCTGGAGTGTGAGGCAGAGCAAAGTTTTAAAAGATGAGCACAGGACAGATGTCTTTCATTTGCTTCTGTTTTCTATTCCAGAAACACTTTCTCTCTTCAACCCTGCTCTCTGAAAGAGGCTGACATATGTGTATTGTGTTCACGGACTCCCATGCACTCTGGTTTCTGGCTGGGCTGAACCAGTTGGGAACCCCAGCAGAAGATGAGGAGCAAGAAATGCATTCCCCTGGCTCATTTCTCAGGGTTAGACCTTCACTCTTTAGCCCCACATTCCCTCAGTATCTCTTGTGGTTTCCTTACACTCTTCCCAAACCTCTGAAACTGGTTTCTCTTCAAATAAACATGCATCAAACTATCCTAATCAAAATGGCCATCTGTTTCCTCCTACAATCTGATACAGGTGACATTCCTACCTTCCCAACCTTCACAGTCTGGTCAAAGAACAGGGACAGTTCCCATGGAACGCTGCAGCTGCCATTAAGTAGACGCAAAGACATACGTGGTCAAGAGGAGGAAGGCGTCATTTTGCATTCAGATCTAGAAAGATTTCAAGAAGACCATGGCATTTGAGTTGGTTCTTCAAGGACTGGCAGGCAAGACTGGTGGAAACAAGGTGATCACACAAGGTAAAGGGTAGAGGAAGCCCAAACCAAAAAAGCAGCTGAGTATATAGGCAGTTTACAGAGGTTTTCAGCTGGAAATCAAGTACATCCAAGTGAAGAAGAGACAGTCAAGCTTTAGAAGACTCTGAACTTCTGGTTGAACAGTCCTTACAAACTGTATTCTGCAGAAAATAAAAACTTACCAAGAACTTTCACGCAAAAAGTATATGCTAGCAAAGTATTGTATTATTGTGTTTATTTAATAAATCTTATCCCACTAGACAGTAAACTTTATCAGACCAGGGCTCTTTCTGTTTTGTTCTGCTGTATCCAGCCCCTAATACAGAGCTGGGCACATATTACATACTTAACTGATAGCTGATGAATGAATGAATGCTTGAATAATTAAAGATACTTTAGCCAAAGCAGTCTTTTACAGAAACTAGGGAAATACAATGGAAAATGGAATATGAACTAAACTGTGATTGAGGAGAATGGAAGGTAGGATAACATTGGAGCTTGAAAAGTAAATAAGCAGATGACTCAAGGCTTACTAAAGCTTACTCAGGTACTGGTGAGCCTACACAAGATGGCCAAGTGATAATTGATTTCTATGTGTATTATGATACAAGGTATTTTTGAAATTGTTTGTTTTAAAAAGTAGATTATTTGATGGAGATTTAAGTTAATTATAGCAATGGTGTAAAGACATAGCAAAGATACTTAATTTTGTTTTTCAGAGTCCACAGTCTCTCATGGTTCATCTCCCCCTCCAGTTTCCCTCAACTTCCTTCTCTGAAAAACAATCTGAGGGTTTTGAAGAGGTGAGGGGGTGGGAGGTTGGGGGAGCCTGGTGGTGGGTATTAAGGAGGACACATATTGCATGGAGCACTGGGTGTGGTGCATAAACAATTAATTCTGTTACACTGAAAAGAAATTAAATTTTTAAAAAAAGATAATTTGGGGAAGCAGGGGTAAAAGGCAGAGTGACAAATACTTAAAATAATTCCCTTTCAAAGAGAAAACTCCATTTAGAATAAGGAAAAGGGGATTTCATCATCTGATCTGGAGACCCTAAAGGCTCATACTCAGCAGAAGAGAAATGGAATCCCAGATAATCACAAGTTCCAGATGTAATCAAGTTCCAAGGGCCTCTATCAGTGCAAACCATGAGAAATTTCTATTATCTCTACAACTTGTGAAAGCCATTCAAGTTGTTCCTCTTACATGTTGTCTAAACTCAGAAAAGTTCTTTACCTCTTTATACCTCAATGCCTTCCACCACAATGCATCACTGGATGGTTTAAATAAATTTTTTATTTAATATCTGGTACATGGTAGGTGAAGAATAAATCACTTCTACTTTTTTCTTCTCTCTTTTCTAATGGTAGTATTTCAATCAGAGAAAAACACAGTAATTAATAGACACTGACATACCATGTTAGAAGTTGTTGATTCTACTTACATATAGGACCAGTACCACATGCCTCCATTGTATGAACTAGGGCTCTCGGCTGTAAATAGTAGAAAAGAACACAAGTTAACCAAGAAAAATGGAAGGGTTTTTTAAGAATTATAAGGACTTCAAGAAGGAACTGGAAATATGGCCTTGAAAGTATTCATATACTCTCTCAACATCTGATCTTACTCTTTATATGCACCTGCTCTTTTTTTAATTCTCTTTTTCTGAAGACTAACTTCTATTTCTCCAGTCCTTCATATATATACTCCACTGATTCAGTCACTCAGAGAAACTGAATCTCTCCTCTTAGTCCAAACCCAAATTCCCAGGAAAGGATTCTGATTGGCTCAGGTTGGGTCTAGTGCCCAAAAGGTTGAATTAACAGCATTCAGCATGGTGGGATTATGTGCCAAGTAGCTGGCAGACAATCCCCTCTATGGCTCAAAGGGTCTGTTAAGAGGGTGGAAGTTTTTATTTTAAATTGGGCAGACTGGGGCACCTGGGTGGCTCAGTGGGTTAAAGCCTCTGCCTTCAGTTCAGGTCATGATCCCAGGATCCTGGGATCGAGCCCCACATTGGGCTCTCTGCTCAGCAGGGAGCCTGCTTCCCTTCCTCTCTCTCTGCCTGCCTCTATGCCTACTTGTGATCTCTGTCAAATAAATAAATAAAATCTTTAAAAAAAATATTTAAATTGGGCAGACTCTCAAAACCTTACCCAAGGAAACTATCCTATTACTCAAGAATTCTTATTGCTTTTGTCATAATCAGGTTACTATAATTTTTTTAAAGTAGACCTAGTAGATGTAGTGAAAAGAAGGGCCACATGTACCCTAATGTTCATAGCAGCTAGTTCACAATCACCAAACTATGGAAAGAGCCAAGATGCCCTTCAACAGATGAATGGATAAAGAAGATATGGTCCATATATGCAATGGAATATTACGCAGCCATCAGAAAGGATGAATACCCAACTTTCGCACCAATGGGTATGGGACTGGAGGAGATTATGCTGAGTGAAATAAGTTAAGCAGAGAAAGTCAATTATATGGTTTCACTTGCTTGTGGAACAGAAGGAATAACATGGAGGACATTAGGAGAAGGAAAGGAAAAGTGAAGGGGGGAAAATCAGAGGGGGAGATGAACCATGAGAGACTGTGGACTCTGAGAAACAAACTGAGGGTTTTGGAAGGGAGGGGATGGGTAGAGGGATGGGTGAGCATGATGGTGGGTATTAAGGAGGGCACATATTGCATGGAGCATTGGGTGTGGTATATAAACAATGAATCTTGGAACACTGAAAAAATAAAATTTTAAAAATAAGGTAGAGCTAGTAAACAACAACTTAATATTAAGACAGTAAGTGTTAAGCCCTCTGAATCAATAGTTTCTCTCAAGAAAACTTACTCTAGGAAAAAATTCATTGGAATAAAAATACTTCTTTCATATGCTTCTCCAATATTTGTTTCTTCTTTTTTCCCCAATATTTGTTTCTTAAAAAATTTTTGATAAGTATCTAACCATAGAGGATCATTAATTAAATTATGGAATGCCAACTTAAATGGAGTATTAAGAATTCACTAAAAACAACCATAATTAAGATGGCAACAACGTTTTTGATAGCAAGCATAATTTTGTGTTTTTCCTTGGTTTCAACTAGCAGTAACTAACCAAATATAATTTCAAATACTTTTGAAAATAAAATTCTTTGTGAATTTTGTACAATTTTAGATTAAAAACAAATTTTTAAATAGGAATTCATAAAAACACACCAGTGATTAATATAAAAGATTAAACTTGTTTTGTTAAAAGAACAAAGTTAAGGGTGATTTTTCCATTTTGTTACAAAATTTGATTACAAGCAGTAAAATCAACAATTCCACTGCAACTATTATAGAGTTTAGTCTCTGTACCAAGTAATGTACTATGTGTTTTATATAAATTACTTGGTTTAATCCTCAGAGCAATTCTTTAAGGTTGATATTATAATTGTCACTGAGAGCTGATAATTTACAGTTTTGACAAGTCAATCAAATTGCCCAGAATGGTGCAACTTCAAAGCCACACACCCATGAATGATTAGACTCTGAGTCTGCATAATTCCATTCTGCATAATTCCATATCAGTCACCACTTTTCAAAACTAGCTTTAATACTGTGTGTGTTACATGGATGTATGTGTTTAAAAATATGAGTGGAGGGCGTCTGGGTGGCTCATTCAATTAAGCATCTGCCTTTGGCTCAGGCCATGATCCCGGGGTTCTGGGATCAATTCCACATCAGGCTCCCTTCTTAGTGGGGAGTCTGCTTCTCCCTCTCCCTCTGCCTGCTGCTTCCCCTGCTTGTGTGCTTGCTCGTACTCTCTCTCTCTCTCTCTCTCTCCCCCTCTCTCCCTCTCTATCAAATAAATAAATAAATAATCTTTAAAAATATGAGTGGAAATTTCAGATTCAAAATTAAAATAAAATAATAGATCCATTTTCCAGTGACAGCCAACAGGAGAATGGGAAGAATGGAACAAATCACAACTATCCCAGCATAATCCTGGGGAGGGTCAAAGCATTAAGCATCGAAAATTGCTTAGTTGACAACATTTATTCACTCCAAAACACTCAATTTTATATTCTTTCACTTTCACTCCCTCATTAACTCTTCAAAAAAGAAGTATCCCCTCCCAAACTAATTTCCACCAGAATAATTAAGCTGATAGCAGAAGAACTCATAGTACTCATAGTATAATTTATGCTGAAATAGGAATATGGCATTTCCTTATCATGATTTTCCCCCAGGCAAAACGAAGCAAGTACAACATGTTTTGAAGTCATTCCACAGATCAAATCACTCTAGAGATATGATATAATTAGTTTTATGACAGTAAACATTTAATTAAATTAAGGAGGAACAATTATGACAAAAAGAATGAAAACATCAAAAATTAACATACCGTTGACATTAATATGTCAAAATGAGAATGTGATTATGGATACAAATATTTAAATTGATAGAATTCTCGCAAAGAATAAAAAATGTGCTGTCGTGAGCATTCTATCCTGGCTGCAGTGGAATCACAGTGTCGTTTTAAGTTACCAGAATGGGAAAAGTATGTTTTCCCCATAGTTTCTATGAAACATTTTACAAGACAGATTTAAGAAGAGAATATCTATAACCCTATCCAAGGATTTCCTTGGTACATTTTTACCCCCCCATAAAAGCTCAATCTTTTTGCATTTTTGACATTACTTGCTCTTGAATAATAGATTCAATGTTCTTAGCTCTAGTTTTAGCACAATAAAAGTTGTTTCTCACACTGGGTGAATTAATGTCTACAAAGGACAATTTTATCAACTATAACCAAAGCAATTTTGTTTTAGCAACTGTTGCGGAGTGCTAATGAGTTAATAGAGGCTTAATAACACAAAGAGCAAACATTAACCATAAAGTGATATCGTATTCAAGTAGAAGTGGAATGAACCAGAGAAAGAGAAAAATTTTAGCACTGTCTTTTGTTTATAAATCAAAGTTCTGACATAATCTCTTCCAAGGGAAGCAACTTCACAGGTCCAGGACTGACATAAAGGCTTTTATTGTGGTTTTTCTATTTGTCTCAAATAATTGCTGTACAGTATCTGTAACATTTTTTTTCCTGCTTGTTATTACTGGATGGCCCATTGAGAGGAACTCACCCCCATAAAACAAATACAGGGAATTTTAAAAGGTTAAATAGGAAACCAAACGAAAAAAGTAGAGATGCTATTGCAGAGCCAGGGTCTCAATAATACTATTAATAAAATAACAATAGTGGAAGTAATAGCAATAATATTTACTGAAGAATTTCCTTGACTATCTTTTTTTCCAATCAAGCCATCCAAGGGTTGGATGGTGGGAGTTAGATATGAACTAAAGAAAATACCCTTACTGCAAGAGACATAATTACCACTCCACCACCCAAAAAACATGATCCAGGTTAAAAACTGAAAAACTGATAACATATATCATACAAATACAAACAAATAGAAAGCAAGGCTTCTGGTTATAATATCAAAAAGGAAGAATATAAAAATATTAAATATTAAAAAAAGAATATAAAAATATTAAAAATATTAAACATAACAAACATGGGCAGTTTATTCTGTAAAAGAATAATTCAAAATAAAATTAAAATAATCATAAATGCCTATAAACCAAAAAAATAGCAGCTTTCATAAGATAGAAAATGTGTGATATAAAAAGCAATGGACAAAACATACACTAGAAAAAGAATTTAATTAACCCCATCAGTTAAGGAATAACATATCCAGTCATTAAAAATAAGAGTATAGAATTCAATAAATAATTAACAGTTATATGTGCTAAATATCTAATGCTGAATCCTGAAAAGAGAAAATATACCTTCTTTTTCAAAAACTAATAAATATTGGGGTGCCTGGGTGGCTCAGTTGGTTAAGCAACTGCCTTCAACTCAGGTCATGACCCCAGGGTCCCCCAGTGCCAGGCTCCCTGCTCAGCAGGGAGTCTACTTCTCCCTCTCCTTCTGCTTCTGCCCCTGCCCAACTCATCCTTATGCATGATCTCTCTCAAATAAATAAATAAAACCTTTTTTAAAAAACCTAATAAATCTTAAAATCAATCATATATTGAAAAGCACACAGAACATTAAATTCTGAAAGGTGGAAATAAGTTTTCTTCAGAAAAATTAAACATTAGTAACATCAGAAAATACCAAGTCCCTTTTACTCAAAAGTTTAAATGCTGTTACACATTCATCAAGAAAGAATGCTAAGTTGCACAATTTCTTTTAAAAAATCATAGAACACAGCTATGACAGTATACAGAGGAAAATTCAAAGCCGTAAATACATTTATCATTAAGAAACAATGAAAAATTATATGAGCAAACATCTAAATTTTTAATATATAAATAAGGAAACAAATTAAAAAAAGCAAAATTGATAAACAGAAAACAGTACAACCAATCAATGTATTCCCAAACATTTCAAAAGGTTGTTCTTCAAAAACAAAATAAAAAAAAACTACTAACTAACTTAGTAGGAAAATGGGGAGGTCATAAAAGACACACAGTAAGTGATAATATAAAATATATTACCTCACATTTTTTAAATTATAAAAGTCAACTTTTCTTAATTTCATCCAAGTTTGAAAACCTAGACGAAACCAGAAATTTTCTAGGAAAGTAAGTTCCCACAACTAAGTGATTAAAAAATCTGAACAGATCAATTCCCCACCCTCCCCAAAGAAATGATATTTTTTTAAAGATTTTATTTATTTATTTGAAAGACAGAGATCACAAGTAGGCAGAGAGGCAGGCAGAGAGAGAGGAGGAAGCAGGCTCCCCGCTGAGCAGAGAGCCCGATGCGGGGCTCGATCCCAGGACCCTGGGATCATGACCTGAGCTGAAGGCAGAGGCTTTAACTCATTGAGCCACCCAGGCGCCCCCCAAAGAAATGATTTTTAAAGATACAGGTAAGTGTCATACTGCTACCCAACTTCCTCCCCCACGAAAAAGAAAACAGAAACAAAAACAAAACAACAGGGCCAGGTAAGTTTGTTGAGTGGTTCTAATAAATCCTTAAAAGTGATCATTTCCAAATCAATTTAAACTGTTTCATAAAAGGAAAACTTCCAAATTCTTTTTTTAATGAAACAATTATAGACTATACACACAGCAAGCTACAAACTAATCTTACTTATTATTCTCAAAATAAAAATCCTACAGAAGATGGCAAATAAGCACAAGAAAAGATGCTTCAAATCATGCCATCAAGTAAATGCAAATTAGAACAATAATGGTGTACAAAACTACAAACGGATTAGAATGGCCAAAATCCAAAATGCTGACAACACTAAATGCTGGTAACGATGTGGAGGAAAAGGAACTCTCAGTCATTACTAGTAGAAATACAAAATGGTACAGCTCCTTCAGAAGACAGTGTGGTGATTTCTTACAAAACTAAACATTTTTTGCCTGCAGTTGCACTCTTGGTATTTACCCAAAGGAGTTGAAAATTTATGTTCACACAAAAACCTACACAGAGATGTTTATAGCAGCTTTATTCATAATTACTAAAGCCTCAAAGGAATCAAGATGTCCTTCAGTAGAAAAATGGATAAACTCAAGTATCAGACAATGGACCATTATTCAGCACTAAGAAGAGATGAGCTATCAGACTTTGAAAAGATATGGAGAAACCCTAAGTGCATATTGCTAAGTAAAAGAAGTAGATATGAAAGGTTACATACTCTCTCATTCCAACAAAATGATTCCTGGAAAAAGCTAAACTATGCAGACAATAAAGAAATCAGTCATCCCCAGTGTTAGGGGAAAGGGAGGGATGAATAGGCAAAGAATAGAGAATTTTTAGCATAATGAAACTGTTCTGTATATTAAAATAATGGATACATATCATTAGACATTTGTCCAAATCCACAGAATGTATGATACACACGAAGAGTGAACCATAATGTAAACTATGGACTTTGGGTGATAATAGTGAGTCAAAGTAGGTTCATCAATTGTAAAAAATATACCACTTTGATAGGGGGTGTCAATAACAGGGGATGTTGTGTGGGGGCGGGGGCAGGAAATACATGAGAAATCTCTATACCTTCCACTCAATTTTGCTATGAACCAAAAATAGCTCTAAAAAGTTTTTATTTTTATTTTTTAAGGATTTAATTAATGTATTTATTTGAGAGACAGAGAGAAAGAAAGAGAAAGAGAAGAAGAGAGCAGGGGGAGGAATAGAAGGAGAGGGAGAAGCAGACTCCATGTTGAGCATGGAGCCTGACACAAGGATCGATCCCACAACTCTAAGATCATGATCTGAGCCTAAGTCAAGAGTTAGTCACTTAACAGACTGGCCACTTAACCACCAGGCACCCTAAGAATAGTCTTCCTTTTTTTCCGTCCTACATAAACTATTAGGAAAGAGAACCAAGCAACACATTAAAAAGAAAATACTTGAGGGGTGCCTGGGTGGCCCAATCCATTAAGCATCTGCCTTCTGCTCAGATCATGATCTCAGAGTCCGGGGATCAAGCCATCCAATGGGCTCCCTGCTTCTCCCTCACCCTCTCCTTCTGTCCCTCCCCACCACTAATGCTCTCTCTCTCTCACTTAAATAAATAAAATCTTTATATAAAAAAGCTGAAGTCATTCTATTAAAAAAATTAATAAACATGTACTTGATAAAAATCAACAACTCATTGAAGAAAATCCAATAATATAAAAAAAGCTAAACATGGTTTTTTTTTTTTTTTTAGTATTTTTTAAAGATTTTATTTCTTTATTTGACAAAGAAAGATGGCAGGAGGGTACAAACAGGGGAAGCAGCAGAGGAAGCAGGAGAAGCAGGCTCCCCACTGAGCAGGGAGCCTGATGTGGGAATTGATCCTGGACCGTAGGATCATGACCTGAGCCGAAGGCAGATGCTCAGCCAACTGAGCCACCCAGGCGCCCCAGCTAGACACATTCTTAAAAAGATAAAATATGTATCTCAGACCCAAAGCTGATACCATGTTTAAGAGTGAAACACTAGACACATTTTAATACGTCTCCAGAACCAAAACAGGATGCCTAGCCCACAGCCTTGATTTGACTTTGTACTAGCTAATGAAATAAGACAAGAAAAGAAGTTGGAATAATGGAAACTCACAATTTTTAAAGAACGTGAGTGCATACATGGAAAATCCAAACTACTACAAGCAATAATAAAATTCAGTAAGTTAAGAGCATGTGAAATTTAAGAACTAACTGCCTTCATATAAAGACAAAAACCTGTTAAAAGATATTATGGAAGAAAACACTCCACTCAGAAGAGCAACAAAAAGGATAAAATGCCCAGAAGTAAATTCAACATAAACTATATCAAAACTGATAAAACAAAAACTTTTAAGTATAGGCACCTTCATTCATCATGGGATGGACCATAAATTGGTACCATGTGTAAGGAGGGCAAACCAATAATACCCATTCAAATTGCAAATCCATATACCATCTGAGTCACCAATCTCACTTCTGGAAATTTATCCTATAGATACACTTGAACATGTACAAAATGATGCAAGATAAAATTCATTTGTTGCTTCATTGCTGTAATGGCTGAAGATTAAGAGAAACCTATTCAAGTATAGGAAAATGGTTTAGTGTAATTCGTATGAGACAGTAACATGCAGTTGTATGCATATGACAAAGCTTTCCATACATTGATAAGATCTCCAAATGATTATCTAGGTTAAAAAGCAAAACATGCAGTTTATAGAATACTTTATCTTTTGTTTAAAAAGAAAAAAAATATTTATAAACCTTTTGTTAAAGAAAATTTAAATAAAATCCTTCTTTAAGAACGCCTAAGAAACAAATTGAGTGTGGAACACACAGGTGAGGTAAGAAGATGAAGACAAGCTTGGAGAGGCATCTACGCACAGTAACCTTGCAGATCATTTATTAATCACACACATGTAATATCTAGTTAGGTGGTTTTTATGTAGTTAATATTTTAAAATGTTCCTAGCAACATTATAAATTATATTACCGTGCTAATAGTCAACAAAAGGTAGGTTACACTGCAGTACCTAACCCTAAATTTCAGTGATTTTTCATAACAAGTTTACGCCTCCCCACACTCCATGCCCATCATGAGTCAACTGGCCAGGGTTGTGTTCTACGTGGTTCTTTATTCAGCACCCAGGCTGACAGAGAAACATTGTCAGTCCCCATGCAGAACAAAGAAAAGTATCCTAGAGCTTCTCATAGTGGCCATTAAATCCTCCATCCCAGAAATACTATGTCCTTTCTGCTCACAGCCCATTGCTAGACCATAAGGACCCCTACAAAGCAGAGAGAGGGCTGTTAGGAGAGCAGGAACATCTTCTGGTGAGCTGTGGTAATGACTACCAAGACCATTTCAGAGAACTTTACAACTTCTCTTTAAAAAAGAAAAAAAAAAGCTACATAAGACTAGAGATTGTGGAAATTACACTTCTGAGACCCTAGACTAAGGAAATGTATAGTGTTAATAAATAAATGGCTAGCAATATTCACATCTGGACACAACAGTAACCAAGATCAGGAGAACTGCTCTTTCTCCCTTCCTGAGGCAGCTACATGCCCCCAACTACCACCCCGCTGCCCACTTAAAGCAAGTTATAAATGAGCTGTAAACAAAAGAGCAAACAAGCCCAAATGGAAATGCAGTGGTTTGCTTTTAATGCCTGGGGCATTGATCAGGTTTCTTACGTGCACCAATTGTGAAATGTTAAGTCGAAAATCCTCCACAATGAGGTAGTTTAAGATATTCATATTGATGGTTTCATCTCCAGCCATGGGGTACGAGCTGTGCCATAATTCTAACCTAAGATCATTTTAATTTCAATAGCAACAAATGTCTTCATTTAGCCAGGTCTTCACTAACAATGGAGAGTAGATAATTATGGCAGATAAAGATATGTTTAAGATTTTTTTAAAGGGAGCCTAATCTCACTGTAATTATAGGAATATATACATACATGTAGATATCTATATTTTTTTTAACAGGAAGGTCATTTAGATAATCTGAGGTAAAGCTGCACTTACCATGATTTTGAAAGCCACTATAATGGATAGCTTAAGTGTTTAGACCCTTGAGTCTAACAGACCATGAAATTTGATAGGTCCAGGTTTGAATGCTAGTTTTGTTCTTTAAAAGTTGTTTGAATTTGGGTAAATCACTTAATACCTCTAGATTTCTGTCTCCTTATCTATTAAAAAAAAATAAACGAGTGGTATTTGCACACATCTCATGATGCTATTATAAAAATTAGAGATAGTAGATGCCTAGCATTTATTGATAGGTCACATGATGACTGCTGAAAAATGTTCTATGTCATCTTTATTACAGCTGGTATTTGTGTTTATTTTTTACTAAGTACTTTTACATACATCATGTCATTTTTAATATTTAAACCTAAGAACATTCACATAACTGAATAAGGACATATGCCTTTCATGCAAAGGAAGATATGACAAGTACAAGAACAGAGGAAAAAGGTGCTCCAGACAGATCAGGGGTGGGAACTACTACATGCAAATACTCATGGGAAAAGTAGTATCCACACAGGTCAGAAAGAATGGGAGGATTTCCATGGTGAAAGCTACCAAAGATCCAAAAGATGATTTCAAGTAGAATGATTATTACAAAGGCCCCACAAAAGTGTATATTCTGAACAATGAGAACAATGAGCAGTGCAGCCTGGAGACATGCTCAGGAGTAGTGGGAAGTCAGGCTGGCAAGATGGCGGGGGGCAGGCAGGCAGGACTGAGGAGACACCCAAATATTAGGGCGGAAGTCCACATCTCGTTAGCTAGGTCCGGGTGCAAGAGCAGACTGGAGTGAGGTGGACATGTTTACTCCAATAACATTCCAGGAGAGGACAAATAAAAATGGAAAGGTGAAGATAAAAATGAGGTATGTGATGGTACAAAGAAGGCAGAAAGTGTATTTGGCAGAAGAAGAGAAGAAGCCTAGACCAGAAAACAGGGAATTCTTCTTGGAGGATGGACTGATAGGTCAGTGATGATGATGATGAGGAGGAGGAGGAGGAGGATGGTGATGATGGCAGCGAGAATAGCTCACTTAATGAGCACTTGCCATATATTAGGCTCTGTGCTGAGGGCTTTACATACATTTCTAATTCATTTCTAATTCAATTCTCAGAAAATTCTAAAGTTGGTATTTTTTTTTTCATTTCACTATAAAAATCTCATGATAAAACCAAGGTTCAAAAAAGTTAATGATTAACCCAGAATCTCAAAGCAGGGAAAAAGTGGAGTCAGAATTCAAATTCAGCTCAGATTGTGCTGGTTCTATTGCTCCTCATTTACCACTGGAGCAAGGGGTGAATAGAAGATACACATATTCCCTGGATCTATTTTAAGGGCATAAGAATCCACACTTTTTTCTTATTGGGACCTAACTCTTGGTGCTGTAGGTTTGCTCCAAGTGACCTGACTATAAATTCCTAGGAGGTGGATATGCACCTTTTATTTTTGCATCCCTATATAGTACACTACATACTATTGATTTATTTATATTCATTCATTCATTTATTCCACATTTACTGCCTGTTTCCAATGAGTCAGGCCCTGTGTTAGACACTAATGTTAAAAAAAAAAAGTAGGATTCACAGGAATCTAAAAATGAAGGTCATTGTTGTAGACAGATTGTGGGTTCATAGGCATTTTTTATACTATCCTTTCACTTTTGTGTCCATTTGAAATTTTCCATAATAGAAAGTATTTTAAAAAGAAAGGAAGAACAGATTCCACTGGAAGTATTCTTGCCAAGATTACTGATGAATTCCTTGTGGCTAAACATAATGAATTCTGCTCTGTCCTCATTTTCCTTGAAGCTATCTCCCTGAACACTAGAAAACAATTGACAGAGAAGGACTAGTCAGAGAGATAGGAAACCATGGGTTAAGGAACCCACACTTCCTCCCGTTTTCAATCTACCTCTCTAGCTACT
Source organism: Lontra canadensis (assembly GCF_010015895.1). Lineage (NCBI taxonomy): Eukaryota > Metazoa > Chordata > Mammalia > Carnivora > Mustelidae > Lontra > Lontra canadensis. The sequence continues at coordinate 16,905,520 of NW_022631028.1, read as the reverse complement.
GTTTCTCAGCCGTCTTTCCACATTTCCTTTTCTTGCTCTCCCCCTTTAAATGCCAATGTCATGCATGCCTTCATTCCTATCTTTTCTTTTTTTCCCCCCTTACCTGGCTCACTCTTTCTCTATGTTCTCAACCTATCTCCAGACTTCCAACATTACTCATATAGTGAACTCTTCCCAATCCATATTACAAGATGAGATCTTGCTCCTGAACATCTTACATGAATCCAAATGTTGATGGGGTATATACATGTTTGAATATTCGACAGGCAACTCAAAGCCAGAATGCTGGAATTACTGTCTTCATCTTCCTCCTTGTCCACCCCCTACTCACAACTGCTGTCCTTGCTTTTTATATAACTCAGAGCAATATAGGTATCCAAAGACATCCAACAGTGGATGACCCCCCAAGATTATGACCTCTTAACTGCTTAATTTACCCATGTCATTTCTTCATTTAATAGACAACAGAAAGATGAATGAATGGAACTCAAGACACGACCTTAAAAGATCCATCTTAGAGAATAAACCAAAACAGTATTGAATATTATTTCAAATATTTCATTATATTCCAAACTGACTAAAAATGTTCTCCTTGAAAAGTTGACCAAATGAATACAAATCTAGCTTGTGACAGTGAGCATGTTCCTACTAGCACAGTATAAAAAAAATTGCTAGACCTCAACAGTTATGTTTTACTTAAACATTCATTCAATGAGTGGTTAGTTTTAATTTTGTGCTAGAGGTTAAAAAAAAAATCTGTTATTTTGAGCTGCTACTTCTTCAATATTGCAAGCTCTCAGTAGTGAACTCACCCTCAAATGTAATGCAGGCAGATTTTATTTGAACCTTGAAAGATGAACCAGATTACCAAGATCCAGGATGTTTTGGAGAAAACCATGTTCAGGTACCAGTCCTTCATGATAGCTGACATTCAGTAACTCAAAGTCTAACGTGTGTATGAGGTAGACCTGCACAGCAAGTGTTTGAAGACCAAACATTCCTCATATAGTCAAGTTTCATGTCAATTTAAGAAAACATGTTATTTACCAGGCAAAGCTTCTCCAAAGTAACTTCAAATGGAAGTCTTTCTCAAAGATATTGGTAGAGTTATTTTCAAGGCAGATGGAAGGTTACACTGAATGACCTTCAAAAATTTTTTCCTAATTATGAAATACAAGGATTTTGACCTCAAAAAGATGGGACTGAATCTTCAAATAGTGATGTCATAACTCCTAGCTGTGTCAAAAACCTACAATAACTATAATATGTCTATGTCCAATATTACTTCTAAGCCTTGAGGGGCCACAAGTGGCCTTAAGAATAGAATGTGGTTCAAGGAACCAGAGGGGAATGTAACATTGAAAAGTCCAACTAACTTCATCTTCTATGCACCTTGATCCTGTGAGATCCTCCCAGCACCCAGGGTACCCATCAAGGATGGCACTTTGGGCCCCTCCTCCTTCTACCCAATAGTAGTTAGTGCTATTCACCAAAATGTAGCAGGCTAGGCTCCTTTCACACTCTGTCTCCCACTAAGTAAAAGATCCTCATGGGTATGTTAAAGAGAGATACAAGTCTAATATCACAGACTGGGACAATCTCATGTTTGCAGGGTAGAAAGCATGACTAGTCTAATTCCTGTATCTGTGCTTATGAAACAGAGAATCTCTTCTTCACCTAAAGCTTTACCTATATCGTCTGGGATTTGAAACAATCTCTGGTCTGGGATTTTTAGGATCTGATCATTATTTTGAAGACCTGAGGGAAAAGGGGGGAAATCCACCCTGTTTAGAATCAAGTCACAGACAACATGCAAAATACACATCTTCAGCATCCCCCCACATTCCTTCCCTCCCCATCACCCTTGCCTTCAGCATGCTGACCTGGGTCACTGTCCCAGCAACATCCTACGGTCCCAGCTTCCCAACCTCTAGCTTTGCAAAACTTCCCTGTTTGGGCACGGATCTGATAAACTGGAAAAAAAAAAAAAATACTAAAACGATTTCTAATGCTTGTTTACAAGTGATTGATCCACATAGATTTTCTGGTGATCTTAGCCCTTCGATAATGGCTAATAGTTCAAATGTCAACTGAAATCGTGCAGACCACCAGCTCTAATAGACCTGGATCATCAGTCTCACAGGGCTGTAGGAAAAAAGTCATACTCCCAACCTTCCTTTCTACATAATGATCTCTAAGAATAGGAGATCCGCATCTTAATGTGCTTTGTATGATCAGCCAGAATTTTTATTCAGCACAATCTCTGGCACTCTGTTAGCCACGCACATGTCAGCTGCTTCCCTGAGCAGCTCTGCCTTACAGGACACTGTACGTCAGTTTCTGATCCCTGCCCTACTTTTACTTCTTAAAGATCTACACATTTTCACACCGCCCTTCTCCCTACCTATACCTGAAGTTTTACCTCATGAGTCTTTACTCATCTGTTAAAAAGTCTATCCCATGTCTGGGTGGCTCAGTCAGTTAAGCGTCTGCCATGGGCTCAGGTCATGATCCCCAGGGTTCTGGGATCTAGTCTAGAGCTGGGTTCCTTGCTCAGCAGGGAACCTGCTTCTCCCTCTACCTACCACTCCCCCTGCTTGGCTCACTCACTCTGTCTCTCTCTCTCTCTCTGACAAATAAATAAATAAAACCTTAAAAAAAAAAGTCTATCCAAATGTAAAGTACACATAGACCCATTTCCTGACCAGGTTTTCTTTACATCACATACTCTCTCAGAGCTTCCTGCACTCCTTTCATACAAGTTGTGAAAGCTCTGCTTACTTTTATGCTAGTTAACATTTATCCCTCACTAGCTAGTGAGCTGCAGGAGGGCAAGGACTATTTCTGCTATGCTCAGCGATGGAGCTCCAGAATCTGGCTTAGTGGCCAACCTAGTGTGATCTCATAAATATTTGTAAAATAAATGAACAAATAACTTGACAAAAATGGACATTTTCAAAAAGTCACAATATGGTCACCCTGCTAAGTCAGGGTTGTGAAATAACACCCCAAGAGAAATTCTGGTTAGAGAATGGTGGGGGGGGGGGGGGGGTATGAAATGGCCTAAACTTTTTGCAAATGAAAGGAAAACCTTGACAATCCATATGCTTTAGAACTTGCAAGACAAATCCACTTGCAGGCTTTATCTGCCTGGAGGCTGTAGTCATTTGCATAAAAATGAATTTAAAATTTAAAAAAAAAAAGGCAGCTCTACTGTCAGCCATTAAATAAGAAGCTGAAACCTAATAAGAAAATCTTAGAAATTATCATAAGCTGAACAGGGAGCTGTTTTTTCAGGGGTTTTTTGTTGCTGTTTTTGTTTATAACACAAGGATTAGACTCCACACAATCCCAGAAAAATCTGTGCAAGTATTAACCATCACGACAGAAATACTGAATACTTTTCTCACGGGGGTTTGTAGCCGGCCACGTCCTCAGTGACCAAGAGAACTCACTGTCTTCCATGGTGGGTTAGACCAGAGCAAGGGCTCTCAGCCTTAGCCTGTTTCAGAACCACTTGGTCATTCTACACTGTTGCTGGGCCCAACCACAGAGTTTTTGATTCAGGAGGTCTGGGTGAGAATTTTTATTTCTTACAAGTTCCTAGCTAACTTTGAAGCTGCATGCCAGTTTGGAGGTCACACCTTAAGAAGAATTAACACATTTTGGAATAAAAGGGAGGAAACCTATGATGGAGGTAGAGTTGAGAGGCTGAACTTACCCTTCCCCTCCTTTCCTCATTCTACCATAGCCCCTCCCCCCCAAAATTCACTCTAACTCTTGGCTTAGTTCAGACCCTCAAGTAAAGACAGCAGGTAGATCAAGTGTAATTTCCTTAAAAGTTGCTACTTGTAGCCACATTATCTCCTCTGGGACAGAACTTTCCAGTCTACAGGGTCAGCAGAGCTACTCAAATGGACTTGATTCTTGGTATACATGGATTGAAAAGAACAAAAATGGCTGCCACTTGTTGAACACTTTCCATGTGCTCATGGTTACATGCTAAGTACTATACACAGCTTAGGTCATACATACCTTGTTACAACCCTGAAGGTACACAAAATCTATCCTCATTCTTCACATAGTCCAACTGTACCAATTTGCCCACTCTCAAATTGTCACGCCAAAAGCAGTACTCCCAGTATTTCACAGTCATCCAGACATGTACACATTTCCAGCTAAGGTCAAACAAGGGGATGCTCTGCCTTCTTCCAGCTCTCGTGTGTAAACAAGTAACCTTTCAACCGCCTATTTGGTACCTCATTTTTCACATTTTGGTGATTTCACTGCTTAAAATGGCCTACGAATAATGTTGACATGCTGTCTAGTGTTCCCACACGCAAGAAGGCTGTGATACGACTTATGGAATACATAACGTGTTAGATAAGCTTTGTTCAGGCCTGAGTTACAATACTGTTAGCCATGAGTTCAACGTTAAAAAGTTAACAACACATATAAAATAACATGGCTTTAAACATAAAAACACACATAAAACAAGATTATGTATTGACTGGTTAACAAAAATGTGATCAGAATCTCATAGGAACCTAACTGTATTCACTATTCAGTGTTTACAGCAACTTTATAGACCATAACTACCGTGAATAATGAGGATTGACAGTACTTATAACAACATAGGAGATATTCTTACTTCTCTTTCACAAATAATGAGACTGCAGCTTAAAGAGGTGAGAACGCATGGCAAAGTAGCAGAGTCTGGGTTCTAGCCAACTTCTGTCCAGCCATGCTATCCTACTACACATTGGAATGCAGGGACTGAACATCCTAATGCAAATGTAGACTCAACCCTGACTTGACACTGAGCAGTTAGCTCCCTGTACCTGAATCTCTTTTTGTCTACAAAATGGAAATACTCGTTATGCACGAATAACTTAATACGTGCAAGACACTTGGGGCACCTGAGTGTCTCAACTTGTTGAATGCCTGACTCTTGATTTTGGTTCAGGTCGTGCTCTCAATGTCATGAGACTGAGTTCCACATCAGGCTCCATGTTGGGCATGGAGCCTGCTTAGGATTCTCTCTCCCTCTGCCTCTGCCCCACCAACCTCGACTCCTCTCTCTCTCTCTTTCACTCTCTCACGCATGTGTGCAAAAATATATATAAATGTGTGTATAATGTACTTAGGACACAGCCTGAGTTTATTTCAAAACTAATAGTCTATAGGAACAAGATAAGACCTTACAGTTGGACCTGAGGAAAACAACCAAGTAGGTAAAGAAACTAAAGTCTAGTTAACCAATCAGGCCCTGAGGTCCGGGAAATTTACATTCCTTGGGTACCATGTCTCCCCCATGGATGGAGACCAAATGGAAAAGCTATAGTTCTTTGTACATAGCCATGTATTATCTCTCACACAGTTGTGTGACAGAAAGCACACCGTGCATGAATTAACAAGTGCATTCTCTCCATAATAACCAAGCCTGAAATAATGCTATTTGTCAGTTCCTTCAAATCTATGGCTTTGTCATGTCACTAAGAAAATTAACAGTTTCCTGGTCCTTTCCTAGGCACAGAATGAGGTTTTATTTCTATCTTCGGAAAACCAACCATGTAATAAGGTACTGATTATCATGTTATTTGGTAGTAAATAATACTGAAAGGTACTTACTCAAAGTAAAGGTTTGGATTTTTCTCTCCTGCTTTCTAGAATATTCTAATACTTCAGTGTCATAGGTTATTTAGAACATTTAATAAAATGACACTTTGAAATGCTTAGCACAGGGGCACCTGGGCGGCTCAGTCAGTTAAGCCACCAATTCTTGGTTTGGGCACTGATCCTGATCTCATAGGTCATGGGACCGAGCTCCACTTCAGGCTTCACACTCTGAGGGAGTCTGCTTGGGCAATCTTTGCTCTGCCCCTTCCCTTGCTCTCTCTTAGATAGATAGATTGATAGACAGATGATAGATAGATAAAATCCTTAAGACACTTAGCCCAGTGCTAGTCAGTATCAGGACACAGTGTCATCTTGTATAGGCTAGTTAGAGTTCTGACAATTTCTTTAACTATCTATTTAACATTTAGTCAAGATGCTAACCTAGTGCATCCAGAGAAGGAGGGAGAAGAGAACCCTGTTGGCCAGTCCTTCCTCTTGCAAGGATTTCAACTTTGGCCTCAGACTCACTCTAGAACTAGGTCTGTCAATATCCGCTCTCTTTACATTTGGGCAGGATATTTATTGCAGGAGAAGCGAGCAGTTGTCTTGTCTACTGTAGAATTTATAGTGGTGTCCCTGGTTTCTACCTACTAGAAGCCAGTAGCACTCGCCAGCACTGAGAGCAACCAAAAACATCCCTAGAGGTTGCCAATAGCCTCACCCACCACAAAATGGTGGGGGGAGGGGGGGCGTCACTCCCTCTAGCTGAAAATCCCTGCTCTGAGAATGCGGAAGGTATTTACCTGATAGGCACCAACAGGACCATCCTGGTATCCCTGAAATCTGAAATGTTTTGTCCACACCCATGCCATACCCATCTGTTCAGTATTTCTGCTATCAGCCATAAGAGGTTGAACAAACCCCCTGGGGTATCACCTCGCACCACAGGCTCGTGAAGGGTATGACAGAAAATGTCTATGATCTAAGTGATGCAGTGTATACAGCACTCACTGTGGGGGCAACATATGGTGACCACAGTCTCCCATTCTCACAGTGCTGGTCCCGTGCTGCTTGGAGAATGATACTGGGCACCTGACCAGCCTGCTCTCAAAGCAGCTGTGCCTACGGTATTCCAAGTGTGACACACGATTGCTCTCATTGTTATTATTAATACAAACTTTTACCCCATAGCTACCTATTTAACCTGGTTTTTTTAGAGTCAAATCCATCTACATACAGAGAAACCAAGAAAATATTACTTCACTCTCCTTTTAACGGAAGATCTCTGGTTAATACCCTTGTAGTCTCTTGAACAACTGGGGACAATGCTTTGCTTCTACATGAGCACTTACATTGTTTTCCTGCTCTGTGCAGTTGCAAATACATGCTGTGTCTTGATTCAAATTATATCCCAGGTGCTGATCCCCCCTCCCGCAACACACACACACACACACACACACACACACACACACACACTGTTCACAGACTAGACCTAAAGAGGTTGATTTAGGACATGAAGCTAGCACCCACGGCCTCTAAAACTACTCTGAAGCCTCATTTCAGATGTAGCCCATCGCTTCGGGAAACTAAAAGCATAAATGCCTTCACCATAAATAACAGCAAGCAAGTGCCATATGGTCTGACAGTTGCATGTGGTTACATATCACATCATTAGCTCTTGCATTAAACACCCTGATTAACAAGCGAGTGAAGCTGCCTCCACTTGGAGATTTTAGCCAACAGTGTCAGCACCTTAGCCAGGAGATGGGGCAACACCAAAAGCCATACAAGCCAAATATTGCCCCCAAACATAGTTTGATCCTTCACCAGGCAAAACCTACAAGCAGTATGGCTTCCAGCTTCAGCAACAATCCTAAGGAAAATATCACAATGTCCTCTCGCCAGATGTTCCTCTACCTCTAGGGAAAAAAGTGAGCCCTCTCAGAAGGGAGGTAACAGCTAAGCATATTCCTTCCTTGAATGAATTTTCTTTTGTTACATTTAGATGGAGTCTTAAATAAAATCACCTTTGCTGGAGGAAATGAAATAAACTCAAGACATTAAGGTTCAGATATGTGAAAAGAGATACTGGCACACTGGAAAGAAAAGATCTGTTTTAGTAACAGCTAGCCTTCATAAAGACAGTATTTACCATGAGCTGGGCAGATTCTAAAAGCAGCTCATAAATTAGTGCACGTACTCATCACCACACCCAGGTGATATAAGATCTTATTAGTGTCCCCGTTTCATAGGTATGAGGCTCAGACAAGTTGAGGAACTTGGCCAAGACTGGCACAACCAGAATTTGAACCTAGGAAGTATGTTCCACAGTCCATGTACTTAAACACTGCCATAGATTGTTTTAGGATTTGAATCTTATTCTCAGACACTCAAGGCTTATTCATAGTAGACCAGCAAGGTTACTGGCTTTTTAACCTGAAGAAACTCAACTTTTTCAAAGTACAACTTCCTAATCTACAAAATGGCAATAATGACAACCCTTATATGCAGAGATAACACATAAAAATTCTAGGCAAATGTGAGAGATTATTAAGTACAGTGTCACAGCACAGCATAGTATAGTGTAAATTAGTGTAAAGACTTTACAAGATGGGGGGGGGACTAACTTTGCTGACCATCAAAGCACATACTGGAAGGAATATTTTATGACATGAGGAAATGTGCATAATTTCCTAAAAAAGAACAAAGCTGAGAACAAAAAAATTGTACACCTTGATATATGTAAATACATTTACAACCATATGTATAGACAGAAAAATTATGAAATTTTATAGAAAGTTTATCTTATATAAACATACACACATCCAGATGTACACCCACACGGACATACATATACCTACATACATATGTATCTACTACACACACCCCTTTAAGACTACAGGAGCATAAAGGAAAATATTAACAATAGTCTCTTGCCATAGTGCCTTTCCAGTTTCCAAACTTTCTCAACTGAAAAGATGTTTCTGAATAATTAGCAATGAAACCAAAACATGTTCATTTTTAGTATGTATCATAGACAGGCAATGTGAAACCTTCTAATGTGTGAAATCATTTATTCTTAACTTAGAAAACTGGGGTAATAGTGAAGCCACAGAAACCCCCATTTGAACAGAGGTGGTGCAGAGCAAGTCCCATGTTCATTAGTACATTGTCCACTTTCTCAGGTTTCCAAGGGGTTACCAAAACAATGCAATCTTCCCAGGAAAAAATAAAGCTTAACTAACTAGAAATATGGCAAAGTGCTCTGCCCAGAGATTTCACTGTCTCTGAGTTGGCCTGCCTCTTGAAAGAACTCATTTTTGTGGTAGGAACTCTTCCTGGATCATTATCAGAAAGCAGTGGGCTTCTCATCCCTTTGCAGAAGTGGATCTGAAATCCCAAAGCATTTTTGCCTGTTCATTTTGCTATGATTTAAAATAATCTCTGAAACTGGTGAAAACCATAATGTGCATTTTTAGCATCCTGCCTCTATCCGACAGCAATCAGTTTCATTTTCCTCCAGTAGGGCCAGAGTCAGATAACATCCTTCCTCAACTGCCTTTAAGGGTCCCCTTTACATGCCAGTCCTGTCTCCACCTGCCTCGAGGGTTTCCACTGCAGCTCCCCTTTTCCCTCTCATCTCCCCCTGCACCCATATCTGTATCCTGCATGGATTTCTCACCACTGTCAAGTTATGCTCCCTCCTCAAGGAGTCCCTGGCCTCGTTTGCTGGTGATCCCTCTCCCTGAAAGCTCTCCTTCCTCTACATCTCTCAGCCTATAGAAATCTTACTCAGTCTCCAAAGTCCAGCTAATTGCTCAAGAATTTTGTGCTTTTTAAAAAATGTATCTTTTTAGGGCACCTGGGTGGTTCAGTGGGTCAAGCCTCTGCCTTCGGCTCAGGTCATGGTCTCAGGGTTCTGGGATCGAGCCCCGCATCGGGCTCTCTGCTCAGCAGGGAGCCTGCTTCCCTCCCTCTCTCTGCCTGCCTCTCTGTCTACTTGTGATTTCTCTCTGTCAAATAAATAAATAAAATCTTTAAAAAAAATGTATCTTTTTAATGGAAGCTAAGTTGACATATATTATTAGTTTCAGGTGTAAAGTGATTTGACAATTATATACATTATATAATGCTCACCACAGTAAGTGTAGTTACTATCTGTCACCATACAACGTTATTAGGGTCTTACAGACTATATTCCATATGCTGTACTTTTTAGCTCCATGACATAATTACTTTATAACTGGAGGTTTGTACTTCTTAATCCCCTTCACCTATTTCATCCATCCTTGACTCATCTCACCTCTGGCAACCACCAGTTTGTTCTCAGCAATTAGGAGTCTGTTTTTGTTGGTCTGTTCATTTGTTTTGTTATTTAGATTCCACATACAAGTGAAATTTTACTTTATCTGTCTTTCTCTGACTTATTTCATTTAGCATAATGCACTGTAGGCCCATCCATGTTGTTGCAAAGGGCGAGATCTCTTTTTTATGGCTAATATTCCACTGTGCGTGTGTGTGTGTGTGTGTGTGTGTGTGTGTACACACCACTTTTTCTTTATCCATTCATCCAATCATGGACACTTACATTGTTTCTGTATCTTTGCTACTGGAAATAATGTAGCAATAAATATAGGGGAGCTGGATGAAGCATTTTAATTCCTCCCAAAAAAGATATACTTTCTCCTTCTTTGAGCACTTTCTCTCCTAGCACTTTCTGCTTGTTTTGTTGTTGTTGTTGTTGTTGTTGTTGTTCCTGAAAATATTCATTTCTCTATACTATAGAGAGTAATTCAAGACCAGGACATCAACCTTTTACCCCCACACACAGAGCTTACCATACAGGAGGACTTTGCCAGAAAGTAAACAAAATAAGCTAGCATTTATACAGGACATTAATATACCAAGTGCTTCCACACACATTATCCCAAGTAATCCTCACAGTCCTTCATGACAGATGTCACCAATATAATTATCCTCCTTTTGCAGATAAAGAGACCAAGTCTGACTTGCTGGAATGGCCTGAGATTTTGCCAATGGTATCTTTCTCAAACAAATCTGCTAGCATTTTACTCCAAAAGATTTTTTCATTGGTGCTTCCTGATGTCCACCCACCTTAATTAACCTGCTTCTTGGAGAGGCCAGCCCTGTGTTGGCAGAGACAACAGCTTTCCCTCCACTAATGAGTCCCCAGAAGGAAGGTTACAAAGTGCTGTCTGGGTCTGCTGAAGCCAAGTTGGCAGAAAGGCCACTGGTCCCTAAAACTCATACTTATTCTGGTGGCTATGAAGCCCGCCTGGCTGGAGTGACTTACCATTCACACCCCATGTCCTCTCACTTTCAAGTGTCCTTTCACTCTCCAGGTGGTACCTAAATGAATGTGTCCAGGAGACTGGCTGCTGGGACTAGGGCCCTTTCAGAGTTCTGGGCATGCAGGCCATTTCTAAGGAGACGGCGTTGCCCCTGATACTTACAATGTGCCCCTGCCATTCTTCTGATCAAGAAATCTTCCAAAGCATAGTAGTTCCTTTGGGCCAAAGACTTATGGCAGTCATTCATTCAACAAACAGTTGTCTCACCCCTGCTATAGGACAGATTATCATGGGCTCTGAAGACTGAAAAAGACCCACACCCCGATTCACAGAATGGTATTATCTTTCAAAAAGACCAGCCTCGTACATTATTGGGCTGTTGTAACAACAAACCATAGACTTAAGGAACAGACACATATGTCTCATAGTTCTGAATGCTCAAAGTCCAAAATCAAGGTGCTGGCCAATTTGGTTGCTTCTGAGGGTTTACTTGCTAATCTGCAAATGGACCTCCTCATGTTATATCCTCAGGTAGCAAAGAGAGCTCTCTCTCCTATCTCCTCCTATAAAGGCAATAATCCTACAATGGGTCCCCACCCTCATTACCTTATCTAAATCGAATTACCTGGCAAAGACCCCTCTCCAAATACTGCTATGCTGGGGTTTAGGACTTCACCATAAGACTTTGGGGGAGGATACAAATACTCAATCCATAGCATCATGTTCCCTAAAAAGATACTAAAACATTAATGTGCCCTCACAAATCCCAGTGAACCACACCTCCATAATGGGAGTCCTCTATTAATTCATTTAATTATTTATTCACATAATAACTGAATATCTACTATGTGCCAGACAAGTAGACATTCTTTCCCCTATTATCTCACTTAACCACGCCTTGAAAAAAAAATTGGTCAGCCCATTTAAAGTGTCATGTTTTCAAATCTGAACTGTCTTTCCTAGAGAGTCCCAGATTTATACTCCTTCCCTATGTCATGGTGCTATTTAAAACCAAAGAAATGTATGTTCAATATATCATGTCCCATAGTCAGTGATAGAACCCAATGAGCTACAGATGCATTCACTGTGTCAACATCATTAGCTCTGGCTCCATCTGACCCACTGGAAACTTAAAGAAAATAAAACCTCATGCCTGTATTAGCTACTCTCAAATGAAGGAGAATAACAAGAACTCAGTAATGGGAAGACAAACTCCAGTGGACAAATGTCCACTTGTTCCCAGTGCGCAGACTCCTGGATTTTCCCCAGTGGAGATTCTGACTCAGCGAGTCTGAGACAGGGCTCCACAACCTGCAGTATTCATGTGCCCCTGAGGTGATTATAATGCAGACTTCCAAGGACAGATGATTAAGTCTGAGCTCCAAGGAGGAGTGGCTCATCAAACACAGCACTCCTAGGTGAGAAACTAGCATATTTTAAAAAGATACAGGTATAGATATAGAGGACATAGATAGAGATGTACATATAGATCTCAATCCTTCTTGTCCCTTGGCACTAAAGCTAGAGGCCCAGAATGTTCCAAATGGTTTACTATCATAATGAAAGATGCTGAAAGGAACCTGTCTTAGAGATGAAGACTAGTCAGAAGAGATAGACACTCCACAAGGTTTATCTTACCTGCCATGATGCCTTAACTATACTGCAAAGAGAACTCTTAGGGCGCAAGGCCACTTTAATTTCACCTCTGACTTCCATCCCGGTCTCTAAACCTTGAGGGTGAAAAGAGGTAGTAATAGAGGATTGGCTGATATACAGCTTGTCAGTGTGCTAATGGTCTGACGCCACACGCCATTTCACAAAGGCTACTCAATGGCCCTTTGATATTAGAACCCAGTTACTCTCAGACAGAGATAAATTTAAAGTAGTACCCAGGGGACAAGTCTATATGAGGTCAATAACTCATGCTGGACCTGGGGAGTCTCCTGCTGGAACCAGCTACCTGTACAGAGAATGGGACTTGTTTACTAGAGAACCAATGACTCGTCTAAAGCCTGTGTTGAGCTGTGGCACCAAAGAATATTTCCATCAGCACCACAGTCTCCAAAAGAGATTAATTCATGCCAATGGTATGGAGGATTATTTCGCTTTCAAATCACCAGGATTTGAAATCATCTGGCCAGGTTATTTACCTAGTTTAAATCTTACCTATGAGAATTCATCATTACAAACTATAATCCTAGCCAGTCTTTTCAAATTCTCTGCACTAGGTATCCATGGAGCAGGAAAATATTCCAAAATTTTCCCAGAAAATAAATTTACTGTTATCAATTCTCTCATATACTTTCTTCCTTCCAAGTGATCACTGAATAATGTGTAATTTATTCTTCTTTTAAATAGACATGCTCCTATAATCATTCTATTATTAGAAATAATCAGGTACATAATAGCCTCTTTTAAACAGCACTAGATAATACTTCCAAATATTCTATTCTAATATACTTCTATAAAACACCCACATAGAGGATCCATAAATAATACTAAGAAAACAGAGACTTTGGGACTTGGCAGCTATCACTCATATTATAATGAGAAAACAACAAAGTAGCAAACAATATTTTATTAATTCTAATATTTAATTAACCACACTATATTAAGTGTAAGTCCTCTGGTGAAGGAATGAAACAGAATGGGCAATTAGGATGCATTTCACTTAAAAAAAAAATCCTCCCTACTTCTTTATACATGTGTGACAATTTGGTTTGTCATGGACCAAAATCCTAAATTAATATATATACTAAACGAGTGTTTGCATGAAGGAAACTTACATATCCAAAAAGTACTGGCTAGTTCAATTCAAAAAACAAACAAACACTGTCATACAATCAGGAGGAACAATGTTCTTAAAATGGATCCTCAAGCTGGCCAGCCAGTACCAACCCTGGCTACCGACTCCGCTATATTGAACACGCTTGTGGCAGACACATACTCTCTAGTTCACCTGCCCCACCACACTCCAACAAACATAAATTCATACATTTCTGCTCTTCTCTCTGGCCCCAAAGGCACATGAGAAGTCAAGACCTTGCCTCAGATATTAACTATGCGAGATTAGGTTCCAGAAGCCAAACTCATTTTTTGCCACTTTAAGATACCAGAAAGGGAAAAGGAAAAGGAGCATACAAAGGAAGAGCAGGGGGCTGATAATGGTGGGTTCTCAAATATTAGCAGAGACAATAAATTAACTGCCTCCCTGACCCCTCTCTGACTTTCCCTTCACTTCACCTCAAACTCTAGCTGCTGATATGTGGATTCCCACTACATTTAGCTATAATGTCCCCCGCCCCCTGGCCCCTAATAACAGACCCCTGCATCCCAAGCTTAAAAGGATCTACCTTTCTCCTCCCTCGTGGAGAAAATAAATCTCCATAAAAGCTGAGTTTAGGCCCAAAGTTCCTTCCCCTGACATGGCCTTCTATGTTCATATTATGAACAGAACTTCCTTGTGGTGAAGTAAACCCTCATTTATAAGGAGTTCATTCATTCATTACCAAATATTTTAAGTGCAAATACAAAAACTCAGGTATCATTTTGGCAATGATGATATAGCAGCAAAAAAGTAAAAAGACCCCAGCGTAAAAACATTTGCTTAGAAAATACATATAACTTAAGGATCATTTTAGAAAGAGGGTCTGTGCCACGAAGACAATAAAGCAGGATGAGAGAGAGAAGGACAGGGCCACCATAGATACAAACAGCCTCTCTAAGAAGGGGCAGTTAGGCTGAAACATAACTGATAAACAGAAGCCATCCGTTCAAATATCTGGTAGAAGAACATAGGCAAAAGTCCTGTGGTAGGAACTAGCTTGGTATTTTTGAGAAAAGGAAAAAATGCCAATGTGACTGGAGCCTAGGAGTGAGTGGGAATGAAAGGAGATGACATCAGAGAAAAAGGCAGGGGCAAATCCTAGAAGGTTTGGCAGGCAATGGTGAGTTGTTTGGGTTCCGTTCTAAGTGCAAGAGGAGCCAGTTGGAAGAAATTAAGCAGGGTGGGGGTGGGAAGCATGATTAAATTTCCATGTCACAAGATCTCTCTGGCTGCTGCCTGGAGAATAGATTGTGGAAGCAAAAGTAGCTTCAGGGAAGGCCAGTCTGCAGGTTATTGCTATCGTGCAGATGTTGGTGGCAAGAACTAGGGTGACAGCAAGGGAGGTGGGGATAAATGGTCAGATTCTGGATATAGTTAATGGTGGAATTAGCAAGACAAGCTTCAATGAGTTGATACTTTACCTGCCTCCATCAGAGAACATTTTAGGTGCTGACAGAGGGGTGATGTAGGCCTAACCAAAGGCATACTCCCTGAGGCTAACAGTGCATCACTCCCCATTCCTGTACTAGCTCTGGTAGTTAGTACAACCAGCAGCCCTATTTAAAAAACAAACAACAAACACCTCAGTGTTTGTTACAAGAGCTGAATAACAGACTTAGTCCTGCAGATAACTCCCTATACAATCTCAAGATGGAACTTTCTCCTCATTGAGGTTCAGGTATTTCTTTGCAGAATGAAGCCAGTGAAAAAGATACCACCTTACGCCAGTCAGAATGGCAAAAATTAACAAGGCAGGAAACAACAAATGTAGGAGAGGATGTGGAGAAATGGGAACCCTCTTACACTGTTGGTAGGAATGAAAGTTGGTGCAGCCACTTTGGAAAACAGTGTGGAGATTCCTCAAAAAATTAAAAATAGAACTACCCTATGACCCAGCAATTACACTACTGGGTATTTACCCCAAAGACACAGATGTAATGAAAAGAAGGGCCATCTGTACCCCAATGTTCATAGCAGCAATGGCCACAGTCGCCAAACTGTAGAAAGAGCCAAGATGCCCTTCAAAAGATGAATGGATAAAGAAAATGTGGTCCATATATGCAATGGAATATTACTCAGCCATCAGAAAGGATGAATACCCAACTTTTGCATCAACATGGACAGGAGTGGAAGAGATTATGCTGAGTGAAATAAGTCAAGCAGAGAAAGTTAATTATCATATGGTTTCACCTACTTGTGGAACATAAGGAATAACATGGAGAACACTAGGAGAAGGAAAGGAAAAGTGAAGGGGGTGGAATTGGAGGGGGAGACGAATCATGAGAGACTGTGGACTCTGAGAAACAAGCTGAGGGTTTAAGAGGGGAGGGGATGGGGGAATGGGTGAGCCTGGTGGTGGGCATTAAGGAGAGCACGTATTGCATGGAGCACTGGGTGTGGTGCATAAACAATGGATCTTGGAACACTGCATCAAAAACAATAAAAATTTTTAAAAATAAAATAAAATGTTTACTTAAAGAATAAATTCATGAGTGAATACATAGACTTGCACATAGAGAAAAAAAGAAAAGAAGAGAAAAAGATAACTGAGAAGTCCCCCAACAGCACTGTCATGCCAAGAGCCTGAATCCGTCACAGGAAGCTCTCCTTTCATACTTTGAAGCCACAGCTGTCAACAGTGATGACAGCCAACACTGAATGGTGTTTTACTATGTGCTGGGCACCATGCTAAGAGCTTTCTATGTGTTGTCTCAATTATCATTTCAACACAGTAAGAGAAGTAAGACTGTCCACATTTAATAGATAAGACAAAAGATGCAGAAGTGAAATAAGTTGCCCAAGCACAGCACCTAGTAGAAGGATAAACTGGGATATAAACCTAGACAATTGAAGCCCAGGACCTAGGCGTATAGCCACCTTGATAAGCTTCCTCCCAGTTAACAGCAAGGCAGCCCCCTCCTCCGCTGCCAACCCCACTTCACACCCCATCTCTGAATCATCATGTGCCCCAGCCAACACTGTCCCTTCTACATGGTAACTATCTCTACCTTGCCCAAGAAATCTTCGAATAAAGGGCTACTAAGTTCCTCATCCCACCGTCTTCATAGCATGCTCTCTGGTTTGGCTTCTTTCCCTTTAAAATGTGTCTCTCCCATGCATGGACACATTTCCCCACAGAAGGTTCAACCATGACAAAGTTCCCTGAGGGTCTTTCTTCCCACTGAACAGACAATTTCTGAATATATGGCTCAGGGATGCACTCATCTTTTCTTCTAGTCATTTATATGTCACACCGGGAACATCTGGTTAAACAGTATAGGGTTATAGGTCAGCAAGTGGACACGGGAAACAGGAAAGCTGAGAGGAGGATCCAGCTATGCCATTTATCTGCAATGTGGCTTTGGGTGTGTCCCTTGACCTGTCCGAATCTCCTCCCTGCATCCGTGCAAGTGAAATAGTAACATCTGCTCTGAGCGGTGGCGATCAGATTGGGTCACCCAGACACAGGACTTGATAAAATCCCTAAAATTTAAGTTCCTTAAAATGTTTAAATCTTAGCAATTATGATTTTGATGGGGGAACAGACTAAACTGAATGACATGGGATAAGATGCAGAGCATCCCAAGGCCCTAAATGACAGACTATTGTGCAGGCACCACCTAACTCCAGTGACCGGGCTGAGAACCTGGAGTTACCACATGGTTAAACACACAGGCTCTGACAATGTTCAGCTTCACCAGTTCACAGCGGTGAAACTGTGGGCACCTTGCTGGATCTAAGTTCAGGGTAAGTGGAAATGGCATAACACATTACTGGGTGGAAGTAATATCTACCAAATGCTCACCACATTGCTGGGCACATGGCGAGCTTTATGAATACTGCTGAGAAGTCATACCCTCCATTCACTTGACCGTTATTTATTAAGCACCTACTCTGTGCAATGCATGGTTCTAGGAGCTTTGATACAGCAGTGAATAGTTGTCGTTCTCATGTTGCTAATATTCTAGTAGAAAAAGATTGATGATAACCTAACAAATCAGTCTGTCAGGTAGTGATAAGAGCCATGAAGCAAAGTCAAGCAGGTCAAGGATTAGAGAATGATGGGGAGCTACTCTACACAGGGGGAGCAGGGAAGTGCTGATTACTGGGACGTGCCCCCAAGCAGGAGCTCTGTCCAGCACTATTCTGCAGACAAGTGGAGAATTGAATGGCTCTATCACTGCACCTTGGTTTGGGCTAGCTGATTTTTTCTATAAAAAGGCTCACGGTAGTACAGCTTGTTAATAGTCAAAAGGTAATTTCCATTTGGCAACACCCTAATGAATAAAACATTGTCGGGAAGAGCAAGCAGAACGTGATCAGCTGGAGGCTATACACTGAGCATCAGAAATGAAAGGCTCTGACCCTGGGCCACCACTGAAATGAGAAGCAAAGATAGCACATGTTCCCAGATACTTAGGAAAAGAAAGATGTTTTCGTAAGTGAATAACACACTCTTGATCTTCCATTCGATTTCAGAAGTAACTGAGCTTTTTTCAACTCAGCCAAAAATAATTAAGAGGAAAATGGACTCCACTGAAACATCTCAAATTAGAAACCTTTTCATATTGTATGGTCTTTCATGCCTCTGGCATCAGAAGGCTGGGAAAGTGGAGCTAATCTCAATTTTTTCCTTACCCTGTGTACTCAGGCTTATGAGTCTTCTGAGATACCTGTGACATTGAAATTCAAATCAATCCAGCAGACCCTTATTGATCTTTCACTACATACCAGCTCACCAAGATAGAATATGATCCAGTTTTGAATGAGCTCACAGCCAACTAGGGAGACAGCTGTATGAACAGGTAATTGCAATAAAGCAGGAGGAGTGAAACAGTGAATCTTGGAGTGCCTGGGAGGCTCAGTCAGTTAAGCGTCTTCCTTCAGCTCAGGTCATGATCCCAGGGTCCTGGGAATGAGCCCCACATCAGACTCCCTGCTCATCAAGGAGCCTGCTTCTCCCTCTTCTGCTCCCCCTGCTTGGGCTCGCTCACTATCTCTCTCACTCTCTATCTCTCTGTCAAATAAATAAATACAATCTTTAAAAAAGAAAAGAAAAGAAAAGAAACAATAGGTATTTAAGGTATAAGAAAGTAAGAAAGGAGAGGGGCATTGAGGAATGCTTCCTAGAAGTAAAAAACCAGTTGGGCTTTAGAAAATGAACATGGACAAAGTAGGTGAGAAACTCTCACCAGAGGGAGGCAACAGCATGAATAAAAACAAAGTTCTGAAGCAGTATGGCTCCTGAAAGAGCTATGAATAGATCTTGGGATTCCAGGGGCATAAAGTAGAAGTAAACTGATATCAAGACAAGAAGCTCAAAATCTAGGCAGGGATCAGGTCTCAAAGAACCTGTTTATACTGCTTTCTTATTTCACGCATTTAAAGAGGGTGCTAATTGACTGTCTATTTAAAAATACCCATGAAAACCCATTAGTTAATTTTGTTCCTCACAGTGGTTCACACATTCATCTCCATCTTTAATAACTTGTTATTCATGGCCTGAGATCTCCTTATCCTATCCCCTCTAGAGTCATACCTTAATATATGAAATTGAATTTATGGCTAGTGAAGGGTAACAGATTAATAGCACTATAAATTAATCTATTCATCCATATACTAAGAGTAAAAAACCTAAAAAGAGGCAGTTCAATCTAACACCATCTATTATTGTGCCTTAAAACTCAAGCTCAGAGAAATGAGATGAAAATTTATAACCCAAGACAGAGGACCAGGGGGTTAGCGACAGCTGTGACCACAGGGAATACTATGCAATATTCAGTTTCCAGAACACCCTTAGGAAGACACTTGAAGGCGGGAATTCTCTACTTAAAAAAACTACTTAAAAAAACTGTGTTACATTTATATTAGATCAAATAACAGTGTTTTATTGCTTCACTGATAAAAGAAGCCATGTTAAAATGTGACACTCCAGTCAACTATCAACAAATAATATGATGATGGTGACAATAAATGAGTAAGAAAGGGGTACCTGGGAGGCTCAGTAGTTAAATGTCCGCCTTCGGCTCAGGTCATGGTTCCAGGGTCCTTGGATAGAGCCCTGCCTCAGGCTCCCTGCTCAGTGGGAGGCCTGCTTCTTCCTCTCCCTCTCCCTCTGCCCCTGCTTGTGTCCCCTCTCTCACTGTGTCTCTGTCAAAAAGAAAAAAAAAAAATCTTTAAAAAAAATGAGTAACAAAGTAAATAAGTAAATAAGGGATACGCAAGCTATTAATTCTTTTTGGAAAGGAAAGGGGGGGGAATTTAATAATCCCTCATTAGCCATAGTTTGATCAGAGTCATCAAATACATAGCCTGTGTGCCACCATGCTCCATCCCATTCATATGACAGATATTACTGACCCACTGGAATTCCTTCCTCTACAGTCCTCAGCCAGTTGCCCCAGGCTGCCATTTTGGAGCTGACAAGCATAGTGTGCCACCCTCAGCCAAGAGACTCCTACCTTTTTTCTGATAAAACTATATACACCCCATTGGAATCCATCTCCACCATTACACCAAAGTTTTCTTCCTAAAAGTCAAATCCAACCATATTGTTCAGCCATATTAAGAGCTTTCATTGGCTCATTCATACCTAGACGAATAAATACCAATTCCTTAGTTTAGTCTAGAAGTCCTTTCACAATTTGGACTTATGTCACCTCCATTTCTGGCCTCTCCTCACCCCCCTTTGCTTTTCTATACCTTAATTCAGATACCTACGTCTTTCCCTGTTATTCAAATCTTTTAACAACACCTGGATTTTTTACATAACATTCCATTCTTCTTTATCTGGTAAATGACTACTCATGCTACAAAGGGCATGAGTCAAAGTGTCACCTCCCCAGTGAGCTCTTCCTATTGTGGTCATCTGCTAGCATTCATTCCTCCTGGTTCAAGACACATCCATCCTCCACTCTCAGGACAGAGGGCTCAGGAGAGGCTGTGTGAGAGCTCACATGACCTAAGCCTGGCCAATGACAATGGCATCATCCTGGACCCAGAGACGGGTTCACAAATGGACATGTGACATCAGCTGGGCCAGAATACATTTCATCCAGGACTCCTCCACACTATTAGGAAATAGGCATGAATTTTTAAAACCCAATGAAGAGTCACCCTGCTGTGTAGATCATTTTTGCCATCATATGGGAAGAGGCTGCGGAAGTGTAAAGTCTTCACTGAGAAAGCGATAATCAAAACAGGAATAACAGGCCTGTTTCTTTCTTCTTCTTCATTTTTTATTTGTCAGAGAGAAAGAGAGAGAGAGAGAGAGAGCACAAGCAGGGAGAGCAGCAGGCAGAGGGGGAAGCAGGCTCCCTGTTGAGCAAAGAGCCCAATGTGGGACTCAATTCCAGAACCCTGGGATCATGACCTGAGCCAAAGGCCAAAGCTTAACTGACTGAGCCACCCAGGCATCTCAACAAGCCCATTTCTAATGATAGTATTTGAGTCCCTGGACTTTGTTTTTCTTGAGTTTTTATTTACCAACAGAAAGATCTGACATATTTTCCTAGTGCCTCCCAAAAAAGAATTAATCACTATTTTATTGTCCCACAATTCTCTTCTTAAAATCCCCAAAAGAGCAATTACAATGTCCTGTCATTATCTAGACAGCTGTGTCCATAACTAGAATGTGAGCAGTGCATGTGTCTTATTCACCTTTGGGACACCAGTGCTTGACACAGAGTCAGTGCAGATGTCTGTCCGAAGAAGAGGCTGAAGAATAAAGCCCTCGCCCAGACTTCTAGCTTCATTTTCATCTCAGAAGAACCCTACAACAGTTAAGGACCAATGGCCCCACATTTTCCTACCCTCTTCACAACATTCAATGATACCAAGGGTAGTCATGGTTCCATATTAGCTTGTAAGTCTCTCAAATCATGAACTATGCATTTCAGTGGAGTTAAGCACCACATCAGAACCTCTGTGAGGCTAGTCCCTTAATGTTTATGTAGGAACTGCAAGGAAATCTAATGTTTTTATATGTAAATTATGCAAAATAAAATTCAACCCAATCTTTCTGACTGGTAGGACCAATGATAGATTTCAAATTGGTGAAGATAAATAGCAAAATGTTTAAAGAGTTATCTCAAAGTAGTAGGATTATCAGGTGACTTATTTTTCTACTTTTTTTTATTCCCTTCCATATTGTCTTTATCATTTTATTTTATAAGGAGTATGGATTATATTATAATAAGAAAATAAAAAGCTCTTCTCATTTTAAAAATAAAATAGAATGTCTCCTTTGACCCAATACAGGGGAAGATGGAAAAGTCCCATCTTCAAATGAATCAGAGACCCAGGCACCACTTTAGCCACATGCACCAGCCCCTCCTCTTCAGACCCTGACATTTTGGTCAGAATCATAAATAATTGCTCTTATTCCCCCCAGTTCACTGGGCTCTGCAGATGCAACCCTTGATGTCTATTTTAGGAAAACATGCCTCTCCAGTGATGTAAACAGCAGCGCCACAAACCATATCTGTCATCTTACAACATTCACACTCAAAGATTTAGAAAAAAGAAATGTATACCATGAACAGCCACATGGCAATCAAAATGAATCATATTTGCAATTAAAATTTCATACAGTCGCTCCGGGCCTGTGTCTTGAGGTTTCAGTTAAAAACAAACAGACCCAAAAAAAGTCAATTTCCTTCTCCCTCAGTTAACATCCCATGGCAGGTATCACCAGCTTCCTGAAGTAACTAAGAAGCTAAATATCACGTGGCAACCCTCAAGAATGTGTTTTTAAAAGGTCCCACACATGGCTGACTGCAAGAAAATTCTGCAGGTAGGATGAAAACAGTCATTATAATGGCCAACAATGATCTCATCCCTCTAGAAGCAATCCTTACCTGTTCCAGATACACATGGGCTTCTTCACATCTTCACCTGGACGTCCATAACTGCCAATCTCATGCCCACCTTTAATGAAGTCTTCCAAAATCCTTTACCCCTAAGTTCGGTTGATGTTTATCAAGCACCACCTTTAGACCAGGTAGTGGTTTGTTTGGGAATGTTCAAAAACCAAGTCTGGCTGAAAACCCTGCAAAACCTTGGTTTGTAGCATTTGCCAAATTCCATGATGAATTCCTCCATCATGGCCAATTTCAAGCTAAGAATGGAAAGCCACTGAACATGAAATTGGAAAGAGAATCTCCATGCACTTCACTGTATTAGGGTATCCCCACTACAAGCAACATAGACACACAAATAATTTCAAGAGCATGGATAACAGCAAAAGGTAGAAAAACAATAAGAAGTGGTGATTTTCGAGTATTTGTTTTATTTGTCTTTGAATTTAATTACAGTTTTGTGTAATTTAGTTTTTAGTAATTGTTCTATTTAACAACCTCCTTTCAAAATTCCTTACATATTTAACATTTAGCACTCACAAGTTATTATGAGCCACAGTACTGGTGCTGAGACTTGTGATAAGGTGTGGATACATGAATAAAATCTAGTCTCTGCTCAGAAGCAGCTCTCAGTCCCATAATAAAGAGAGACATAAGGAAATTACAGCAAAGTGAAAACTGCTAAGAGGAAATGTCTATAAAACACTGAGAGCACAAACAAGCCTGAGGGGAGAGTCAGGGAGAATTCAGAATATATTGGGCAAAAGATGCAACATTTGAGTTCAGTCCCAAAACATGTTTAGAAGTGGATAGAAAAGAGTTTGGATGGAAAGACAGAGACGCTGACATTTCAGTCCAAGGAAAGAGCCCATGCAAGAGTTTAAATGCAAGAAAAAGCCAGATATTCTCTAGGGATTTCAAGGCATTTGGAACATAGAGTTCATGTGAAGGAGAAGTAGAAATGAATGTTCAAGTACTTTTCCCTTTATGTCAAAACTATCCTCTACAACAGTGGTCTTAAAAAACTTGAATGGCATGTTCTTAAATAGAAGACTATTGTAACGATGCCCAACAAGCATTTTGGGATAAATGTGCCACTTCACATTCCATGGGAAAAAGAGTGAGCTTCTTGAAATACACAAAAGATTGCAAAAATGAATAAGAGACCTTATCCACCCTTGAACAGTTCACAAGAGCCACACAAAAACAATAGTTAGAGAAAGACCATCTCTACAGTCTCTCTTATATCAAAAATATGTACACATTGAAAGGGTCTGTGGTGGACTACATGATGGGGCTCCTAGATCTCCTTCACTGGTGAAATGATTATTCACCTGGATGCTGGAATGTTACTAGAAGATGATCCAGGACTGTCAGTTTTCTTTGAAAACTGTCCTCATCCAGAGCCATACCCCCTATGCAGAGAAGCTCACATCCAATAGAGATGGTCAGTGAGGCGCTATGAAGGCCCTGACCCCTTGCCTCAACTCAGCGCAATACTGAATACTGAAGGAAGCTTCTCATAGACTAGGTGAGAATTTGATGAGAATGAATCCTTTTGCCCAGTCCTTCTTTCCTCACCTTCCTTCTACTGGTATTGATCCTAATAAACACCATTTGTCTCACTGTCTCCTTCCAGAGAATCCAATGCATAGCAAGAACCAAAGAAGACCTAATTCCTTCCTTCATTCAGTAAATATTGGTTAAACTCTGACCATGTGCCAGGCTCTCTGCAGGGCACTCAAGTTTCAAAAGTGAACAAAATAAATTAAAACAAAGTATACAGCCCTTGTTTCATGAAGCCTAGTGAAGAAGATAAATCTGAATCAAATACTCATACTAATGAATGTGCAGAATATACAATTACAAAAATAATTGCTCTGAAAGCAAAGAATACAGCTCCAAGAGAGCATGTAATAGAATGACTGAACTATGATAGGGAAAGAAGTGCCAAGAATTATAAAAGGTCTGATATTTTCCTTGCTTGCACATTACAACTTAGCCTGCCACAGCTATATGGATGCTGGTAGAAGACAGGTTTCCAAGGTCAGAGGTGAAGAACAGCTTATTACTCACAGCAAGAGACAGAACATCAGCATTTTTGCCCCATTTCCCTAAGCCCCAATTCCAAAAGAGTGATATGAAGACAGTCCAGTGACACCTGCCCATATGGTAGCTTTTAACATAAAGCACGACTGCTGAGTTTAGGGAACCCACATCTTTTATAATGGGCAAGAAGTATTCTTGCCCCTTGGTCCAGGGGGAGACATTTTCTCTTTCTTCCAAAGCTGGCCACTATTCAAATATCCATGAACTGTCAATCTGGAATAGTTAAGTGCAAGACGTAGACATGTACAAGCATGCAGAAACATGACAGACCCATACAGAATTATGTCCCAACAAGCGGGATACATAAACCTGCCTCACTCTGTAAGATATCTTTACCTTAAGTTCTCTATATCCTTAACTAAGGCTTATTAGAGACACATTCATGGTGGATATTTGCCTTCTGTAAAGTGGGATCTTAACAGTCTTGGAGACACTGCATTTCCTTCTGGAAATTTCCTTCATTTGTAGGCTCTCTGGAGTTAGTATGTAAGATAGAAGGATCTCCTTTTTTCTATCTTAAAGGAGTTAAGTAACTTAGAATTTGTATGTATAAATGCCGGTTGTTAGGTAATGTGTAGGCTTGTAATGATATACTTGGACATCTAAAAGCTGGAAGCATTGAGTTGCAACAGAAATTTTTACAACCCAATTTTTGGTACCCTAGCATAGAGGTCAAGGATCCAGAAAAAGAGGCATAGATATTTACTATGAATATAAATCTTTGGGCATATAAACTAGAAGGAGATTCAGAAAAGATACCATCATGTGGACCCAGGGCTGCACTAACATCATCTTCCTGAAATATTTACCCTTTGAATTAAGCTTTTAACATTGCAGAGAATATTCCCATTACATGAATAGATGCTATGAGGTCAGAAAAGCTTTACAAATCTGAGACAGGTAGATCTATGTTTTCCATGTATTACTCTGGGCCCCAGAGCTACAGACAGAATTAGGAAAGTATGAAACCTATATTTAGAGTAAATACTCTAAAATTATTCTAGAATACTTCTACTCCCTAGAAAGGAACAAACTGCCAAGTAATCTTTGTAAGAGTAATTTTTACCATTTTTTTGCTCTTATATATGCCCTATGTAATACTGTACCATGAAATACAATTTAAATGCTCTGGTACAGTTCTCAGTGTCTCCCCAACCAACACCATCAAAAGCAGCCTTGTCCGTCACCTGGGAAGTTGTCAGACACAAATTCTCAGGTCCCAGTCTTAACATACCGAAACAGAAACTCTAGAGTGGGGCCCAGGGATCTGTGCTTTCACGAACTCTCCAGTTGATTCTAAGTATATTAAAGTAAGGAAGCACTGCTATAGAACTATCTAGGGATGTTTAAAGATGAACAGTGCTGTTGAACCCAGGAAAAATAGATACACCCTACCAACATCAGCCTAGTGACTTTAATCTGAACCTTTCCTCCAACAGCCATAAGAGAAAACGGTTGACAACTTTTATTTTATTTTGCAGTTTAATAGCTTAAGCAATAAACCCAACTGCCTGAATTATCTTTCTTATCAAAACAAAGCAGATTCTGGTTGGGTGTGATATATAGTGGCAACCTCCAGATTCAAAGAAAATCAATATGCAAATCAATACATTTAACTCCAAGTCTCGTCTGTCAAGCCTTCCATATAAACTGGTTTAATTAGGAGCTCAGTGAAATGCAAGAATAGGCCCAACTCAATATCCCATGCCAAAGCTTTACCAATAATAGACAATTTTCCAAAGGAAGACACAAAGGATCAATAATAAAGCTGTCTTATCTTAAAAATTGAAAGCTGAGCTTCCCTCAGAGACAATTTGGTAACTCAACCTATCATACGTCCACTAGTAGGAGCTTACAAATGGAAGAAAACTTTACTTTTATTTATACAGAACCCTCTTCATTAAAAGGTCGACTAATCTTTAAAAGCTTACATCTCTAAGACTACATCATCCAGAGGAAGCCACTGCAATGGTTCTCAGTATGGGCTGCTCATTAGAACAATCACTGCATCGTTAGAACAATCATTAAAAGGCCCCCTGATCAGGTTATACATCCAAGTTCAATGGTTCTTTTAACATGCATCAGATAATAATAAATAATAAACCGGAAGGCTTATTAAAACATGGAAAATAATACATAAATAATAAATAATATTAAAACATGGAAAACCATACCTTAATAACAAATGCCCCCCCACCCCCTGACCAGTTAAATCCACATCTTTGAGGCTGGGACTTCAATTCCACCATCTTTTAAACTCCTGGAAGTGATTCTGAGATTCAGACAAGGTGAGAATCACCAGTTCATGGGCTGACTCGGCCTGCCCACATTTCTGAGATTTGTCCAGCATGGAATGTGTACAAGAGAGGAAAGGGAAATAAATACAAACACCTGGGAAATTTTATGCATGAGCCTAAGATGAGGGATATTTTTCCCAATATATCCAATGTTCATTAACCAAAATAATGTTACATGTGTCAAAAGTGTTTCTAACCACTGAATAACTGGAAAACCGGTGAAGGATGCTGATATTGGTGGGGTTCACAAAATATTATAATCCTGTGAGATAGCCTAGGCACAAGAGAAGACCATCTCAGCAGATCTCATTTGCAACACTGCATGAGGCCACGGGCCACACAGTAAAGTTTACCAGGTGGACACTGAATTAGGACAGTTGTGAAGAGTAACGACTATGAGTGTGTGAGTGTAACACTCACCTGTTTTAGGGTATGGAAGGAAGATAGTGCCATAGTCAGGTCAAATGGTATTAAGTGAAGATTCTAAGAAAGAAAAGAGAAGACCAAAATCAGATCTCCCGGTAAGTTTCACAACAGACTTATTAGATGAATGCGTTTAGCTACAAAATTGAGTAAGATAGTGACCTCAATACAAACCTCATCTGGCCCAAGGATGTTGGAGTTCTTAAAAATACAGCGATAAAGCAAAATAATAATAATGTTAATAATAAAAATAATAACTAAAACTTTCTGGGCCTTTTTAATGAGCCAGGCACAATTTTAAGAACTTTACATACACTGGGGCACCTGGGTGGATTGGTTGGTTAAGCATTGGACTGTTGATTTCCATTCAGGTCATCATCTCAGGGTCGTGAAATCAAGCCCCTCCCACCCCTGCCCACTACAACATGACCCTCTGCACTCAGGGTAGAGTCTGCTCATGTCCCTCTCTCTCTCTACTCCTCTCTCCACTTGTGTGCTCTCGCAAATTAATTAATTAATTAATTAATTAATTAATTCTCTTTTTTAAAAAAGAATTTTACATATATTAACTCCTTTAATCTTTACAATCTATAAAATGGGGGCTTTCCAGAGGCCAAGAGAGACGAAGTAACTTGCCCAAGGTCATGAAGCTGTTCTAGGTAGAGCCCTGATTTGTACCCGGCAGACTGGCTCCACAGCGCATTCTTACAAACACATCAGAACATTTTGTGTGCCTCTCTGCCTTGCCCAAGAGCACCTGCAGAAACTATTACACATCTCTAACATCAGTTAGAACAGCACTCATTGCTGACTATCAAGTTAGAGAGAAAGATCTTTAATTATACCTGTTATTTCAAATATATGCTCTGAATATTTGAAGCACTTAACATTTCCAGATATCTAATTTTTCTTTTCTAACCACACAGTGAAATTGTTAAAGATAGCATAAAGGTACTATTGCTTCTTTACTATTCCTTAACCAAAAACACACAGCAAAGACAGAAAAAAAGGCACGCAAAAATCTCACGTAATTGTGACTGTCCCCAAACTCCATCTTCGTTTGCCTGAAAACAAAAAGCATCTGTGGCATATAAATTATTATACTCTTTGAAATGATAAAAGAGTAAAAATGCCTCACCAATTTGAACACCTATGATAAAGGACTACAAATCCAAACGGATTACATAGACAAAAACAATAAACTGGTCAAAGAATACAGTCAGCTACAAAATAGAATAAAGTGACCCAAATAAATAGTCCATTTAACCCCAGAGCCTGCAAGGGGCCTCAGAGGAACTGGTAGATTTCACCAGAACCAGAAGCCCCTGGCATGCCTCTCTGCCAATGCTGAGGCAACATCAGCTCTGTGCACTGAAGCTTTTCACCAGTTAAACTGACATAAGGTACACATTTATTTGTTGATTGTCACTTTCCCTGTTAGAATATAAGTTCATTGCAAGCAAGAACTTTGTCTTCTTCCTACCATACCACGCCCTCCTTTTTTAAGGACAGGGTCTCAAACATAACAGGTACATAATAAATATCTCTTAAATAGACGGATCATGTTGCCCAGAGAAAAAGAAAACAAGCAGTAATGCAAGGGGGCGCTGCTGAGCAGGGAGCAGTAGTACTGAGCACTTGCACTGGAGATCGTGGATACATTGGCTTGAAGTTGGCACTGTGTCTGAGGAGCTTTAAAGATATGCTTTTCTACCCCATAGTCAGCAACCATATTTCTAGGCTTCTTTCTGATTTGAAAAAAAAAATGCGATATTAAATATTCTTTTACCAAGTGGCGCCCAACAATATTCTTAAAAGTAATTTAAAACAACCTAAACCTCCAAAAGGAACAAAGGAGTAAAGGAAGCGATGGAACATCCACACAATACAATTGTTAATGACAGGGAAAAAAAGGCTCAAAATATACCATAAAACAAAAAGAAGAGAAAATAAAGCTTTACACACACTGCAACACCAGTTATGCCCGCACAGGCACAGGTGTACAGAAAAGAGACTCAGAAGAAATAGACCATTAATATTCATGGTTGTTTTCTCAGGCTGTGGGAATAATCATGTGGGGATAAATTGCTTTTGTCTTCATGCATATGGGTATTTTTCAAACATTCCACGATTTACCCAAAACAATTTTTTAAAAAACATTTTAATTGTATCTTCCTTCACTTGAGACAAAGAAATGATCCCAACTAAGGCAAAAGGTTAGTGTACAAAATGTTCCCTTTCCTTCTCATGGATAAAAATATTTGTTTCAAGTTTATCGATTTTGAGTTCCCAGAAATAAGCACTGGAGCAACTGGATGGTAAAACACTTTCAATTTTAGCACACACTGATTGATACATTAAGCAGTACTTTTCAAACTTGCACTTTGCTACAGTTGGGTTTTTTGTTTTTGTTTTTGTTTTTTTTTTCCCAAATGAAGCCTTAAATAGAATAGCAACATATAAAATGGAAACATTAATGGTCTATTCAAAGGTGGGGTCAGCACCCAGAGTGTAGAGGCTGTCAATCTTCTGTCCCTGCAAGGACAGCCTCAGGGACCTGTGAGCTCCTGGAAGAGAACTCAGCAGCCACCACACTGGAAGCTCTGCAAATAAAAATCTTTTCTACAACAACAACAAATTCTGCCCAGGTCCTTGAAAGCTTATGCTAAGGTCCTCTCCCCCACTCCCTACCCCCACAGGTGATGAATAATCATGTGTTGCAGATTCTGAGGGACAGCTTCTGTGCTTGTGAGTAACAGCTACACAAAATCCTGTGTGATCATGATTGTGAGGCTTTTTGAATCTATGCACGATAACGTTAAAATTTCACAGCACCTAAGGAATGCAAAGATACTAAGCCCTAGTCGATCAAGGATTCTTTGACACTTGCTTAATGTTTTTGTTTAATACCATGACTGTTGTGATGACAGCATACTCGAGGTAATGCAGTCCAGGTTAGCTGGATTTGCATTACATGGATGACTGATATTAGGCTAGTTGTCTCAAAATCCAACATCCAGGCTTGTTCTCCACACCTCAGGGGAGTGGTATCTAAACTGTGTTCCCTGGATCCTTTGCTCCCTTGGGGTACCTGGGAACCACTGCAGGGGAGTTGGAGGAAAAGGGGGTATGAAAAGACCTGCTCTGCTTCTCCTCGATTTTGGTGAAGACAGTTTTATTCTTCATCTGTCTTACATATTGGCACTTCGTACAATATTTGATTTGAAAAGAGGGCACCACTGATAATATTTGGAATTTGAAAATGACCACATACAGAGGTGTCTTTCTGATGCATTACCACCCACTAGGACCTGCCCTTGGAGGGAGGTACAGGTAATTCCATGATCCAGAAATCACCCCTGCTAACATGTGAGTATATAACAGTCAAGCTTATTTCCTTTGCAACCTTTTCAAAAATATATAAATAGACCTCGAGAACATTGTGCTAAGTGAAATATAACTCAAAGAGAGACAAATACTGTGTGATCTCACTTATATGTAGAAACTAAAAACACTGAACTCAAAGACACAAAGAATAGAATGGTGGTTGCCAGGAGCTGAGGGTAATGGGGAGACGCTGGTCAAAGAGTACAAACTTTCAATTATAAGATAGTAAGTTCGGGGGATCTGAGGTACTGCATGGTGACTACAGTTAACAATGGTGTATCACATACTTAAAAGTTGCTATGAGAATAGGGCTTTGATATTTTCACCTTAACAACAGCTAAATGGTAATTATGTGAGGCAAAGAATGCATTAATTAACCTTATTATAGCAAACATTTTGCAACAAATTCACATATCCCATTATCAGACCTTAAACTTGTATAATGTTTATGTCAATTATATCTCAATAAAGCCAGAGAAAATACATCATTTTCTATAATTTTTATAAAACTTTTTAATAAAACTATATGTACTTTTAGTTTTGCTTTCCAGTTAATAATATATTTTGGGTATATTTTCACACCATTAAATATAAATCAACATCATTCTCAATCTACAGAATTTCACTGCAAATGTCTATCATAAATCTGTCTGCTCTTAAAATAATTTTCTAACCCACTGAGCAGGCAGGCAAAGTATTTTGCTGGGTCATGAAGAGAAAGCCCTTCCCAAGACCTGAAATCATGATCTGGAGTTAGTTACCAGATCTGACGCCACACAAAGCTAGGTCTGACAGCTGAGGAATGACCCATTAAATACAAAGCCATGTGCAGTTATAATGAACAGGTATCTCTGATCTGTAGTCAGTGTCATAGCAATTTAACAACCCCAGTTAAATGGTGAAATCTTTCACTGTTTCTTTAGGAAGAGCTTGTCTGGACTATTCTTATCGAATTCTATGCTTCCTAACACCGAATGAGGGGCCAGGTAGAGAGGACCCTGAATGTACTTCCAAAGTATGATTCTCTTGGTGCTCCACCCCCTAAGATTCCTGAAATCTCTTCCTGTCTTTCAAGCCTGTATTGAAACTGTCTTTCTGGCAGTTTCTTAATGCAACACACATGTGGGAAGGACAGTCCCTGATACAAACTGCTTTAGCACTGAGTCATGGTGTTTTTAAGTTCCATTCAACATGACCGTGAACCAAGCATACTTCAATAGCCACCAGAAAGCTCTTTTTTTCTAAGATGACATTCCCAGGAAAATTTCTCTGGACATAAGATCCAAGCTCCTCCAAGAGGATTGGTTTAACGAATGATGATGTGGGGGTATTTTAAGCGAAAATGTGTAAAGCAAGGGCTAGAAGAGCTATGCCTCTACCACTCCCAGCCACCTTCAGTCACTGTGAATTCATTTATCAAACAAACATGTCACTTTCTAACTTGAAACTTTGCAATGGCACCCAGGAGCACGCACAAAGAAAAGCAGATATGAGAGCTAGAAGGCAAGAAAGAGCTCTCGGTTCAAGACACAAAAGAAAAGCTAGTATGGAAAAGGAAAAGGTCAAAGATGAGACAGGATTTAGGCAGGAACCAAATCATCTAGGCTTCTAGAACATGGTAAGAACACTGGTATTATTTCAAGTGGGCTGGGAAACCATTTTGTGAGTTTAATCAAGTGACAAACAGTCTGACAAATATCTTGAACTGTGATGTCAGCTTCCTTGTAAAGAATGACTTGAAGAAATGTGCCAGGTTTTCACATTAGGACCACAGAAGCGAAGGACCACAGGCTCTATCCTGGCTGCCCCATTGGCTTTGCAATACTCCTCAGTCCTTCTCTTTGCCCTAGGAACTTGTCTTTTAAATGTACACCATTGGTTTCCAAATGGAATGAGTTCCCAAGTGAGATCACATCAGCACAAAATCATTCCTCATTTCTAAAGCACCCAAGAATGCAACAAACCTCGAGAATATAATAACCACTCATGCATACAAAAAGTATTTATAAAGTACCTATAAGCCAGGAATCAGATGATAACTAAAATGTACATGTGGATGTTTTATAGAACTTATTAAGGAAATTAAGATACTATGATATCCAAGGTGATTTTTGCTGACGTTGTAGTTCAATGGGTAATATCAAGGAGATTCTGCATACTCTCACCTTGGTCAGCAACAAGGCTTTCTCTTCATGCCATCCTCAGTGTGGCTAGCCTCCGAAAGGGGGTTGTCCTAGCATGAGTCAGATGGGAACCTAGGAAGAGACTGGGCAGAAAACAATGTGGGCAAATGCAGCTAGACCAAAGGCGATCAGAGGTTCTTAAGGATAAAGATAACTGTGTACCCACACTTCCGTGCAGCTTCCTGGCATTAATTCTGGAACATCCAAATTCTTGGAGGGCAAGGGGTGGGGGGACTCTTCACAAGTATCCCACTTGTCATTACTTCTCCTTCCCATACATCACATCTTCTTCAGGATTAGGAAACTCTACTTAAAGAATGCACCAAAATGGTTCTGTCCCATTCTTGGACAACACCTTCTTTGCAGTCTGATAGTCACATGTGATGCCCACCTAGTCCACCGAGGACAACTCAGTTCTGTATGTGAAGGAACAGACTCCAAGGAGGTTCTCTGGATAGCAGTTGGCATGGAAACATCCTAATTAATATTGATCCTATCACACTAGAATCAAAATCAAGTATAGCAATAAAGGCACAAGGGCCTCTATGTCAGTCTGGATCATCTGTATTTTTGTGTCTTAGAAGATAAGGGATAAGAAAGTGCTCTTCCACTGCTTTCTCTGGATATAACTTGATCTCTGTTCCTGCCACCTTTGGCCCCTTGATCTAGGGCACCAGCTTCTACAACTGAAGCACCAGATTCTACAGAGCCCAGTGGCTATAAAAGTTTTCAGAATTAACCCTTCAGGTATCAGTTATCACTTCAAAACCAACACCATTCTCAGCTCCAAAGGAAGGTATGCAGTCTCCTGATCAGATGGAGGGGTAAGGCCACTAGAATGCCAAAAACAGGTAAATCACATGTGTTCTCCAGGCACAATCGAGAGTGACAGACAAGGTCCCCAGTTCTCTAAGGAGCTTGTATTTTGGTGAAGAACAGGGAGGGATGTTAAGCAAAGAAGCTAAAAACTACACATTAATTAAAAAATAAACATAGGAAGCCAAAAATGAACACAAGAATTTCACAAACTGTTATGAAAACAATAAACCAGGGTAATGGGATAGAAACCAACATGGTGGGGCAAGGGAGGTGTGGATACTACTTCAAAAAGAAGGATGTACCTGTTTCCTAAAACCACTGTAACAATGTCCCAAATGCTGGGGCATCTGAAATAACAGAAATGTATTCTTTCACAGTTCTGGAGGCCAGAGGTTAAAAACAAAGTATTGGTGGGGTCATGTTCCTTCTACAACCTCTAGCAGAGGTTCCTTTCTTACCTTTTCCAACTTCTGGTAGCCCCAAGCATTTCTTGGCTTGAGCATTTTTTGAGAGTGTAACTTCCATATCTGCCTCCATCTTCACACAGTTATCCTCCCTGTGTGCATCTCTGCCCAGATTTCCCTTGTCTTACAAAAAGACACCCGTCATTGGATCAGGCCCAACCTTAATGAACTCATCTCAATTTGATGACATCTATAAAGACCTTATTTCTAAATGAAGTTACATTCAAAGGAACTGGAGGTTAGGACTTTGATGTACCTTCAGAGGGCACTGGTAGTGGAGGGTGTGGGCGGGGCCACAATTCCACTGATAATAAACTGAGAGAGAAAAGCTCTTTGCAGGAGTGACATTTGAGGTAAATTCTACAATGATGGTGGGTCGTTGGTCTGGCTGTTTTTAAGGTGAAAATTTTCCTAAGCTGAGAGAACAGAGAGTACACTGGCCCCCACCTCAAGGCAGCTGCTTAGACAATTTCTCAAGAGAAAGAATAATTATGATGTAATAAGTTTTGGGAAGGAAGAAATAAAAGTGCTAAGAAAATAATCATGAACACAGGAAACCACTATTCAGGTCCCTATGGCAACATTCCTTGTGACTATGAAGAAGCACAAATACAGCAACAAGAAATACTCAGGGAATGGTACAGAGAACCACACAGCATGCCTATTCCTCAGCCATCTAAATGGAGGTTTATAAAAACGATCCAGAAAAATGGAGAAATGCTTACATGTGAAATCAGAAAGTACAGTATATTTTTTTAAATTATGCAAACACATACGTACCTAAAAGACTATCAGAACTGCCACCCCCATGAAAACACTGTGATGTTAAGGTATTTAAATTATGGGTTTTATACTCTTAGCTCATTTGTGGGTGTTTGGATTAACATCATTCTTCACAATAAAAACTAATTTTGTAGGGAAAAAATTACATTTCAAAAAAATTGTTGTGTATTATGTAAATATCACAATCATGTATTTACTATAAGAATGACTTAATTACAGGGTCTTTCTGTATTTACTTCTGGTTTATTTTCCAAGGAATCGAGTATTTTGGATACAGTTGAAGTCCTCTGTGGAGAGGTGATGTTTTAAAACCAAGAATGCAAGGCAAAGAAAAATTTGTCACAATATTCTTAAAACAACAGGGCCTGGTGAAAGGAATGTAGCTGTCATCAAGCACTGAAACAGAGAGAGAGGCTTCCACTGCTGTCAAAATCATGTCTTGACGGGAACAGCTACTGGTTCCCAACAGAACCAATAAAATGGCTTTAGCTCTACCATGAGAAAATTTAGATACTACTCCATTTCCCACATTTTAAAAAGTACTGCATGCTCACAAAATGACTGGGCTGTGTAAGTGTTCTTAGAAGGGAGAGTAGAGATTAATAAAAAGCTGGGGACAGGCTGAAAGACAGGCCAGTGCACAGTCACGTGTGTGGCTCAGTAGCCTCACCAATGAAACATAATGGTTGCATGGGGGTGGGAAGGGGAACGTCTCTCTCCATCTGTACAAAAACATGCCATTTTAAAGTATCCCATTTTCTAATGTGCCCCTCGAAAATTTCAGTGGAAAAAAAAATAAGTTAGTTTCATCTGGTGATATCATACAATATATCTAACATGGAGAGGAGGTAAATTTTAGCATCACCAAGACTTTTAAATTCCCAATCATAAAATGAGAAAGGTTGGATCCCCTGCCTGTGTTACCAAACCTAAGTACTTGTACTTCCATAAAGTTAGCACTCAAGCAAAGCAACAATTGTTTTTATTTTGTTACTTTTCTAAGCATGGTTCAGCTGACACTCTGCACTTTGAAGCCCATTTTATAAAAAATTAAAATAAATAAAAAATAAAAAATAAAACTCACAATAAATCAAAATAACCAGATGTTTCCAAAGGCAGGGGGTGGGGGGAGGGAGGGAAGCACTGCAAACTTGTTTTAGTGTCCCAGCTCACTCACTATTTAATTGGCCTCAGGCAAGTCACAGGCTCCTTCAGCCTTGGGTTACTTCATTTGGAAATTAGAGATAATCATGCCCACTTAGCATGTTGGGAGAATCAAAGAGAACACAGTATCTGACATTGTTCTGTAAACAATAAAGTGTTTTAATAATATTATAAAATAATATATATAAAATATATAATATATATCTGTATGTATATTATTTATAATATAGTTAATATTATATAAGTATTATATAATATATAATATGATATTAAAGAATATAAAATAATAATAAAATAATCGTATCACCCTCTAAAGATGGCGATTACTATCAGGCAATGGGATAACCCTACCAGGTTGTCTCCCCAAACCCTTAAAATTTATTTTAAGGCATTACATATGGAAAATTATATTGCCCTTCTCTCTTCAAGTTTTTACTTCCCAGAAAGTTAAGGTCTTACCACCTGTTTCATACCACTGTAGGACCAACTATCAAATAGCAGGAACCCAAATATCTTCAAAGTCTTTACTCGGCTGTACTGTAATTTGCTCAATTATTTAACCTTCTGGAAATGAGAAAGTACTGAGAAAGACTTTCCATATTCAAATCTTAATAGACTTCCCTTCAATCTCTTTAGCCAAAAAAGCCAAAGCAAGGATTTTTATTTTCAGAGGCAAATGTTGTAAAAGTTGGACCAAGAAAGACCTCTTAAAAACTGAATATTTTCCTCTGAACAGACATAGGATTTTAAAGTGAAAGAAACACCTTCAGATGGGTTGGGGGGGGGGTTGTTTGGTTTTTTTTGTTTGTTTGTTTGGTTGGTTGGTTGGTTTTTGTTTTTGTTTTTGTTTTTAACAGCAAGCTTGTATGATTACCTAGTTGTTCCAACATGAATTCTTTGGGTTGGTACAATTTTGGAGATTTTCTTTGTGCAATGAGAGTCATTTAAAAATTTGTGCAACATTAAGCTCTACATTTTTATCATGGCAAATCATTCTTCATACTCAACAACGCAGTCAGGAATGACTTGTGACTATTTCCAGTAATTTAATTCACCTGCAAAGGTTGACAATTTGCCACCCTTGTCAGTGTTCAAAGAATATGCCGCAGACTCCAGATATATTACCCTAAGAGAAATTGCAAAAATATATTGCTCAAGATCAGCATCTTTAGAAAAAGTGATTACTTGCTGACAACACTGAAGAGAAGCTCACAATTGGATATATGAGTTCTAAATGTGTTTATTAAATATTGATCACAGCAACAATTCTAAAATCCTGTTTTTGCAAATAACTTACAGAGAATGCTTACAATAGTACAGGAAAAGGAAAACAGAATAAAAACTGTATTTGTTCTTTGAGATAACCATTATTTATTGAGCCCCTGAGTACTAGGCACTGTTGTAGATGCTGAGGACCCAGCAGTGAACGAGTTTATCATAATGTATCAGTTATGTTTAAAAGCAAGGAGAGTGATAAATTGTTCACATTTGACACAATGTTCCAGGTTCTGTGTTGAGCACTTAAGTAATTTATCTTCTGTTCTGTGTTATTACCACAAGAAAAGTGCCATTATACCAATTTTACAGGTAAGGAAATTGAGGCATTGATTAAATAACCGACCAATGTTATAGAAGCAGAGGGGCAGAGCAGATCTGGAATCTCTTTCTTTTCATCCAACTCTGCATTTCACTCTGCTGCTCCCACACAATACACTGTCCTGCTATTATCTGCTTTACCCACTCCCCGCAAATCCAAAATAACCCCGAAGCCTTTACCACCTGAGCAAAACTGGGACACACCTGAGAATAGCAAGATCCAAACTTGTCTCCTAAAAATTCCATCAATGTTGAATCCTCTAGGCCCTTCTTCAATAGAAGACTGTAACAAATCGTCCCAGTACACTCTGCCACCTACCCAATTCGGTCTGTTTAATTCTTTGCCAATTTCCCAATAGAGGTGACACTTGAACAATGTGGGGGTTAGGGCTGCCATTCCCTGACCACACCCAGTCACAAATCTTAGTGTAACTTGTGACTTCCCAAAAGCTTAACTATTCATAGCCCACTGTTGACTGGAAGCCTTAGCAGTAACATTAAGAGCCAAATAACAGGTATTTTGCATCTTATATGTATTAGACACTGTATTCTTACAATAAAGTAAGCTAGAAAAAAAAAAATGTTGTTTCAAAAGTCCTAGAAGATACCATGCTGAAAACAAGAGATGAAAACCTGACATTAAAGATGCAGATCCGATAACATTTTGTGTTACTTAAGGTAACAGACTACGGACTCTGAAAAATAATCTGAGGGTTTTGAAGGGGCAGGGGGTGGGTATTAGGGAGGGCACGTATTGCATGGAGCACTGGGTGTGGTGCAAAAATAATGAATACTGTTACGCTGAAAAGAAATAAAAAATTAAAAAAAAAAATTAGCTGCCAAAGCAGATCAACCCTGAAACCTCAGTGATGCCACATGATAGAAATTTATTTCCTTTTCAAGGATACCCAATGTTAGTGTGTCTGACAGTCCTCAGCATGGTCC
Source organism: Lontra canadensis (assembly GCF_010015895.1). NCBI lineage: Eukaryota > Metazoa > Chordata > Mammalia > Carnivora > Mustelidae > Lontra > Lontra canadensis. Next base: position 16,866,734 of record NW_022631028.1, on the reverse strand, counting down.
TCTACCCATTGAGGTGACAGATAAAGAAAGACCATGGAGAAGGCAAGCCTGCTTCTTTGTCTCTTTAAGAAGTGACACACCACTTCCACACTCACATTCCATTGGCCAGAACTAGTCTTAGAGTCTTGCCAGATGCAAAGGGTGCTGGGAAATGTAGTTCTGGGAGGAAACCAGTTACCAGCTGGAAAGGGACCATGAAGCTTTGGGGGTCAGGTGATATACTGGCCACACATCCTAACCAGATGGTATGGAAAATTGCAATGACAAGATCTACAAATAATCCAACATGTGAAAGAGAAATGAAGGACAGACATCAGAATAAAGCTGGGAAAAATTAGTATCTGTTAGTAAGAAGTCAGGACAATCGACAAAAAGACTATCTTGGCCACTTCAAGTGGTTGCTTTGAAAGAAGATGAGAAAAAAAAGATTCTGAAGTGAAATTGTTTGAAAAGAGCAAATAGCTGAGATCATAATTGTTTCAATCAATAATATGACAAAGGAAACTAATTCCATTTAAAATGATGTCCTGTTTCCAGAGACTGTGTGTCACTTTACAAGCTGAGATGTGGCACACATTTAATTGCTGTTTCGTCAGAACCACTAATTCTCTTGATTGTGTTGTGAAAACAAAACTACTGAAGAAAATCTTTGTGAAAGCCCTCAAAGAAAAATTAATATTTATACACAGCTGTCCATTTGAAACCATACAAGGTTGAAGTCAATAATTAGCATGATCAGAAAAGTTCCAACAAGTGCCCTTATTTTGAGGTTATTTTCATATAAGCTTTTCCCTCTTAAATAAATCTGTTGGGCACGAATGTGAGATGAAAATAGTGGGGTAACTTGGCAAATCAAGTTCTCATATGTAAAGAGTACATCACTCAGGGAACACCAACCATCTGGACTTGGGTTTCATCCAGTTAAATAACAAGGATTTAAGATATTTTTAAATCCTCATAATAGAGCAGAAGCAGTAAGGTTTTGGGAGTCACAAACCTCAAAATTGGGGGATGAAGAACAGGATGAAGAATAGGTTTGCCTGTCTTACCCCATTTCCTATTTTCCAGATGAAGGCATGGAATATGTGACTTGGTCAGATCACAAAAACAGATAATGATGAAACCACATCTGAAACTTAGGTTTGTTGACCAGGAACTGTTAAACAAGCTCCAATACTCACTAGGCTTGCCTTTAAATCCCTCTAGCAGAGAGCTCCCTGTACACCAATTATCAGCTATTCCTACAACTCCAGGGATCCAGCTTGAAAATGGGGTCATTAGTACAACAGCAAGACAGATTAATCTCGATAATCTATAGCACTGTGGCAATGACAGACACCAGGCAATGGGCCAGGAGCATGGAAGAGAAGCCAATGGGTCAGATTCTGCCAGAGAAAGGACAGGACTTTAGGGAATACAAAGGCCTACAGAAGGCAAGTATAAGTTAACTTCTGGTATGTACTCATTCTACTGTCTGGTCTCTTGACTTGATCCCTGCACTTTAAATGGACTCTGCTTCTGCTCAAAAGCCTGGTATTCTTCCAGTTGTCACTCTTCAGAAGAGGAACCTCACTGCTTATCATTTATGGCATTGCTACATCCATCCATCCATTCCACAAAGTTTTTCTGAGTATATATTAGGAGCCAATGGTCAGGTGTTAAAAAAAAAACAAATGGTAAACAATACACAGACTTGGTTTTTGAGAAGCTCCCAGTGGAAAGAGGTACAGAAAAATATTATATTCTGTGACTTTCTTACACGCCCTCATGGAGAACACCAGCCTTGATTACATTGCTTAAGAGAATGGCAATACTCAACACCAAAGACACATGGGCAACCCAGTCATCTACTAAGTTCCAAGATAGGAAACTTCATGATGTAGTATAAAGCCATCTACTCTAAGGGTGGTCTGCAGCCCTAAGTTCAAGCATCGCCTTGGAACTTATTACAAATGCAGTATTTCCAGGGGCGCCTGGGTGGCTCAGTCAGTTAAGCATCTGCCTTCAGCTCAGATCGTGGGATTGAACCCTGTTGTTCTCTGCAGTCAGTGGGCAGTCTGCTTCTCCCTTTTTGCCCTCTGCCCCTCCCCCACTCATGTGCTCACTCTCTCAAATAAATAATCTTTAAAAAAAAAAAAAGTGTAGCATTTCCAGCCCAACTCCAGAGCTAGGGAATTGTGTTTTATATTTTAACATAATCCCCAGGTGATGTGTCCATGTGTATATTCAAGTTTAAGGTGGTGAATGGTATATTAGAACTTATGGCTACAACTGGCTGTATCTAAAAGAGATCAGAGGAGAAACTGATTTGTGAGCCAGAATTTCTCAAGTGAGATTTGAGGAACAGTTTCTTATAGTAAAACTCATCCTTTTCAAAACCACAGGTTGATGGTTTTGACAAAGAGAGTCATGTAAGCACCAGTGCTACCAAAGTTAAAAAGAGTGGCCACCCCAAAATTTGTCTTTGTGCCCTATTGTTGTCTATATCCTCCCCATAACCCCAGGCCCTAGAAATCACAGATCTTTCTGTCCCTATAATTTCGCCTTTTACAAAACTATCTAAATGGAATAATATCGTATATAGTCTTTGGTATTAGCTTTTGTGACTTAGCATAGAGTTTTTGATTTTCATCCAATTTGTGGCATATATCAGTCATTTGTTTCTTCTTATTGCTGAATAGTATTCAATTATATGGATGTACCACAACATGTTTAGCCATTCACCAGATGATGAACATTTGGAATGTTTCCAGTTTAGGGCTATTATGAATAAAGCTGCTATGAACATTCCAGTACAGATCTTTGTCTGGACCTGTTTTCATATTCATATATATATATATATATATATATATATATATCTCACACACACACACACACACACACACACAAAATCTATTCCACTCCTATTAGATGTGTGTGTGTGTGTGTGTGTGTGTGTGTGTATCCTATATCTAGGAGTGGAATTCCTGAATCATTTGGTAAATACGTGTTACACTTTATTTAAAAAAAGACAAAAGCTTTTCCAGTAGCTGTATAAGAATTGCATTTGGTGAGCTAGAATTTTTTAATGATGAGATTTTACCAGATAAACAAAGATCCTGAGAAGTGAAAGAATATGATGGGTTTCAGGAATGAGAAATATTTCAGCAGGGATAGAGGGTAAGGTAGCTGTAGAAGAGGAGATGGATGTAATGTAGGAAAAGTATACTGTATGGACAGCTCTGTACTGCTCTCAAGTCATTTTTATGAGCTTGCTTTGAAGTTCAGAAAGCCTAGATTTTGGAATACAGAGATCATCAGGTTGTTTCTTTTCATATTGCAAAAATTTCTTTTCCATCACGTAAGTTAAATGGGAAAATACCAATTTTCCCAGTGTGTGGAAAAGGTTCTACCCACATGTCTATCCTAATCTGCTGTTTATCTGGAATTATCTAGAATTATGAAGCATGGGAATTAAAATTATTTATAAAGAGGAATTAATTGATTCTACCCTCAAGAGTCCATCCAGGAGAAGGCAGGAACCCATCACAACTAATCTTTCGATCAAAACTGCTCTCTATCCCTGCTTTGCCTCCGTGAATTAAAAAATACAAAAAACTCAAAATATTTTTTCTTTCTCTAAAAGCATTTTTCAGGGCTCTTCAACCTCTATTTTATATATATTTTATGCATATAATATATAACACTTAGTCTCTGGAAAATCAAAATGTCCTATGGTGCCAAGGAAAAAATTGGTCCAGAAGCTGCTTGGTAGGTTGGGCTGATGTGATACACACTTTTTTTTCCTCATTCTTTTCTTTTGTTGAGTTTCCTTTAGACTACGTTGACTCAGGCAAAATAGGACTGCTTCAAAGGATCTGGTAGGACATTACCTTTTCTCCCTTCTTCTCTTTTATAAACATGATGATCTCATGGTGAGTCACTGCCATTTCCTCCAAAGTTTTCTCTCTGTACATGATGTTACTGGCAGTGATGCCCCATCACCTTGGAGCCTTGGTATTTACTAGGCAGTCACCTCTCCTGCAGGTCTTCCTCTGCGGATGGGACTAAATCTAAGATTTAATGAGTTTGGGAGCTTCTTATCTGAGATCAGGAAATGACCAAGAACAGGTGAGAACTGACAGCCCCACTCTCCTTCATTTTATCCCCATTTATCTGCATATACACTCTATAGGAGTTCCAGGTCCTAAGCATTAGACTGCTTCCTTCAATGATCAGGAAATGGCAAACCCAATCATGTTCTGGTTATGTCTTATGATTTCCCTACATGCCTTCAAGTACAAGTACAGATCTTGACCAAGATGTTCAACAGGAAGGCAATATTCAACATTCATGGACTACATGGGTGTCTAATTACCTTCCACTGATTTAAGCTTCCAAGATAAGAAAATGCACAGTGAAGAATAAAGCCATCTATCCATGGCTGCAACAAAAGCACCATCTTAGAGCTTGTTAGAAGTGCAGAATATCTAGCCCTGCTTCACATCAAGCGAATTATGATATGACTTTACATAAGATCCCCAAGTGGTATGTGTGTACATTCAAGTTTGATGACAATTTCCTCAGACTGTAGGGACTAACAAAATACTATCCAAATAGAAAGGACATCTGAAAAGAAGATAGAAATGCGCATGGCTAGAGATGGATGGGAGGTTGGAGGGAAGAGTTTCGAGGGGGGTAGAGAAGGAGGAAGTTGACCAGTGTTCACAAGAGCACCCTGTTATCTCAACAGATGGGCATGAATATTACCAGCTAGGAGCCATTCCTATTGTATCTCACATGATGAGTGAGGGTTGATGCCCCAGCTGTGCAGACAGCTGTCTGCCATGAGGCTATGCACCCAGCTAAATGGGAAATCTTTTCAGAAATTTATGAGCCATACTCAAGCAGCAGCCAGAGCTCTGAAGCTCCCCATCAATCATGTCACCCCTTGTGTGCTCCTTTCCCTTGATTTAGGCAAACAAATGCAAAGAGGCCTGAACCTCATGAGTCCTTTTCCCCTCAATATGCACACCAACCACACTACCTTTTGGTAGTAATACTTGCATCTCTGTAAGATAGACAATCTTTGTTAACATACGGAGGGTCTGAAATGAGAAACTACAGCAAAATCGATTCATCCAAGTCTCACAGAATGACCTTATTTTTTGAGTAAGAGATACATGCCAGTCAACTAGAAAACCACGCACAAGAATTTTGACACAGGAACGCTCCCTGTGGATATTCACTTTCAATGCACCTCTGATTACAAATGAGGAATGGCAGATCAAGCTCAAACCATCTATTGGCGGGAGGACTGATGTTTGAATTCAGGTTGTATGACCACTACTTCAGTTTTCTCTTCTCTATTCTCTTGCTAAAATGCATGCAATAAATAAATATGTAAAATACCTAAGGCCTTCTCTTTGAAGCCCAACCCCACCAGTCAGAGCAAGTATGACTTGGGGCAAATCACTTAACCTATGTGAACCTCTGAATTCCTCCTTTGCAAATGGGGATCATGACAGCTGTATGAGATCGGGCTCATCCAGGGAGGTATGGCCATAGACAATGACAGCGATAGGAAAGCAGTGTGAGTTAGTTCAGGGAGGCACTTCTCGTAATTTCTGGCACATAAGAGACCGTCGGCAAATGGGAGACAGAAAGAGGGTTTTATTACTCCTGTCCTTCTTGCCACACAAGCGTTAGTATCTCAGCACAATCCCTGCCAGTTTTCCTCTAAATAATTTGACTCACTCATAATCGCAGTACACAGGTGCTGTCACATGGTGGTTTATTCACGGTGCTGTGCCATCTTCAGAGTCCTCATCCAATGGATCCAATGGTATTTCACTGCGTGGATTACACCCACCTGGAAAACACCATTAAGTCCATTGTTAGGTTGTTTACAATTTTTTGCCTTTAGGAATTTATCTGCAACAAACATTTTTTAGTGCTCAGTTTTGTCCATGTTTTGAGTTAGTTCCTCAAGCTAAATTCCCCAAAGAAACCATTTTGGTTCTTTGAATATAAAGAACTCTCTGAAATTATATTTCACTGTAAAAAGTACTTAAATCTTAAATCTCCACAAAACTGGGATTATCAGATTCAGAATTTCTTCACACATACACACACACATATATTCAAAAAGAAATAAGATTCAAACCTCTTTTAGACAATGACAGAATATATTTGGATCAAACAATTTTGGGAGGTATATTTTAGCACAAGGGAAGAACAGAACCTATAAGGAATCTGATAATTTCGTGTTAAAGGCGAGAATGATGCAGACAAATGCAGTATGGCTCAGAAAAGGAACAAAATGTCTGAGGATCGGATTTACAGGGAAAGACCTAAAACTAATACATATGTATAGCTTGGCTCGGTTATAAGTAAAGAAAGAAATTTGAACAGCCTCTAAGCTTTGGAGAAGTAAACATCAGAATAGAAAAGACATTTGCTTTATCTTGCATTGTATCTATTTGCTTAACAAAACTCTTAAAAAGAAGGTCCTACAACACATTTCACCCAAGTCTTCCTCCCCTAGTCTTGGCCCATTAATATCAGACTTAATTATTTATCATCACTAAGAAAGGAGGAGGAAGAGTCATCTTCTAGGTCATGAATGAGTCTTATCTACACTTTCCACTGCTCTAAACTAGCTGGGATAAACCAGAGAGCAGGTGTAAAAAATGACATGGGATTATCATTTAGCTACAGAGTTTCACAATCTAAAAAATATCAAATTACTGTCTCCTCCTCTTCTTTCTGATTCTGTTTCTTCTGAATGTGGACTGTGGGACAGGTAGACCCGCCTCACACTCAACAGAGGGAAGAAACATGAATGTGCCTGCCTTATGGAATGTGTCTTTTATTCAACCTAAGAAAAGTTTATCAATATGCATATTATCATGCCATCTGAACCTTATATGCCATTGGTATAAGGGTTTCATAATACTACTCAGCAACAGTTTTTAAAGAGCAAGATTCAAGAATGCCATTCTGACTTGTATAATTCAGAGAAAGATTATAAAACAACATTCCAACACATTACCCCACAAAAAGCACACCAAATAGCACCATTTGTAAGCAAAATAATAAAGGAAAAGAATAGTTCAAGAGAGCAACTGTGAAAAATAAAAAAAACACACAGACATTTATTTGAAAAGGGCCCCACTCAAATCTGTTTTACTATTTATGAAGTTGTTAAAGTAAATGAGAAATGAAGTATGACTCTCAACCCTAAGGCCATAATATTAAACTTTCTGTAACCCCAGAACTCTATCTCCAAACAAAATCTTACTTAGAAACTCAATATATAAAGTCAGAGAAGTAAGGTGGAAGCCGGAGTACAAATTTGGGAATTCCACCAGGCCTGGTTAACTCCACAGAACCCCAAAATGGGTGGGGGGGACCCCGGTGTGACACCACAATCCTAAGAGAAGCTGGAAAACGGAGGAGTTTGAGATGATAGTGATGGCAGAAAATGAAAAAGAATATGGAGAGTCTCCTTAAAAGGGAAATTAAAATGGAAGAGAAAACAGGGGTGTAAGATTGGGATGGTCAGCAGAGAGGGGAATAGAAAGGAAGAAAAACAAATCAGTGTGTTTAATGTTAACTCTCTCAACTTTTTGCCCAGAGGAGTTGCTTTTTAAAGTGCTCTCTGACTGTTAAGACAGAAAATGCTTTTTTTTTTTTTTTTTGAGACCCATGATAAATGGTGTCAGATGATGGCACTGGACCAGCCAACTTCGCTAAAGCAACGGTAGGACAGAACCACATTTCACACACATCTCGCTTCTCAACCTTCAGAAACTGAAATACATGTAAAATATAAAGTAAGACCTTCTAAACAATAGTCAACACACCCCAAGATACATTCAAAACAAACACCAAAAATGTTAGGAATATAGGAACTCATAGAGCAACCAGAGGTAACACACAGCCTTGCAGGCAGGGTGATCACTTTCCACCTAATGGGAATTTTGAATTTCCCACCTGCCTGCCCATACATACCTCTGAGCCAGCCACATCCAACTTTCCAGATCATTCCAGAGCTCTAAATCCCTATGAGCCATTCTCTTTGACGATAAACATATCACTACACCTCTCTTTTACCAAGTCCATATAGAACCAAATATCAAATATGGTTGCTCCATCCTCAGACTTGACAACACACTTTGTCCCATTTGTTGTCCATGGTAGGGCTTATCATAACATTAGATAATCATTTGTGGGGTATTTTCCCCTCTCTTATTAGACAGGAAATATCATAAATAAGGGAATTGAACTTCATTCTCGGTACCAGCCCAGTGTCTAGCACACAGTGGCAATGAAAGTCTTTAATGAACAACAAACAGCAACATGTACTGAGTGTTCATTATGTGCTAGGCACAGAGCTTTAAGCCCTTTACATCCATTATCCCATTTAATCCTTAAAACAAAACAAAATATTCCTTCTTATTTTTGTCATTTTACAGACACGCAAACTGAAACATCTAATTGTTGAACACCTTGACCACTTACATAAGTCCAGCAACAGGTGATGCCAGACTCAAACCCGAGCAGCCAAACCCAGAGTCCCAGCAATGAACCACTAAGCTGACTGACTAACAAGCAAGAAAGAAAATGAATGTAACATAGGGCAAAATTGAGAGATTTTAAGGATCCTTTCAATCTAAACATTCTAGGTTCCCAATGATATAAAAAGTCCTACTTTGGGGGTGCCTGGGTGGCTCAGTGGGTTAAGCCTCTGCCTTTGGCTCAGGTCATGATCTCAGGGTTCTGGGAAGGAGCCCTGCTATGGGCTCTCTGCTCAGCGGGGAGCCTGCTTCCCCCTCTCTCTCTCTGCCTGCCTCTCTGCCTACTTGTGATCTGTCAAATAAATAAATAAAATCTTTTTAAAAAAATTTCTGCTTTGAATCTTTTTTTTTTCTTGACAGAGACACAGTGAGAGAGGGAACACAAGCAGGGGGTGAGGGAGAAGCAGGCTTCCTGCTGAGCAGGGAGCCCAAAGCAGGGCTCAATCCCAGGTCCCTGGGGTTGTGACCAGAGCCAAAGGTAGATCCTTAACGACTGAGCCGCCCAGGTGCCTCCCTGCTTTGAATCTCAGAGCACTTCTGCCCTTTCTCTTCCTTGCCTAGCCACCCTTTTCATCACTGTGCTTTGCACAGATTTGAGGACTTAAGAAACTCTGAAATAGACATAAGGCCCCTTCCCAACTCAGCAGCCTGGATGTGTAACTCCATAGGTGGGTAAGCATCTACGTAGTGACAGGAACGTGGGTGGATGATTCATAAGCAACCCAAAAATCCACCTCTAACAGCTCCCATCCCTGCCGCTCAGTCTAAAAAGTTAAAGGTTGAGTGTAAATAGTAAAGGACAGGGGAAAAAAAAAAAAGGCTGGCGGGCTTTGGTTCATAGAGCTAAATAGTAATAATCCCTCGAAACATTATTTTCCTTCTGGCTGCGCTCTCAATGGCCATTTTGAGTTCAAAACACAACACTGTGTATATCCATGGGTGAGTCAGTGAGTTCATGACCTGATGTGAGTCACTCTGCCTTAAGCAGAATGCTAGTTCTGATCCCTTTCTTTTGGAAGGAGTTCTGAAATTATGATGAAAGTTAAGATTTACTTGCAAGGATACCTTTCCAGCAGCTCTCTGAGGCCTGCCCAGATATTTGCAATAAACAGACACATGGGCCTCCTCTGATAAGAAAGGAGGAAAGGAAGGAAGAAAGAATGGGAGGGAGGGAAGGGAAGGAGGAAGGGAGGGAGGGAGGGAGGAAAGGGGAGAAAGGGAAGAAAGGAGGGAGAGAGGGATGGAGGGAGGGAGGAAGGGAGGGAAGAAATATAGAAATGTGAAGTATCAAAAGCAAATAGGAATGGAAATCCTATGCCCTCAGGCATGGGATGCTTGGATGGAAGCAGGAGTAGTTGTGAAGTACTATTGCTCTTGGGTATTCTCATCAATAGATTTGAAGGGTCTGTTCTTTCTTGGCTTTAAAAGGAGGGGGCAGTGGTGCAAAAAATAATTACTGAGCTTCTGTTACGTGCTGGGCTCTGGGCTGTTGAGATTATTGTAGTCAATGAGGTAAGCATTGTTTTTTCTCTCATGGAGCTTATAGTTCCATGATAAGTCAGCTACAAAAAATCAGCAGTGTAACGGGTGCTCTAATGAAGACATTCAGGGTGCTACAGACTAACATGAGAGCCAGAGACCCCACTTCAAGGGCAGGGAAATGCCCTCCCCCTATTCAGAACTTCTATTAAATAGGTAAGAAAGTATTTGCTAGGCAGAGAACAGAAGAGAAGAATGTTCCGGGTAAAGGTTATGTGCAAAAGTGCTGAAGCTGAAATGAACATGGAACATTTAGGACTCTGAAAGCAGTTCAATGAGGCTAAAGCACAGAAAGGGTAGAGGGAAGGCAGGGAATTCAGAATCTGGGAGGGTTCATTGTTTATCAACTGATCAATATGAATTTATCAACTCCTATCATGTGTAAATCCTGCCTTTTTGTAGAGTTAGAGGAATATGAAAAAAAGATACATTAATTCAGTCTACTTTGGGGCTTTCTTCCTTATTTCTTTGACCAAGCTGAAACTGGCCATCTCACTCACTGTATTGTGAACCTATCCATGAACATGGTGTCTTTTCCAAAAGGCTTAATACCCTGAGATCAAAGGTATCATGTCCCTGTAGGAAGCAGTTCTCTGTGCACTCACAAGTTTTACAGCAATAGTATGATTTCATTAAAAAAAAAAAAAAAAAAACTTCAAGATATGTCACCTCAACATATGGTATTATTACTAACTACATACTTTTTCTTTCTACCTGCATAGGTTTGGGGATAAAGCAAGAGTATCTTACTTACAGAATGTTTTATGGAGCATTTTCATCTATTTGCCTTCATGGGAACTAGACAGTCAACATGGGGATACACTACTACAGTGGGGAAACAAATTTACCAAGGTTGTATAGTTTCCCCCAAAACCATGTTAGTAAGTGGGAAAACAAGATAAATATCATGGCTTCTCTCGGTCCTGTATCCTTTCTTTCCAAAAAGGTAGTTTCTCAAAAATATGATCCACAGAACACCTGGTTAAAATACAGATTCCAGAGTCTTGCCTCAAAATCTCTGGAATCTTCTCCATAATTCCTCAGGTACCCTTAAAGTCTCAGGATACCACTCTTCACCAAAATCCATCAAAAGAACCCATTTTAATTGTCAGAACATTACAAAACATTGTTCAAAATCTGTACTAGAATATTTATAACAGCATTATACATAATAACCAAAATCTGGAAATCCCACCAAATGCTGGTCAAGAATAAGGGAATACCATACGGCAATGAAAACAAAAGACCTACAAAAACATGTCATGTTCTGAAATCTCACAAACATTAACATGGCATAAAAGAAATCAGGCACCAAATAGTACTTAACATGTGAATCCAGGTTTATATGGTACAAACAGGCAAAGCTAAGCCATGCTGTCAGAAGTCAGGATGACAATAATCCTGGCAGCCGTAGGGCACGTGAGGTGAGGTGGGGGGTGAGGAAGGTGCACAAGTGGGATCTGAGCATGCTTGCAGTCTTCTGCCTCTTTATCTGGATGCTGCCCACATGGATGTGTCTGATTTGTAGAAATCCATGCAAGAGCACACTTAGGCTATGTTCATTTTTCTGCAGCATATATTATACCTCAGTGAAAATAAGTTTCAAATGTAATAAATGTCATTCCTAAGTCTTAAAAAAATTAGAATTCCCTTTAAAACAAACACTGTGCTTGTGTCTAAAGGTTGTCCCCACCTGTGTGTCAGTTTCACCACCATGGAATGGGCCAGACATCCATCACTGATGTGGCTCCCAGTGTTCCATCTCGGACAAGTCTGGTCCTCATCCTAGCAATAGATTCATTATACCTGATTATGTCTACTGGTTTTCCTGGTCATCTAATACCTATTCACTGCCTACCCAAATCATATGAAAAACAGCCCCCCATAAAAGCAGACACCCCACACTACCAACTTTCCTTCCCCAAATAACCAGTATGTACGGTGTTTGATTACTTTCTTTCAAACACTTTTGTCCTATATGTACAAGTATACTTTTGACACAATTAGGATGGTCTGATAATTTTAGATCCTGATTTTTTACTATTATATTGTGAATATTTTCTGACTCATCACAAATACTCAAGATTATGATTTGAAGGATTCATTCACTGATACTGAGAGTCTATTCAACTCCTGTATCATGTCAACCCTGTGCTGTGTATTGTAATGGAGTTGAAGATGTATGAAACATAGATCATACCCTCAACAACTTTTAGGAGATGGTGTGATTTGGGGTAAACTAGCTCTTAATCTCTCAGTCTATTTTGCAATCTATAAAGTGGGAGCAATAGTACCATCTAATCAGGGTGCTTGAGAGAATGAAGATAATACATGTGAAATGCCTAGCGTTTAGTAGGCAAATAGTAAGTATTTGTACCCTTAGATAGGAAAGGTATATATATGGAAAAGGTATATATATGAGGAAATAGAGGATTGGACATTTACCAGAGCAGGAAGGATTCTGAGAAGAAAGATCTTTTCCATAGGCTAGAACCTTGCTACTCTAAGTGTGGTCTGTGGACCAGCAGCAGCATCACCTGGGATCTTGTCAGAAATGCAGAATTCAAGACCTGCTCCAGTACTGAGTCAAAATTTATCTATCTATCTATCTATCTATATATATATATATATATATAACATATATTATATATAATATAATATATAAGTATATATATTTAAATATATATATTTTAAAGATTTATTTATTTTAGGGAGACAGCATGTGAGCAGGGCGGGGCCAGAGGGAGAAAACCTCAAGAACACTCCCCACTGAGCATGGACCCAAACACCCAGCTTGACCTCACAACCCTGAGATCATGACCCAGGCTGAAACCACGAGTCAGATGCTCAGCCGACTGAGCCACCAGGCACCCCCCAAAATTTCTATTTTAATAATACTCCTGGATGTTATGTGTGCCAATTAAAGTTTGAAGAACACTTTGCTAGATGGGTTTTCGGTGACATGCAAAATTCAGATACTCAGGGAAAAAGATGCAGACAATGGGCATTCCATGGCCAGGGAGAGAAGGGAAAGTGAGTTTAAAAAACCACACTACGGGAAGGTCCTTAGCAGCTAATTTACTTAAACCAAAGAACTGTCTGGGGATGCAGTAAGAGATGAACTAGACTTGAAAGCTTAGGTCATATTATCCATGGCCTTGGATTCTAGCTAGAGGTTTTGCCCTTATCTCTCCTCTGGTCTAATGTCTTTGTACATTTCTCTCTTAAGTTCTGATTTCCAATATAGCTATAATCCTCCAAAACTATGATTCTTAAAGTGTGAGTAGCTGACCATCTAGAATAGAACCCCTAGGAAGCTCCTTGGAAATTCAGATTTTTGGCCCTCATTCCTCAGCTTTATCTAAGTGTGGATCCTGGAATTTCAAGCCTGAGAACCACTACTGTTATCCAATGTCTGTCAAAAGGACTCACTGTACAATGTAATCACATTAAAATAAAATAAAACTGTCCTTAGAGTTCTATTGCTAGTTTTAAAACAAGCACTAAAATTCAACCCACATGCGCTGCTTAAGAAGAAGGAGCATAATCAATTTTCCCCATATCTCTAATACTAAGAGCAATAACCGGATGATCAACAAGCATTTGCTGAATGAATGAATAAATGCATGGATGCAAGAACGAATGAATGGCTAAGCACATAATTTCAGAGATTACTCTGAAGTGAACTATGTGTATAAATTACAGCTGCATTTTCATACTAAAAGTAATGAGCAATGAAATCAAATGTATTCATTTTCAGAAAGAATGAAACTCACAATTGCCTGAAACAAACTTCTTTTGAAAAACTGACATGAATATAATCAATATCCAACAAATAGACTTCTTTATAAATTGACTCCAATATGGCTGGGAAGATACTGGTTTGGTTATAGTCAACTGTAGTCTGTGTTGGAGCTTTGGAGATGCTGGGAATTTTTCTGTAAAACAATGCACACATCTAACAGAGATTAATATTCTATCTTGAGTTGGGGCTTGAGGCAGGACCATCAGAATTCAACACGATGCTATCCTTTCTGTTCCAAGAAAAAGCAAGGAACTATTTATGTTATCTGGAATTTTCTCAAATAATCATCTGAGAAAGTAAGTATGGAGCAGGTGAAATTCAAACAATTTGAACTGTGTTTGAAAAATGGATGAGACGAAGAACGTATTTCTTCCCATTAGCCATGATTAATTGCATAGAACAAGAGGGGGTTCAAGTCACTGTATGGAAACAGCTCACTTCCAGTGTTGATAATGGTCAACAAGCAGTGTCAACACCCCATTTAAGCAAATTGCAGTACCGGAGTCTCCAGCAGGAAAATCTTTTGCAGTCACTATTAGTCAGGATGCTTACCTCTGCAAAGACGGAAAAATCTCTCAAACTGCATAAGCAAAAATGAAAATGAAACCAAAAATAACAGATTTCTGAAATTGCTGGGTTTTTTCTGGCTTTATATGAAACTTGATCGAGGCCTTGGGTAATGTCATCAAGACCCAGTATCCCTATCTTGCCCCACTGTTCTTCTCCACCTTGGCTCAACTCTCAAGCCCCAGGCAGTGCCAAGATGGCTGCCAGCAGCTCCAGGCTACTGCAGCTTCCAAGGTTCAAATTCAGTATACAAAACGGCTTTTCCTCCCAGTAACTGCTGAACTCACTTTAATTAAACTAATTTGGCCGTCTTGAACTAATGACTAAGGCTAGAGAAGGATCTGGGACTGGGTCATGTGCCCACACCTGGACCAGTTAGTGCGGACATGGGGATATAGGGCTGTGATAGGTCAGGCTCATGAGGTCTGCCTTGGGCATCAGGAGTGGAGCCCCACCAAAACAAGGACTAACAAGCAGGAATGAAGAGCCCCCCAAAGGAAACTGGCTTCTATGACCAGCGAAGGAAGAAATCCGGGCAAGCAAAGACAGCAAATGTATACTAAATGGTTTCCAAGTGACAGCTTTTATAGGCCAAACTTGACACCAAAGTTGATCTTAAGGTAAGATCTGTGGCATTCACAGATGGAGGGTGCGATATACATTTGGTGCCATCACCCTGCATGGAAACTGTGTTGCCTCACTCCCTGGTGCTTAAAATCCACAAATGGCTTAGGACAAGTTTCAGCTTACAAGGTGTTTGAAGACATGGCGTCTCTTTCTCTTTCTCCTCATTCTGTCTCTCCAGTTGATAGTATTAAGCTTCCTTTGCTTCTAAGCTTCTCCGTCTCTCCTACCACTAAGCCTGCGTACGTACTATTTCTCTGCCTGTCACACATCCAAACCCTTCACAAGCTCCTTTGCTGGGACTCTCTCCCAGCATTCAGGTCTCCCCTGTAAAGAACCCTAAGCTCCTGTTACCCTCTGTTATCTTCGCCCACAGCATCCAAGTCTTCTGTAATAGCTCTGATCCCATTTTACAGAAAATATTTAGTCGTCTCTTGCCACAACTATATCATAAACTCAGTCAAGACAGGAATCATGTCCTCCTTCCTTTCCTTCTCCTCCATCCCACCCAAGAAAACAAAGCTCCAGGGAAAAGTTTTCTATATTAATAGATAGATGAATGGATAGATGAAGGAAGAAAGCTTAAAAAAAATAGTACTATGAAAACATACATTGAAATATTTTAGCCCTACTAACTTATATATATATATGTATGTGTATGATATTTGTATATGAATTATATATGTCATGCATTAGATATTTATGGAAGGTGTACTCTGTGCCTGGCTTGGTTTGAGATTCTGAAGATCTATCAGGGAAAACAGATAAAAGCAACATTAAGACCTAAAATAAACATTATAAATAAATAAACTACCCAACATGTTACTATGTAATAAGCTCTTTGAAAAAAAAAAAAAATTCAGCAAGATAAGGAGATTGAGGAATTCTGGGTTGGCAAAAGGCAATTTGTAACAGGCTAGCCAGAGCAGTTGCCACTGAGAACGTAATAGTTGAGCAAAGCCACGAAAGGAGGCATGAGCCAGGCAGATATGGATATAGGACAGTTGTGCACCAGGCAGAAAGACAACCAGTGCAAGGGCTCAAATGACAGCAAACCTGGCTTCACACATGCCTGCTGAAGGACCCTAGTCCCAATCATCTCATTACTAAGAAGAGTGAAAACCACTTTCACCTAACTGCCAAAAGATAATTTTATCTATCTTTAATTACTGAATGTGAAAACACCACAAATAGGCCAAAACTTTTTACCTTAGTAGACTGTCCAACTCAAGAGGTTTCTCCAATCAGCCAAAAATGTGAGAAAATAGGAAAAAGGAAAAAAAAAATTTGGCCACCAGGTATTGACTTAGAAATGTTCATTTACATTAACTTTATTCATCTGAGAATTTAATGGGCATGCCTTAATTATCTGGAGAAGCAAATGCCTATCAAAATGGGGAAAATCATGTAATGGCTATGATAAGTTTCTTTTTATTACTGCTTTAATAACTGCAAACTTCAATGTGTACCAACAATTATATTACTATTAATGCCTATTTTATTCATTAGAAGTTGAGAAACATCTAAGCAGCTAGCTTGAATATTTTTTTTTACACTTGGTAATGATAAGCTTTGTTATTTGACTTCTTCCCATCTGGCTCGCTTCAACAAAATGATAAAGAAAAGAGTATAACAAATTTAATTACGTGAGCCATGTTTCTAAGACTGATACTGTACTAATGAGGACACATTCAGGCTCACAGTCCTAAATTTGCTCAAGAGTTGGTTACAGAATAAGCCTTTTATTCTAAACTTCCTGAAATGGTTCCAATGATTGTGAGCAGAAACATCTCTTAAAAGCTTAAAATAATACATCAAATGGCAGCAAGAGAAACAGTGCTCATGCCTGACATTTACCGCTACTTATTATGTGACAGGCACTATGGATTATTTCATCTAATCTTCACAACATTCCTGATGAAGTGTGTACTGTTCTTATTCCCACTATACAGATGAATGAAGTCCAGAAGTTACTCTCCAGGTGGTGTGAGTTGCGTGGTATTACGTGATCCCAACCTCTTCACCAGAATGGATAGCAGTTGGGTGAATACCTGATGAAAGCAGGACTGATGAAACTATTCCTCCTGGGAGACATGAGCTAATTAGTGACTGCAGTTGGCTGGAACCTCCTGTAACCTACAAAGAAAGGTTCTCACTACGAGAAAAGAAGAAAGCAGAGATGGAAGACAATACAGATAGAGGAGACAAAGATGTTCCTTTGGTGACAAACACCTTTGCCATACCTGTTTCCAGCACCACCTCATGATTCAGATCTGTGTATTTTCTAATAGAGTCCCTGTTGTGGCTTAAGCTATCTAGGGAGGATTTCCCTAGCTCCCACTTAAACATATTCTTTAGTGCTGGCTTTAATTCATCGGAGAACTTAATAGGAATGCCTTAATCAGGAACCATAATGTGTCCCATGAATCACCATCATTGACAGCAGAGAAGAAAGGAACAGGCTAGTCACAGCAACAACTGAAAAGTGAGTATGTTACCAGGATTTTTTTCCCCCACAGTGTATCTCACATCCAAACCATTACTCAGCATTCACTCTGCACCATTTTTATTTTTTTTAAGATTTTATTTATTTATTTGACAGACAGAGATCACAAGTAGGCAGAGAGGCAGGCAGAGAGTGAGAGGAGGAAGCAGGTCCCCGCTGAGCAGAGAGCCCAATGTGGGGCTCGATCCCAGGACCCCAGGATCATGACCTGAGCCAAAGGCAGAGACTTTAACCCACTGAGCCACCCAGGCACCCCCACTCTGCACCATTTTTTTTTAAAGATTTTATTTATTTATTTATTTGACAGACAGAAATCACAAGTAGGCAGAGAGGCAGGCAGAGAGAGAGAGGGGGAAGCAGGCTCCCCGCTGAGCAGAGAGACTGATGCGGGGGCTCGATCCCAGGACCCTGGGATCATGACCCGAGCTGAAGGCAGAGGCTTTAACCCACTGAGCCACCCAGGCATCAGCACAGCACTGTTAATAGTAGCACCTTAAAATCTGATACTCAAGCCACTATGCTGTTTAAACATTTTTTCCAAAATCTAACCCCAAAAGAGGCTTTATTGCCTTTCACTCACACACATATTTGAGTTCTTGCCACACATGACCACTCTGTTAGTTTTGCTCTCAATCCATGTTATTGTTTTCCTCGATAGCACCTATCACAATTTTAATTGTGTAAAATTTATTTTTCATTTGTCTCCATGCTAGACTTTTAATTCCATGTGGGCAGACTAAATATGTCTAAAATAATAGCTGCTATACAGGGGACTCTTGGGAAATTTTTAATCAATTAATTAATCCTCTTTCCCTCCTTCTCCCCATTTACAGAAGCTCAGAGAATCTAAGAACCTTGCCAGTGCTCATGTAGCTAGGACATGAAAAAGAGATGTTGATACCCAGCTCTTCCTAACTCTAAAGTACATACTTTCACTATACTTTCACTCTCCCCTGAGTAATGCCCATGTGTCTTCTTTAATTACATGAAATCCCACTTTTCAATGGCCATAATATTTTAGTACCCTTTTAGGGATGTTGAACTTAACATATTTTTGGCAATGAAAGTTGCATTGTAAAACAGTCACATTTTTTCACATCCAACATAAAATTCCATTATGTTACTGCCTAAAGATATAGAGCAAGAATTAGATATGGTACAAACCACCTTTACTGCACAGGTTATCTTTGAAGCATTGCTTTAAATCCTTTTTAAATGGAGAAATAGTTAAATACATATGAAGAGCAGTTTCTAAACAGTACAAAGCAAGGCCAACAGGTAAAAATGAATGGAAATATGTAGAGAGACCAATAATGAATAAGAAAAATAAAAATCTTGAAGAAAATGAAAATGGAAACACAGCATCCCAAAATTTATGGGATGTGGTCAAAGTAGTTCTTAGATGGATATTTATAGCAATAAATGCTTAGATCAAAAAAACAAAGATCTCAAAAAAACCTATGTACACCTGAAGGAATTAGAAAAAGAATGAACTAAGCCCAAAGTTAACAGAACAAAGAAAACAACAAATATCAGAGCAAAAATAAATAAAATAGAAACCGGAAGAACATAGAAATTCAATGAATCCAGCTGGTATTTTGAAAAGATAAGCAAAACTGACAAACTTTTAGCTTGATTAGGAAAAAAAAAAGAGTAAGACTCAGAATCACAAGTCAAAGAGCAGATAATACAATGAATGATACCATTCAAACAGCAAAGATCTAAGAGACTTGGAAAAATTATATGCCAACAATAAATTTAGAAGACAGATAAATTCATAGACATATACAAGATACCAAAAGTGAATCATGAAAAATAAAATAAAATGTGGAGAGACCAATAATGAGTAAGGAGATTTTTTTCTTTTCAAAGATTTTATTTATTTGACAGACAGAGATCACAAGTAGGCAGAGCAGCAGGCAGAGAGAGAGGGGGAAGCAGGCTCCCTGCTGAGCAGAGAGCCCGATGTGGGGCTCGATCCCAGGACCCCGGGATCATGACCTGAGCCGAAGGCAGAGGCTTAACCCACTGAGCCACCCAGGAGCCCCGAGTAAGGAGATTTAATCAGTAATCAAAAACTGCCCAAAAAGAAAAGCTCAGATTCAGATTGTTTCACTGATAAATTCTACCAAACATTTAAAGAAGAGTTGATGCTGATCTATTTCAAACTCTTCTAAAAATCTGAAGAGGAGGGAATACTCCCAAACTCATTCTACAAGGCCAGCATTACCCTGACACTGTATATGGACATTACAAGAAAAGGAAACTACAGTCCAGTATCCTAGATGTTTTGCTAAAAAGTAAGCATTCAGGGGCACCTGGGTGGCTCAGTAGGTTTAACACCTGACTCTTGGTTTCGGCTCAGTTCCTGATCCTCAGATCATAGGATCAAGCCCGAATCGGGCTCTGCCCTCAGCAGAAGTCTGCTTGGGTATTTTTCCCTCTGCCCCTTCTCCCACTAATGCTCATGCTCTCGCTCTCTCTCTAAAGTAAATAAATAAATCTTTAAAAAGTAAGCATGCAAAACAACAATAATTACAAAGGGCTGGAAAGGGCGTAGGATTCTGCTTTATGGCCTCTATACTCTGACCCCAAGCATCACACAGTGACTGGCACATATATTTGAAAAGTATTTTCGGAATGAATCATCAGCCTCCTCTCAACCTTGTCGCCACTGCTCTATGCATGTACTTTCTTCTCTCAGTCTCGTCACTCATATTTAAAGCATCCCTTTCCCACAGCCTCATAAACCTCTGTGCATGGCGTTTCTATCACCTATGAACACCTTCTCCCTTTCCTCACCCATTAAATTTGATTTTTACCAATCTATCAAAGACCAATGCAAATTTCAGCATAGTAAACCAAGTCTGACTTCCCTAGTCCATAAAAGTCTTCGAAGACCTGTACTTCTTTGGGACATATTTATGTGCTATGCATTCAAATTACCTGAAGAACATTTTTAAAATTTAGGTGCCCAGGAGGACCCATTTTAAAACTAGTGAATCAGAATGTAATTTGCAGATCTGTATCTTTTAAAGCCGCCCACTGATCTACAAATCAGCCCTAGGAGACCCTTCTTCTGTATCACATAAACTTTTCTTATAGAGGATACCTGCTTGTGCTGGTTTGTAAACACTCTATTGTGTCAAGGGTAAATGCTGAGAGGACCAAGCTGTATTATAATCATCTGTTACAGCCCCCACAATCTTCTGTATGGTACCAGGCATAGAAGCATCACTGGATTTATGGAATATGAGTTAACTTGGGCTAAAATTACACATTATGCTGCATGATCCATATAGTTTTAATCTTCATCCCAAACCCCATGCCTGTAACAGGACTTAGAATACAGTAAGTACACAATAAATACTTGATAAATTAAGATGAATTAAACAGGCACAGTTTTGCTACCCATGCGGATTTACAAATGGTCAAATAATCCCACTTTATGTTCCTGAATCTCTTTCATCCCCATATCTCAAGTCATAACCTGTTTATACTACCAGCAGGGATAAAAAATTGGATAGTAAAAATATGGACTATTTGAGTTGAAAGAACATCTTCAATCAATTCAATTCCCCTACTCAGGCATGAGAAGAAAGGAAACCCTGGTATTTGTGACAACATGGAAGGAACTTGAGGGCTATCTCTTAAGTGAGATAAGTCAGACAGAAAAATACAAATGCTGCAGGTTATCACTTATACCTGGAATCTAAAACAGCCAAACTCATAAAAACAGAGTGGAATAGTGGTTACTAGAGGCTGAGAGAATTACGGAGATGTGGGTTAGAGGTACAAACCTGTGGGGTGCCTGGGTGGATCAGTCAGTTAAGCGTCTGCCTTTGGCTCAGGCTATGATCCCAGGGACCCGGGATAGGGTCCCACATTGGGCTCCTTGCTCAGCAGGGAGCCTGCTTCTCTCTCTCCCTCTGCCTACTGCTCCCCCTGCTTGTCCTCCCTCTCTCCCAAATAAATAAAATCATTTAAAAAAATAAAAATAAATATATAAAAATAAAAGCTAAAATAAAGGTAAAAACTTGCAATAAATAGGTAAATAAGTACTGGAGATCTAATGCACAGCATAGCAACCATAGTCAACAATGCTATATTATATATTTCAAAGTAGCTACAAGAATAGAGTTTGTTTTCTCCCCGTTGCCCCAAAAAAGGTACTTATGTGATATGACATGGTGATAATCATATTGAAATATATAAATCTATCAAATCAACATGTTACATTCCTTAAACTTACATAATTTTATGTCAACTATATATAAAAAAAAAAACTAGTTCAACTCCTTTATGTAATATGGTACAAATTAATATTCTAAAAGGCTAAGTGACTTGTCCAAGGTCACAGGTTCAATTACAAGGGGACCTGGTATTCAAAACTAAAGATATGCAATCATACAATGCTGGGTATTCTTGCTTTCCCAGGAAACAGTTCAGTATTTCTCCCTAATTGTCCGACATGGTCAACCCATAGCTGTTCTCAAAGAGAAGACAAATGCTTACACAACTTGTTTGCTCTTTGGGTGAGCTTTACTAACTTAACAAGAAAGCTAATCCATTCAGTTGTCCTCATCTCCTTTCACTGTGGCCCATCTCCACCTTAAGCGCCTTACTCAATAATTCTTTGAATTACAAGGAGAAACACTCTTCACGTTGACACCCCGTAATAGCCAAAGAACTAGATGATTGAATTACCCTCTCTACAATAAATTTTTGCTTCTGCTACTGGTACAATCTTACTAATTTCCTGAATTTCTGGATGCCTAGAGACTCTACTGAAATACATAGCAAAATGGATGTTACCCTTATAATTTATCTGTAGATTTATTTTTCTGTAGATTTATTTCAGAAAGGACTGATGTGTGCAATTTCCCCAGGGTTCCAATGAGTTTTTGACTTTTGGCAATATGGTGCTTCTAGTGTAGTTGATTAACAAAAGAAATAAATGGAACTTTGAAGTTCAATTTGTACCACAAGCTTTTTAACTTTGTATTTTAAGTTAATTTTAGACTTCAGATAAGTTGTGAAATACAGCGCCATCTCCACCTATTCCTTATCCAACTTCTAAGAATTTACAGTTGTCCAATTATATGTAGTACAATTCAGACACATGGTATTGGTACGCTACTATAAAATAGAACTTCCATCACTTTTTCCAATATTGTCCTTTATCTACACAAGAATCCCACATTCTATTTAGTTTCTACTTCTCCTTAGGCTCCCATAATTGGTAACAGTTTCTGAATCTTTCTTTGTCTTTTGTGATTTTGGTGCTTCCAAAGAGTTATGATCAATTGTTTCTCTGAAAATCCCTCAGATTGGGTTTCACTGATGTTTTCTCATGATCGTACTGAGCTTATACATCCCACATACCACATAATATTACTGTCCTTCTCTGCATCATATCAAGAGACTTAAGATGCTGGTATCTTTTAATGGATGTTTAATCACTTTGTTAAATTGATGTCTTGCTATTCTCTCCTCCATAAAGTTTTTATACTTCCCTCTGCAGTTGCTAATCACCTTGAGGAAAGATACTTTATAGAAGTCCCACACTCAAATGTCCCCTCACTGATTTTAGCAACCAACAGTAGGTGTTATCTCTTGTGATGTTTGTGTCATGCTGATTTTCTATTTCTTTTTCATCTATATAATTAAAATTTTGCCATAAAGGAAAAGCTATTCTTTCTCCTCTATTTATACCTTTCATCAATTATTCATAAAAGTATATACTCATAAATATTGATTCTATGGATTATGATTCAGTATTATCATAGTTTTCTACTCAAACTCTTCCAGCTTCAGCCAGCGACAACTCCTTCAGCTTCTCCTGTGTGCTTCTAAAAAGCCCCATGTTCCTCTGAGCATTTCCTTACTTTTTGACACCACATAATGTTACAAGCTTGTCTTGTATTTTTCTCTACCTCAACCCTAGAATAAATGCTCTCCAAGGAGCCCTTGCTCTTTTTTTGTAAAGAATGATACTTAGAAGCCAAGGTCTGGGCACCAGTTGTGTCCATTGTTACTGGGGTGATACTGCATCTAGGCCTTCCCAAAGGCAGAACTAGGCAGTTCATGTATGGGAACTAACCAACACATTCACACACATCTACACTTCTCCATCCATCTGTAAATATAATCAAAATCAGGAGTTCATAATAATACTTCATATTCCAATTTCAATATGCACATAAAGTAGTTTCAGAACTGCCAACCAATCCCCCGTTAAGAAACACATTTACTAACTAGACGGCAGCATTTACGTGACATTATTTTTGTCCTTATCTTCACAGTATCCAGTCAAGATATTGTTTTCAAACTGATTTGTGTTAGTTGTTTTTATTTCCATCCTATTCACATAATTCATTTGTAATACAGATAGGTGCATATGCTAGTGGTGTATTCCATTTTGGTGTCCTCCTACAGATGGTTTTTAAGGATACAAACTCACAATGAGTAGTAAATAGTCGTAGAGGTCTAATGCAGAGTATAGTGATATAAACAATATTGTATCATTATCAAATCTGCAAAGAAACCAACTCTTAATTATTCCAGACACTAAAAGGAAATGATAATTATGCAACTGGATAGAGTTGCTAGTTTTTGCTACAATAACAATCATAATATATAAATGAATCAAATTAACATTTTGTACACCTTAAATTTACACAATGTTATACATTAAATATATTTCCATTCTTAAAAAGTCCTTTCCTACACTATGATTAAAAAGGAATTCACCTACATTTTCTTCTAGTACTTGCATGGTTTCATATTTGACATTTAGGTTCCTCATCTATTTGTAGTTTATTCTTGTATATGGTGTGAGATGGGACTGTGTCTGTTTTCTAAAGAGCTACCCAGTTGTTCCAGCACCATTTGCCAAAAGATCTATCTTTATGTTCCTGATTTAAGATGCCATCTTTGTCATATCCTAAGTTTCCATATGTATTTGGGTCTAATTCTGGAGTTTCTGTTCTATTACATTCGTCTGTTTATCCATTCATGTGCTAGTAACACACTGTCTTAATTATCGAGAACACAGAGAATGTTTCCATCTCTCCTGGTGCTTACTCCCCCTGCATAGTTGTTCTTTTCAGTGTTTTCCTTCCCATAAGTGCATGTTATTTTTTTTCATGGGAGCTTTAGTAGCAACTTGGCCAACTCCTTAAAAGAATTAGGTGGCGTTTTTATTGGGATTGCTTTGGTATCCATGACTTTGGATAGTATATTTAAAATATTCTAAGACACCATGAGTGTGAGCCCTCAAACATAATCTGTAAAGAAAAAATGACAAAATGGCACAAACCACTTAAAAATAACTTCTTGGGATGCCTCGGTGGCTCAATTGGTTAAGTATCTGCTTTTGGTTCAGGTCATGATCCTGAGGTCCTGGAATCAAGTCCCACATTGGGCTCCTTGCTCAGTGGGGAACCTGCTTCTTCCTCTGCCTGTTGCTCCCCCTGTTTAAGTGCTCGCTCACTTACTCTCTCTCACAAAATAAATAAAATCTTTATTAAAAAATAAATAAAAATAAAAATAAACTTTGACAATAGAATTGAAAATTGTGTGCTCAGTATGGTAAGGCAGAAGAACTTCAAAAAAATCCAGTGCCCCTTAGGGGACCCACTCCAGAGGTTAACTTCTTTTTAATGTATATGTACTGCCAATATCATTGAGACTTATGATTCTTCTTCCTCAGAATTGTCTTTTGAACTGGTCCCCTATTTCTTGGCCCACTGTCATTGCCCTAATTCAGCTACTTGGCTTTTCTCTCTTACACTTTGACAGCAAAATCCAATGATCTGAGACTAATAATACACTATATGTTAACTAACTTGAATTTAAAGAAAGCCAAAAAAAAAAAAAAAAAAAAGAAGAAGAAGAAGAAGAAAAAAAGAAAGAAAAGGAAACAACTTAAAGACCTTGCCATTCAAATAGCAGACTTTCTGGGATGCTGCTCTGGCTCCCCTATGTGCTCCATGCTTATGTATACTGCAGCACTGATCAACATTGTTGATGAATTCCTAGATGTCAAGCACATACAGAACTCACTCAGTCCTTTTAATTTTATTTAAATTCATTTAATTAATATATAGTGTTATAGTACATTATTAGTTTCAGAGGTAGAGTTTAATGATTCATCAATTGCATGTAACACCCAGTGTTCATTACAGCACCTGCCCTCCTTAATGCCCATCACCCAGTTACCCTATCCCCTCATCTCCCCTCCAGCAACCCTCTTTGTTTCCTATAGTTAAGAGTCTCTTATAGTTTGTCTCCCTCTCCAATTTCATCTTATTTTATTTTTCCCTCTCTTACCCTATGATCCTTTGTTTTGTTTCTTAAATTCCACATATGAGTGAAACCATGCTAATTTTCTTTCTTCGACCTATTCTGCTTAGAATAATACCCTCTAGTTCTATCCACAGTATTGCAAAAGGTAAGAGTTCATCTTTTGATGGCTGAGTAATATTCCATTGTGTACATATACCACATCTTCTTTATCCATTCATCTGTTGATGGACATCTGGGCTCTTGCCAAAGTTTGGCTATTGTGGATACTACTGCTATAAACATTGGGTGCAGGTATCCCTTAGTATCACAACATTTGTATTGTGGAAAACCCAAAGACTCCACCACAAAACTGCTAGATCTCATCAACATGGAAGGATATAAAAATCAATGCACATAAATCAGTTGCATTTCTACACATAACAACGAGACAGGGAAAAAAAAAAGAAATTAAGGAATCAATCCCATTCATAGTTGTACCCAAAACCACAAGATGCTGAGAAATAAACCTAACCAAAGAGGCAATGGATTTGTACTCAGACAACTATAGAACACTTATGAAAGAAATTAAGGAAGAGACAAAGAGATGGAAAAACATTCCATGCTCACGGATTGGAAGAACAAATATTGTTAAAATGTCTATAGCACCCAGAACAATCTACACATTCAATGCAATGCCTATCAAAATATCATCAACATTCTTCACAGAGCTGGAACAAATAATCTTTAAATTTTTTGGAACCAGAAAAGACCCTGAATAGCCAGAAGAATGCTGAAAAAGAAAACCAAAGTTGGTGGCATCACAATTCAAGACTTCAAGCTCTATTACAAAGCTGTGATCATTAAAACGTTAAGGTACTGGCTTGAAAGAAGACACACAGATCAATGGAACAGAACAGAAAACCCAGATATGGACGCCCAACTCTAGGGTCAACTAGTCACCCAGTCTTAAACACGGGACCCAGCACATAGCACAGTCCCCACAGCTCTGACCAAGGGGACTATCATGGACGATAATAAGAGATTAACATAAAACGACCTTGTCCACAGATATGTCACTAAAGAGAAGTAGAAAATATATTTAGACTTTAAAAGTATCTTAAGGACAATAAACCAGAATTTCCCTTGCATGTGTAGGGCAAGAACAGCAACACAGTGCTGTGCTTATTGCTTGAAGCCCTAGTGGAAATGATAACAGATGGCAGTCCGAGAATACAGTTTATCAATTCCTATCTTGCTCACATTTTCTTTAATACAAAGAACAAGGCCTCTACTAATCTCTATTTTGTGTTACTGCAAATAGCAAAAAGACAGCCCATTCTCAAGATACTTGACAACAAATGTTGGAAATTTGTCATAATATATATGTTTTATTATATATAACATATATATAATATGTAGGCTTTAAAATATATATAATTGTATTAGATAATATACTATGTATAGGGTGTATATTATATATCTTATATATATACTAATATATAGTGTAGAACACCATAATATATATTGATATACAATTTTAAGTATTATCTGATTATATATAATATATATGATGTGCATAGTACATATTATCAGCATAAATATACTAATCTATGGGGAACACACTTTGAATGACATTTCTCAGAGCTGTGCAGAGAACATACTGCCCATCCATACATGTTGACTATAACAAAAAATACAGGCTGTTTTGAGTGGAAAAAATAAAAACAATGTTAAAACAGTAATGTTACCAACTGTGTGAGAGAAGGGGAGTATTTTTTATCTGCTTTTATCTACATAAAAACTTCTCTGCAAGGGGGAGCCTAGGTGGCTCAATTGGTTAAGAGTCTGCCTTCAGCTCAGGTCCTGATCCCAGGATCCTGGGATTGAGCCCCCCATCAGGCTCCCTGCACATCGGGCTCCCTGCACATGGGCAGCCTGTTTCTCCTTCCCCACCACTTGTGCTCTCTCTTCTCTCCCTCTCTCAATAAATAAATCTTTTTTTTTTTTAATTTCTATAAGGACATCAAAAAACCTTAATTTGGGGGTAAAGAAAAAGAGACAGAGGGGGACATGTTGCTGTTTGACATGTCATAATCTTTTAAAAATCATGTGAATATAGTATTTGTTCAAAATAAATACAAACAAACACATATGAATAGGCAGATTCGTGGTTCAGGTTAGAGTGTGGAGGACTCACTGCACATCTTTGCAGAGGTGAGACTCTAATGGTGACTGTCCCACCAACAGATCCTCAGCAAGTGCCTAAAAAAAGTCACATGGAAAGAGTTTGGCTCAACCAAGTCGAAACTCTTAGTCAACAGGGATTAAAAACACTGCCAGTAAGCAAGACGAGTAAGCTCTAGATGGCTACTGAACATATCGTACCTACAGCCACCAACACTATGACACACTACAAAATTTGTTAAGAGGATTAGTGGTCATGTTAAGTGTTCTTACAACTGTTAATAATCGGTTTTTTACTTATTTGTTTTTAAAGATTTTATTTATTTTGGAAAGAAAGAAAGCACATGAGAGGTGAGGGGCCGAGGGAGTAGGAGAAAAAATCTGAAGCAGACTCCACACTGAAAGCAGAGCCCCATGTGGGGCTTGATCCCACAACCACAGCATCATGACCAGAGCTGACACCAAGAGTCAGACACTCAACTGACTGAGTCACCCAGGTGCTTTAGAAATAATATCTTTATACTAACAAACAAATGGCCTGGCTAGTTCCGGACTTCTATTTATGGACCAAGACCAAAAAAAGGTTAGCAGTTCAATCCCAGGGAAGTCTTCAGTTTGAGAGAAAAATAAGAAGAAATCTGATCATGTAATGCATAGAGTAACCCAGGCCCAAAATATGCTAAAAATCAATTCAAGTTTAAAGAAATAATACAGTTTATTAATTTTAAGAGTCATGAAATTCATGAACTTTCCAATGTACTCATATAAGCCAAGAGCTGACAATATGGCTGGTTGAGCCGCTTTCAGAGTCACTGCAAAACTCGGCAATTTTCAACTTTAATGTTTGTGGGCCCTGCTCCTGGGCTTGCAGGGAAGCTATACTTTTACCAAGGTCAGAGTGACTTCAGCCAACTTCAAAGCATGGGCTCTGTTTCTGCCCTGAGCACACGGGTTCCATCTGCTGCATTAGCAAATAACCTAAAAGAAATATTTCAAATTAAAAATAAGAGGAAAAATCTCCGAGTTCCATTCTCATACCTCCAACATTTGCAATCTTGCACATACTAGAAGCGTAAGATGAAGTCTGTTACATTCCGAAATGTCCTTTGTCAGGATGATGTGTAATTCCCGATGTCACAAAAAGCACATACAACCCTGTATAAAACATTCCTTCTCTGGAGAACCCTCTTCTTTGCAAAGATTGTGTACCCAGGGCAGCTCTCTATACTTAAGCTCAAATAAAACTCTCATCCTTTCATTTTTAAGGTTTTATTTATGCATTTATTTGAGAGAGAGAGAGAGAGCGGAAACCGGGGGTGGTAATGGGTGGCAGAGAGGGAGGGAGAATCAATCTCAGACTCCACCCTAAACCTAACACAAGGCTTGATGTCAGGACTGTGAGATCAGGACCTGAGCTGAAACCAGGAGTCAGATGCTTAACTGACTGAGCCACCCAGGTGCCCCTCATTTTTTTTTTTTAAGAAATTCTAAAAAGTTTGCTCCTTTATTGATGACAACTGCTAAAGAGCATTTTTCAGAGTGCCAGTTTCTTAAATATCTGATGATTATCAATACGCAACTCACCAAACGTCATTATTGGTGGTAGAAGACACATGCTATTTGTGACATAGCAGACTCATGTTAATTGCATGAAGGTTTATAACTCAGCTTTCACCCCTTTCCTTCCCCAGT
The DNA here is from genome assembly GCF_010015895.1 of Lontra canadensis. Classification (NCBI taxonomy): domain Eukaryota; kingdom Metazoa; phylum Chordata; class Mammalia; order Carnivora; family Mustelidae; genus Lontra; species Lontra canadensis. Next base: position 16,836,967 of record NW_022631028.1, on the reverse strand, counting down.
CTCCACTTTATTGTACTTTGCTACAGAAAATCTATGCATTTTTGTTTGTTTGTTTCTAGTTGATCGTATTAGCAGAGATCTGGAAATAAACATACTTCTAGACTCGAGGCTCATTTATACTCTCGAAAGCAGGAACTATAAGGTGTATGTTAAAGTGTAACCCGGGGCGGGGGAAGAGGCGGGTGCCTGGGTGGCTCAGTGTGTTAAGCCTCTGCCTTCGGCTCAGGTCATGATCTCAGGGTCCTGGAATCGAGCCCCGCATCGGCCTCTCTGCTCAGCAGGTAGCCTGCTTCCCCCTCTCTCTCTACCTGCCTCTCTGCCTACTTTTGATATCTCTCTCTCTCTCTCTCTCTCTCTCTGTCAAATAAATAAATAAATAAAATCTTTTTAAAAAATAAATAAAAAATAAAGTGTAACCCAGGGTATTCAGTGTTGAAGGGGAAGTCTACATGTCTCCCCTACACTCTGGTATGTAAAATCTAGGAAATTCAGAGTTCCCAGTGTGCAGCATGGGGAGTGCTAAGGGATCGGTTCTGGACCATCTGCAGGAACAAAGAGTAAAAATGTGGACAGGTTTCTGACCTAAGCTGCTCTAGAAAATTTGCCTTCTGTCCCTTCAGTTTTGTCGGTTTTTAGGATAGTGGAAGAGCCAGCTACTGGAAAGAAACCTGCGAAAGTGCTCTTAGAAAATCCTTGTAGATCCTTCTTCTTCTGAATCAAGGAACAAACCAGAGCATTCATTCCTTGATTCCTATGGAATATGGAGTGTTGTGCAGCAACAGTGTATGATAGGATATCTGTCATATTTTAACTTGTAACAGTCTACTCAAAGATCTCAGCAACATCATGAGCTGGAGGGATAGTACTTGCTATTCAAGGGAATTTCACTATCAAGTCACAGAACTTTACTATAATACTGAACAATCATCCCTTGATCTGATTGTAAGCACCTATGTCTTTTAATTCCAGGAATTATGAAACCATGTGTACTTTGCACCCAGGTTTTTTTTTTCCTGAAATGTGAGGAAATATCTGAGCTATATACGTACGTAGGTCTAGATACAAGTTTTTTCCTAAAGGATTTTTGCATACCACCTGAGGTTTTTTTTTTTTTTTTTTTTTTTTTTTTTTTTTTTTTGGTCAGCTCACTGCATGCAGGTGAGCAGGTAAGTACATGCACGCAAGGAAAGAGAAATAAAGGAAATTATTTACTTCTAATATACTTTGAAGTGCTTTAATTACACTGATCTTGAATGTATTGAACAAAGAAAGTCAAAGATAACCTAAGCCCCAAACCTACTATATATAAATCAGAGCCAATGATCTCTAATAAGGCATAAAAACGTACATACCAGTTCGTTTTTTTCTGAGCATCTGTTTAAACATAGCAGTGTGCTACCTGCTATGGGGTACCCAACACTAAATTAATGGGCTCTTTTCACTCCAGTGGCTCCCATTGGGCGGGAGAGGGAGTGGTACACCTGCCTAAGCATGTCTGAATCAAAGCATAATGGAATGTGCTCTCGTATCTGAAGATCCTATGGAATCAATCCAAATATATTTCCATAAGGCCATGTCCAAAGTCATTCACATGAAATTTGGGGTTTTCCATTTTAGACACAACAAGTATGACCAGAGCCCCAACTGGATTTGACTTTGGAGGTAAAGCACCTGTTCCTCTTTCAAACTTTACTGTCTCAGGGAATGGCACCCATCACCTAATCATCTGAACTCCAAAAGTAACAATCATCCTTTTTTTTTCAACTCTTACTTCCAATCCTTAAGCCAGCCCTCAGCACTGCCCTCCAAAATATATATCCCAAATTAATCCTTCTCTCCTTAGCTCACATATTACCACTGTGACACAAGTTACCATTTTTTTTTTTTTTTTAACCAGAATTACTACAATACCTTCCTTATTGGTTTCAGGCTTCCATCCTTTTCCTTTTCCCTCTATAATCTCCACCCAGCAGTCAAAGCAACTTTTTAAAAACCTGAGTTGGCCACCTAGTTTTATAAGTAAAGTTTTATTAGAACACAGACATTTAAGTATTGTCTATGGTTGCTTCATGGTACAGCAGCAGAAATGAGTAGTTTTAACAGAGACAGGATGGGCTGCAAAGCCTAAAATACTCACAATCCAGCTCTTAACAGAGCTTATTAACCCTTTTTTAAAAAACATAGATCAGACCATCTCCCCCTCCAAAAGAGTTCAATAGTCCTTCCTCTTTATACTAGGAAGAAAACTGAAATTTTTGCTTTAGTCCACAAAACCCCACATACTCATAATACAACTACATTAAATAAATGGGAGTATGTCACACTGGTTCATCCACTTTGTTATCTTTTCTACACCAAGGGTGCTACATACAAACGGTGAGGCATGTACATCTAAAAACTCATTATTAAGGTATTAGGGGAATTGTTGAGATGAGGTAGACATAACATAGGCATTAGTGTGACACAGACTAGGCTTTAATTCCCAGCTTCAATAAAGGCTCACTGAATTCCATTTTCCATTTGCCAGTAGGAAAAATGCAATTTATCTCAGTGTGCTAGAGAGGACTGAATGAGATTATTCATGTGAACACACTGTCACACTGATTTTTACAAATTTTGGTCATGTTCTTCCTGGTCCAAACACTCTTCAGTTTTTAACCTGTCCTCACACAGGTCCTTGATATTAAAATTCCAACTGTTGCAGTAACAAAATACAAGAAAACAAAGTACATTTTCAATGTTTAATGTCTCACACGTAAATTTCTATTTTCCTTTTCTTTTGTTTCTTTAGCTCACTGAACCATTTTCTTCCCCTAGAATTTACATCCTTTATGGAAATCAAATACTCCTCTTGGCCAACCAGACTAGATATAGTTATAAGCTAATATTTTTACTTCAAGAATTGTTTGTTTGTTTGTTTGTTTGTTTTTAAAGTAAAGCCTGGCAGATGCAGTAAGAAGCAAACAGAGTCTTCACTATTGCTCTGGATCCAAGCAAATGCCTTTTAATGACATCAATTTACCTTATGATGCATGGAAACAGGAATATTTCTGCAACACCCCATCTAGGGAGGCTCATTAACTTAGCTCATCCTGAGCTCTTAGTCAAGAAATAACGTAGTCTGGTAGGAAACACTTCAAGTTTGTGAACTTGGTTCTGATTGTTTTAAGACAGAATTCTAGAAAAGCAAAGACAGTCCGCTGTCTTTGGCTTACCCCCATAGAGTTACATGGTCCCATCACTTCATAAGCAGCAGACCTTGAGATAGGATTTAAATGCAAGTAGTTTATTTGGGACAGAATCCTATAACACACCAGGAGGGGATGGAGAATGAGAAAGGGAAACAAAAACAGTCAACAAAAGGCAATATGCTATCGGATGTAACTGGAACTTATTATTACCGCCAGGAGCCAGGCTACCTCAAAGTTATCCCCCTGAGGCATGAAGGAACTGCATATTTACAGACTCCAGTAAATCACTGCCTGATGGCTGTTCTCTGGGGGCAGTAATTCTCTGACACCCTAAGCCAAGTGTACTCAAACCATCACAGAAGCTCACAGGCAAAGAGAAGCAGAAGCTAACAACTGGAAATCTGGCTCATATAAATGTTAATGAGAAGAACCAATGGGCTGTAAGAGGGACATAGAATCTTTCACACAGGTAGTCTAAGTCACCAGACCCTGTGGGGTCCATGAAATTACCCATTTGAATGTTGAGGTCAAGGCTCAGAAAGAGATGGGGACAATATCAAGACTAGGAATATTGATTCACTCATCAAACATTAGTTGATGACTTACTACAGAAGAGAGGACCTAGTCCATAAATAAAACATGTAGAATCCTTACTTTGCTTTCCTGCCCCATGCCCTCCTGCATGCCCCACCCTCAGCAAGCCAGGTTTGTTCACAGGCACATGCATCCTTACAGATACTGGTTGCTAACTTTCTCCACTAAAAAGACTTCTTTTCCTATTAGGCTGACCTCAGTAAACTGTATTCCTGTAAAATTTTATAAAGATCTCTACTATAGCTTATCGAGATGTAATTCACCCTTTCATGTCTGCCTGCCACTACCTGGATCTTGGCTCCAAGGGAGCACAGAGACTCTAAAAACCCAGTGCAGATAAATGTTCAAAAAAACTTTAATTGAACAGAAGGAAAGTACAAGAAAAGAAACAAATCAAATCAGAATAATGGCATTGTAAACAGAATGGTAGAACCTATTTATAGACATGGAAATATGTTCACAGAATATTTCCTTAAATATACACATAAACTAAGAAAAAGTATGGGCAGGTAATATACAACCACATTTTAACACCGAACTTTGTCTTTGGTTTATTAATATTTTCTAATTTTACTTCCATGAAAGCATATAAGCTATATAATTTAAAACTTAGAAAGATCTTTAAGGCTCACTGATGGCCTATCAGGTTCAGACCAGTTATAGCTTTCAGATTTCAAGGCCAGAGAGTGGAGCCAGTGACAGACTCATCAAACAGGATCCAAACACAATAGGACTTGGAAATTGAGGTAGCTCCTAACTCTGATAGGGACCTTCATCTTTGACCTAGTTCTCAGAATGGGACCATGTGGGACTATCTAGGGGCTGGCATATGAGGCTGGGGATATAGTAAATAAAAGGTCAGATGGGGCCAAGGCGGGGTTGGTGATGAGAGTATCCACTGCTTCCTGAGCCCTAGTGTCCTGGCTTCGTCCTCAGCCCCTGCTTTCCAAACTGAGTTATTGATTGTCTATAGAGCATCAAAGCAACAAGCCTTGGGAGATGAAATAACCAACATCTGAGGGATCCATTTCTCTTTATCTTAAAATCCTAGAACAAGTTAGATTTTTTTAGTGATCACCTTCTTCCAACTCCTCATTTTATAGATGGGAGCATCAAACATCAAACAGGACCGTTTTCAATAGGAAGTCACTATTTCAATAAACATGCCAGCTCGGATAGACTAGGGGTAGCTACTAGAAGTGCTATTTGAGGATTCTGAGGTCAAAGTCAGACTCAGTTATAGAAGATTTGTGGTTGCTTAGTAATGTCTGCCATGGCAATGGCTAAGAGATGGCCCACATGCCATTTTCTCCTTAAACCCTTTGCAGCAGCAGGATGATCTGGCAATCATGGCAGAAGGCACTCATTGAAGGAAAGTGACATGGCACCAAAGGTAAGTTTTCTAATTTTGTAATATAAGAAAACCTATATGTTGAAAGATGAAATGACTTTGTCTAAATTAACTACAATGATAAGCAATAGATGACAGATTCAAATACCAATCTGTCTGACCCCAAACCCATGTTCTTGACCCCTATGCTATAGGTTCTTCATTGGTTGTCCTTGTCCACCACCCACTCATGCTACCCACTCCGCTCTAACAGCACTCCTAAGACAGCCTCAAGATTCATCTGCTTCTGATTTCAATACCCAGAGGTGTTTGTCTCAGACACAAAAACATGATGTCCCAAGTCAATCTTCTCTTTCAGGTCCAAAGTTTGCCATTTTCTGAACCTTTACCACTGAATCTTTTTTACATGTCATTTGGCTCCAGCTCTTCCTTTCAACTTGCTTGATTTATTCAAATGTGGGAGAATGACTCACAAGCTACATGAAGACAAACCCAGCTGTGTGCCAGAGATAATTATTTCAGAGTAATTAAAATGATCTGTGGGCTGCCAAATTATACACCAAAATGTGATTCCACACTTTCTCCCTTATCTGCCTTGTTCTTCCTCTGTCTGTCAAAAGAAACTGCTTGCTAGGGTAGGGGCTCCTCAGCCCTAATACACTAATCATTGCTGCTCAGCAGCCTTATTAGACGGTCATCTTCACAGGGAGACTTCACAGCTTCAGAGAAAAACTCTGGTCTAAAATCAGGGAACCCCAAAATGATCACTTATGCCACTTGCTGGAGGTGAGCTCCCCAGAAAGGCATCCCAGGCATCTAGAACCAACCAGAACATCACACAGCAATAGGAGCGGTGGGGAATAAGGAAGGAGACAGAAGAGATGGGGAGGAAGGAAGGAGCTGGGTCTCAGTAGAGCTTCTCCTCCCTAATCCTCTGTACCCACTGCATACCTCCTGTTTTAGCCCCTCAATATCACTGTATCAAGTTCCCCTCCAACCTAGGTCAGGTCCCCTCAAGTAGAGACTCAGAAGGAGATTCTGTACACATGTTTTATTGTAAGAGCGCTCTCAGGAAAACCTACAGGGGCATGAGGGAGTTTGGGTAGGGTAAGGGAAAAGCTAGGCAAAAATATACTTTCAGGAAAGATCTCAGTCTGGTCCCATAAATTGTATCACAGAATTTGAGCTATTCAAAGGAACAGTGTGAGGGCTGTGATATGCCTTCATCAGTGAGTCACTGCTCAGGGCCACTCCTGTGAGTGAGTGATGAGGGGGAGGTTGGGGGGTGGAAAGGCATGCACCTCCTGGCTTAGCACTCACAGCAGCCAACAACCTGAGCAAAGAAGTCAAGTATGAGCCATTTGAAGCCAACACCCATAACACCTGGGAGAGGGGTGTCCTGGTGAGATAAGGGACTTCTAGGTGGGGCACTCACAGCACCTGCTCCACTCTCTTATAGTATTTCACGGTGTTGGAGAGAATGTTCAACCTGCCAATGATATTAAATTGGCAGTCCTGAAATGGGTTTATGGTCCCGAAAATACTGACTTCAGGGATTATATAATCCCAGGGAAATTGTTTGCAAAATGTCCATATACATGAAATTGACAGGGCACAAAGAACATAGGTCTCATCATATTCTCTGTAGTGTATATGAACTCCTGGGTTCTGAAGTTCACCTGTGAATTTCCTGAGAGGAGACTGTATCGCTAATTCAGCCTCTTCCATGAAGCCTCCCTGATTCTTCCCTTTTCATCTGGTGCTTACCTCAGAGGCATAGTTGGGGACCTGGGAAGGGGACAAGGCTACTACTTTACATCTTCCTAAGATAGTAACTGTTCATTTGAAAATAGGGAGGATAATAATTAAATCTAAAGTTTACTGAACACTTACTATGTGTCAGTTATTTTTCTATATCCATTACTCATTTAGTTTTCAATACTATTCCTCTGAGTAGGAACTATCATCTTATTTTCTCATATCAAAGATTGTAACGCTGAGAAATTAAGTCACTTGCCCCACCTCTCAGAGTTAGGAAGTAGTGGAGTCAGAATTCAGATCCAGGCAGTCTGACTCCAGAACAGCAAGGATGTCGGAGGGAGCTATGCAAAATATGTGGCTGAACCATCACATTCTAAACCCTGAAATAGGAAAGAAGTTACATGAAGTCAGAGGCTTCTTAACGCTCTGGTCTCCCCATTAACAATGGCCAAGTCTCCTAAGACACAGTAAGTACTCCAGAAGCACTGGTTATATAAGTGAATAAATATCTATATATTAACATGCCTTCATATGTATATATGAAGCTATATGTACATGTGTACATATAATATGTATGTTAAAATTATAATATTCTATAAGTGAATAAATATTTAACTATTTAAGTTAAATGAGATAAAGTGAATGTCAAAAGGTCTTCCTCAGTTCCTAGATTTCATATGTCCTCAAGTAGTGGTCATTTCCTTTCTATAAAAGTGAGAATGTTCTTTTTGTCCTTTGTTGTGCCAGGCCCATCAAAGAGTCTCAGAAAATACTGCTACGTACCATAGTTAATCAAGTGAACCAAACGGGTATCAGAAAGGGGAAGAAGACATATGGAAAATGAGAGAGAAGGGGGGTAGTGAAGAGAGAAAGAAGAAATCCAAGTAAAAACAGTAGGGAGGGGCCCCTGGGTGGCTCAGTGGGTTAAGCAACCAACTCTTGACATCGGCTCAGGTCATCATCTCAGGGTTGTAAGATAGAACCTGGTGTGGGGCTCTGTGTTGAACATGGAGCCTGCTTAAGATCCTCTCTCCCTGTCTCCCTCTGCTCCCCTGCCCCACAAAATAAAAACAGAGAGAGAGGGGAGAAGGGAAGAAAAAGCCAAGCTTCTACTACTAGCAGTGTACCCAGTACATTCAGTCGGCGGGAAGCAGCTGACTCGGCTGCAATTAGATTTGAAAGAGACCAACGGAGGTTACAACTGTAATTGGATTTTCCAACGCAACTCCAGATCTGAAAGGGAAAATGCTCTCCAGAACTGCAAAGACACTGAATGAGAATGCGTTTCTTGCCCTTCTATAAGCCCCTCTCCCCAACCCCCTGCATTTCCACCACTCCGCTCTCCACAGTACTTCTCCTCCCCTGGTTTTCAGCATCCTTTAGCACCACAGCACCACCTACCGTCCCCGACGCAGACAGGGAGAGCGCGTGCTGGTTAGGAGCAGAAGGAGAGTTTAACATCACCAGCAAGCACTGAAGAGGGAGGACACCATTCATCAGTCCTGTGACAAGCCCCGGCTGAGGCCAAACTGCCACTCAGCATTTCAAGTGGTAGGCTCTCTCCCCTCCCCTCTTCAGGGCCAAGCCCCTCCTCCACCTAAAGCGTTTTCTCACAAAAATAAATGGATAAGTCACATGGAAGGAAAGTCTCCCAGGAAATTGAACATGGGCTAGCCACAGAGTTTCTTATACTTGCACTAGGATGACTTGTGGCTAAAAGGAAAAACTGCTTGGTAGAGCTAATTACTCTAGGAAGTGACCCAGCAGGCTGACGTGCTCCTCCATCTCTAAGAGCACACAGACAAAAGACCACCACTGTGGAAAGACTGCATTTGGCTGTAATCATACCCATCATTACAAGATGAGTTATCCGGATGCACGGTGTCAATCCCTCTGCATTTACCCTGGCTAGGGTCATTCTCTTTGCAGGTAGCTGCCCACTTACACCTTCAAAATACATGCCTACCATCACATCCACCTGGGACCTACAGGTCAGCCATGAAAATGGTGATTATGCCTGGTATTTTCCTTTTCTGCTTAGCTCAAACTCAGTTTTTCCATTCTGCGGTGTGATGTTGGTCTGGGAGTCTGCAAATGTTTCTTAGGTGCCCTTGCTGACGACCTACAGTTAGGCTCTGCGGTGGAGGGACTGGAGAATTGCCGGTGACTCCCTCCAATATTCAGCTCATACTGACCTTATTCCAACAACATCAGATAGCTCCTGTGTCTTTGAGAATTCAGGGCAGCAGACCCACAATATTCCCACTCTGGGACCCCCCAAGGGGGCTGAGTACCAGATACACGGCAAGCACCAAGTCTGAGTACCAAGCCCTAAGCACCATGCCACTCACTCCCCCTAATGCACCTAGCTCTTGGTAGCATTACTTTTCCCCTAGAATGGTGACCACTTCGTGCAGCTACCACTTCGTGATACTTAGATGTCCCCTTCTTCTTTCATTCTTCCACCACCACCAAACCAACCCCCTGGGTTGTCACCTCTCAGTCTGAGACACCTGGAATGCTTTGGGTCTCCTGATTGATACAGTACAGGCTTCACCATGACAGCCAAGGAGATGAAAAGGCAAGATGGTTTTTGAAGACCAAGAACTGGTTTATGACTCCTACCCATTCTTTCACTAGATCTTAAAAGTTCTCACCACAAGAAAAAATTGTTTCTACAGGAGGTAATGGATGTTAACTACACAGTATGATGGTCATTTTGCAATATACACATACATCAAATCAGTATGTTGCACACCTTCAACTAATTCAATGTTATATGTCAATTATATCTCCATAAAACTGGGGGGAAGAGTGCTCGGTATTGGTTTCATTATTTTTTAACCACCATCAACAAGTGTCCTAATGAGGGAGTGATTGAGAAAGAAAATTCCATATTCTGGGTTGATTCAAGAAAGCACCAACCTAACACTGTGAATTCCTGGAATGATAGCAGAGAGATGAAATTCCAACCAAAAGAAGTCTCAGCCATGAGATCTATCATGAGTCAGACAAGAACACGACCGATAATAATGCTACATGTCGTCACTGCCCAATATATGCGACATGCTTTGCATGGACAACCTTGAAAGATAGATATTACAGTCTCCACTCTGCTGATAAGGAAACGTATCTCAAGAAGTTTAAAGGGAAGGGAAAGATGTTCACGAAGTTAAAAAAAAAAAAAAAAAAAAAAAAAAACTTGTCCCAAATCCTAGCAGTAAGCAGTACCTTGACCTTAGTCTGGCTGAGTGGTTTCAGAATCCATGATCTACACCAATAAGCTCTTTCAACTAAAAGAGTCAGAAAGGCCTCTAGAAAGACCAACAAGGTCCCAAGCTAAGGAAGGAGCACTTTGTCCGGAAACAAACACAGAATATGCTTTGAACATATATTTTTTGTGTATCTCAGAACACATACGCTTTGAACATACATTTTTTTGTATATCTCAGAAACAAACACAGAATATTCTTTGAACATATATTTTTTGTATATCTCAGAACCTTCAGGTATGAAGGGGTCATATGCGCAAGGCTACGGTGGCATCTCAGCAAACATCAAAGAGCTTAGGTATTATAGACTCACACCTCAGGTCCTCTCTCATTTTTCAGCTCTGAAGAATTCTAATAGAAGAAAACTCAGTAGGAAATGTGGCCCCCATAAGACTCTCCCCACCAAGCACTCAACAGCCTATTTTAACTGACCCCCAATCACCAACTTCAGCACTAAAAGCAGATGCTATGTCCTATGCACAGAGAAAACTGCAGCCTGGTGTCACCTGTATGAGAAAGCATGTTGTAACGAGCCCAGGGCAATCATGGGCTACGTGTGTGCATATTAGAGATTCATTCTGAGTGTTCAACTGAACAAAGTAATTGGCCATTGTTAATAAAATAAGCAAGCACTTCCTGTATCATAATTGTCTCAGCTAAGGCTCAGTTCACTAGAACCCATCAGCCTCAGTCTCATAATGAAACTAAAAAGTCGGGGGCACCTGTGTGGCTCAGTTGGTTAAGCGTCTGCCTTCGGCTCAGGCCATAATCCCAGGGTCCTGGGATCAAGCCCCATTTCAGGCTCCCTCTAAGTGGGGAGCCTACTTCTCCCCATCTGGCTGCCTCTCTCCATCTGGCTGCCTTTCTCTCTCTCTCTCTCTCTCTCTCTCTCTCTCTCTTTCTCTCTGTGTCAAATAAATAAATAAATAAAAATCTTTAAAAGGAAAAGAAAAAAGTCAGAGAGGCCTCTGGAATAACAGAACAGCTGGAAACAGGTCCCACAGAACTTGGGCTGTACCATAAATCCTGTCATGGCAATACAGGGAAGTGAAGGGGGGATTTACCAGACAGTCTAAGTACATCTTGATTACCTGCCTACATTGGCTTTTAAGGGACTATTTTACGAAAACTTCATCATGAAATCACTGTGAAGGAGGCCTCCCACCCACAACCCCCTTTCACTCTCCCATCAACTTAGTGGAAGAGACTTTAACGGCCCCCCAAGGAGCACAGGCCAACAAGAGAGAAGCAGCGTAATCCTGAATGCATTATAAAAGGTGGCCCCCAACCAGAAAACTGAAAAGGACTTTTATGTTACACCATTAATGTGACTAACCCTAACAGGCCATGTAACCCCGACAGAGAAATTCCCAGCCCTTAATCCTTCTCCTCAGGTACCTTTCTGAAAGTCGCAATAGGAACATAAACGAAATAGCAGAGCGGGTCTAGAAGAATCCTTCTGGAGGTCCCCCTGGGTGAGCATGTTGGGTCAGAAGCAGTGACCACAGCTTGGTCGTAGAACGGGCGAGCACTTTGGAAGCACGCCGAGCTAGAGCCTTTCAATTAAATAATGTGACACTTTGAAAGCATGCTGAGGAGAAACATGTCTCACTTGACCTGTCAGTCACTCCCTTTTATTAATAACAGAGTGTTTGTGCTTTGACTGCTGTCCTCCCGAGAATCAGAAGGAACGCTGACATGATTTGGTAGCATTTCAAGGTCAGCAACATCTCAACAGTGGGTCACAAACATTAAAAAAAGAAAAAAAAAAAAAAACCATAATGCATACTCCCACGGACTGGCAGCAAGAGCCAAGGAACAAGAAAGAAAATAGCACTCAGGTGACATCATACCTGTGCAACCAAGCCCCAGTGTGCAATACTGGCGTGCACCACTAGGGGTGGCACCTGAGGTGAAAGGTGACATGAGAATGAAGTTCCCATCGTTTTCACTAAGTATTTTTGTAGCTGTTGTCATAAGGGTGATGCTGCCGCTCTGACAGATGAGCTTGAGAAAGCAGGAGCCTGAGCCTAACAGAAGTTCACATCTTGCCCAGGTAAAGTCTGTGGAGGGCAGTCCGGATTGTTGGCCTTTTCTCATCGCCTGGTGAATTAGGAAAACAAGCTACTTCCACCTATAGCTCTGCCATCTCCTCGAAGTTCCTGGGGTCCCCCTTCCAGCGGGCTAAAGGAGTAAATGTGTGTATGATATACACACACTTCTTACCACTGTGGGCCCAGCAGGGACACTGCACTTCCACTCACACTTGACTGGCGAGATCTAGTCTTTGGGCCACATCTAGAAAGAATGGAATCTGGGAAATGTGGTCCCTGATGGAATAACGCCAGAAACAATTCTACACCATGGACAGACAGATCAAAATACTAGAGGACAGCTGGCTGCCTTTACAAAAGACAGTGGGCCTTCTGGAAAACAGCATGAAGTTTCCTCAAAACGTTGAAAATAGAGCTACCCTATGACCCAGCGATTGCACTACTGGGTATTTACCCTAAAGATACAAACATGGTGCTCCGAAGGGACACGTGCCCCTGAGTGTTTATAGCAGCAATGTCCACAATAGCCAAAGTATGGAAAGAACCTAGACGTCCATCAACAGATGAATGGATACAGAAGATGTGGTACATATATACAATGGAATACTATGCAGCCATCAAAAGAAATGAAGTCTTGCCATTTGAGACAATGTGGATAGAACTAGAGAGTATTATGCTGAGCGAAATAAGTCAATCAGAGGAAGACAATTTTCACATGATCTCCCTGATACGAGGAAGTTGAGAGGCAACGTGGTGGGGGCTGGGGGGGTAGGAAAAGAAAAAATGAAACAAGATGGAATTGGAAAGGAGACAAACCATAAGAGACTCTTAATGTCACAAAACAAACTGAGGGTTGCCGAGGGGAGGGGGTTAGGGAAAGGGTGGTGGGGTTATGGACGTTGGGGAAGGTATGTGCAATGGTGAGTGCTGTGAAGTGTGTAAACCTGGCGATTCACAGACCTGTACTCCTGGGACTAATAATACATTATATGTTAATTAAATATTAAAAAAAAAAAAAGACAGTGGGCCTGGACTTCCTCTTCCAAAATGCAAAGTAAATTTACTCTTAAATAAAACATAAGTCATGATTCAGTGCAAAGGGAAAATTATGTCTGATAATAACACAGGTACTATATGATAGACCACAATTTTGAGTGAATGAAATTTAGACAACTCAAGATAGATAGAGTACTATGTAAAACCACAACAAGCAGGACCCAAACTGCCTTCTTGCTATTAATAGAGATGGCATATTTTTTTTTTCTTCTAGTTTTCTATCCTATTAGGACAACCCTAATTTTTTTTTTTTAAAGATTTATTTATTTGACACAGAGAGAGAGAGAGGGCAAAGCAGGGGAGCAGCAGGCGGAGGGAGAGGGAGAAGCAGGCTCCCTACCAAGTAAGGAGCCTGATGCCGGGTTTAATCCCAGCACCCTAGGATCATGAACTGAGCCAAAGGCAGATGCTTAAACAACTGGGCCACCCAGATGCCCCAGGATAACACTAATTTCTAAAGACATATTTGGGAACAGCATTTCAGGTACGTTATTAGAGAAGCAACTGGCCACTGGATCCTATCAGCAACAGGTAGAGATGGGACTACCTCTCAAGGACAATATTCCCTGGGATATTCAGGCTGGTAGAAAGAAAACACTGGTATGATCTTCATATTTCAAGTGCAGGCCCAGGGATACTCATAAGAAAAGTCTTATAGTTGCATTTTTTGTCTACAGACATTTATTTATCCAGTAAGAGCTTACTATTGGTCTCCCCTTAATCAAGTACTCCCATCTCTATCCTATTTGTTAACAGGCTTCCATCTCTTCCTCTTTTCCCTCTTTCCCTCTGATAATTTCCCTCTGAAAATTCTTTGAGGGCTATTTCTTTTACTTCTCCCTTTGATGTCTTGCACAGAAACTGCACTTTTCAGAGAACTGAATTTAGTGAATGTATTTGTCAGCTTTTGCTGCAATGTAGCTGTGTAAGAAAGAGACCCTAAATTCATCAGCTAAAAAAATAAGCATTTTTTTCTCACTTGTGGGTCTGCTAGGTAGACTGGGTCTACTGAGCTTGGCCACATTTGCCTCCGGTTGTCAACGACATTCTGATCACGTCCTGATGTCACCTTATTCCCCTGGAACCAGCTACCCAAAATGTGTTCTAACACAAGAGGCCAAACCAAGCTACACATGTATATTTGAAGCTCTGCTTACTGGCACATTCTCTCACCTTCTCTTTTAGTTCTATAGACCAAAGCAAGTCACATGGCCATGTTTACTATTGACGCAATGGGAGAACATTCTTCTCTCATTCTGAGGAGACACCAAAGTTATGTGGCAAAGGTGCAGATAGATATAGTATGATCTTACTGGGAGAGAACAAAGAATCCAGAGAGAAATAATCCAATCTACTTCTCAGACAAAATTTTCATTCCAAAGCACTGTGAGAAAATTTAGCACAGAGGCAGTCATCTTGACTGAAAAAGCAATGAATGAGCAGATACAAAGATCTTTGACAAATGGTATAAAGCCAACCTAAGATGACCTCACTTGGAAATAACCCAGATACAGTTAACTTTTTATAAAAGATTTCCACTTGCATTTCATAAAGTGCTTAATACCAGATTATCTCAGAACTAAAGGTTAACAGAAAAGCTCATTTATCTCAATCCATTAAGATTTCATTGGCATCTACTCTCATGGCTACCTTTGGAAGAGAGTTTGAAAAAAGTGGTTCCGTGGAAAAGTGGTTCCCTGGAGTCCTGTGAGGACAAAGATTTTGGGACCACATCCCAAATCATCACCTGGGTTTTCACAATGGATTATCAATGTCTGAGGTATCAAGGGGCAACAACATGTGAACATCTTACTCGACATAAAGAAAAAATATTACGTTAATAGCAGCATAGTTGGTTCTTGATGGTGGCCATAATCTTGAGGATAATAGAAATCTAGAAAAGTCCAGACCGAAAAACTTTTAAAATAATAAACTCAATCCTTTTGCCAAAGCAGTAGATTTCACACACATGAAAATATTCATGCCCCTTTAATCCCATCATTAAATTTCAGAAATGTAACCCAAGGATATAAATGCCCAAAATACATACAATTTGTAGCAAAGCAAGGAATCCCAAACTCACACTGCATTAATCTAACTATAGTTTTAAGATTAATACAAGCAATGGTCCTACCGATGAGTGCACATCTGGAAAATGAAGTCCAATTTGAATGCAATATTTTTTTCAGAGAGAGAAAGAAGATAGGGGAGGAGCAGAGGGATAAGGATTGAGAGACTTTCAAGCAGGTTCCATGACCAGCTTGGAGCCCAACATGGGGCTCAATCTCACGAGAGATTGAGATCAGGACCAGAGCCAAAATCAAGAGTCAGACACTTAACCACCTGAGCCACCCAGGCACCCGCAATATTTTCAAAGTATACAAATGATATTAAAGGTACAAGGTTCAGGGGTGCCTGGGTGACTCAGTGGGTTAAAGCCTCTGCCTTTGGCTCAGGTCATGATCCCAAGACCCTGGGATTGAACCCCGCATCAGGCTCTCTGCTCAGTGGGGAGCCTGCTTCCCCCCTCTCTCTCTGCCTGCCTCTGCCTGCTTGTGATCTCTGTCAAATAAATAAACAAAAATCTAAAAAAATAAAATAAAATAAAATAAAAAATAAAGGTACAAGGTTCAAACATGTAGAATTCTGCTACTCTAATAAATTAGCTCTTTAATTTTACTTTTTCATCCTTACCCATATTTATATTTAATAACGAAAAAATACAGTCTTAATATGGCCAGAATTTTATTCTCAGCCTATTCATTTAGCATGATTTTCACACATTTTCCTAGGTTGCTATATTTTTTCACATTAGAAATTTTAACATTTGCATAATAACTCATCAAGGTATTACTTGATATACCATAAAACCATTTCTTCATGTTCAACATTTTAATCAGATCTATTTGTTATCTACAAAGTTCAATTAATTGAGTAATCAAGTTTTTGTTAAATGTTTACTGAAACTGAAACCTCATTGGTTTTGTTTTGGGTGGTTTTTTTTGTTTGTTTGTTTGTTTGTTTTTTTGTAATCTCCAAATCTAGTAACAGTATCCACCTTGCAAACTTCCACCTAAGACATAACTATTAGCCTTTTCTCAGAGTTCTGGTTCACTCGAGGGGAACTATGAAATCCTTTGGATTGGCATTCAACTGCATTGTCTTAGTGAGAGCATTCTTCCTTAGAGAAACGAAGACCAATTCTGAAGTGGAATGTAAAGTTGCTATCATATATATTAAAATCTTTGACATTATCTTTCATTAGAAATCACACCAGGGTGCCTGGGTGGTGCAGTTGGCTAGTCCGACTCTTGGTTTCAGCTCAGGTCATGATCTGAGGGTCACGAGATTGAGTCCCACATCAGGCTCTGTTCTCAATGTGAAGTCTGCTTGAGATCCCCGCTTCTACTCATTCTCTCTCTCTCACTCTAAAATAAATTAATAAAACTTAAAAAAAAAAAAGGGGGGGAGGGAGGAAGGGAGGGAGGAAAGGAAGGAAAGAAAGAAAGAAAATAAATCACACCCGTGGGTCACCAAAAGGAAAAAGGAATAGCACCTTTTTTTTTTTTTTTTTTAATGCATCAAAGACTCTTTCAACTGCCCTGCCACTGAAGGCAGCAATGCTGAGGAGAAACCTGTGAAGATGACTGCATTGGTTTTCTGTCACTGCATAAAAAATTACCCAAAACACAACAGCTCAAAACAAACATTGACTATTTCCCAGTTTGTGCACCACGTACTAGCTGGGTGGCAGGCAGGATGTTGGCAGGAGCTGCAGTCACCTGAAGCCTAGAACAGGTGGGGGATTGGCCTCCAAAGTAGGTCACTCATATGGCTGTTGGCTGGAGGCCGCCTTCCTCACTGGATGGGCCTCCACAGTAATGGAGTGTCACTTGAGTGTCCTGCTGACATGGCAGTGAGTTTCCTCAGAGTGACTGATCCGACAGAGAGCAAGGAAACTGCACTACCACTATGACCTCAACTCCAGAGTCGCACTCCTTTATTGTGCTTTTTCTATCTCCCTGTTTATTAGAAGCAAGTCACAAAGTCCGGCACACCTCGGAGGAGAGGAGAATTAGGCCCCACAACTCGAAAGCAAGAGCAAGAATTCAATAACATATTTTAAGGCCACTGCAGTAACTGCTGACCTATCAAAAAGCAATGCGAAAAGTATGGATTTGATAGTCACATACACCTTTCAAATTCTGGCTTGGCCAGTTACAACCTATACAAACACTGAGCCAATTACTCGGGGTAATGCTCTTAACCTCTACCTTCATTGCTATCATTGCTATGCCTCAGATTATTTGCTGTCTGCTTGCCTTGCCGGATTATTAGGAGTCTCAAAAAAAGGTCATGCAGAATTGATAAATGTAAATATAAGAGCTCATAACAAGTTATAATAGCCTGGCATTTAATATAAAAGTGTAGAAATAAATAACAGTGAAACAACTAAAATACTGTTTCCTTTCAAAAATGAGTTAGGGTGGGAGAGCTTTGGGGACTTTTAAACACTATTTCCTTTTAAAAAAAAATATTTGTGTATATTTGTTAAATAAATGAAATAATTGTTATTTTAAAAAAAAAGGTCATGTAAAATGGTGGGTTTTGGGGGCTCCTGGGTGGAGTCGGGCGTCTGCCTTTGGCTCAGGTCATGATCCCAGGGATCCTGGGATCGAGCCCTGAGTTGGGTTCCCTGTTCAATGGGAAGCCTGCTCTCCCTCTCCCTCTGCAACTCCCTCGCCCCCTGCTGCTTGTGTGCTGCTTTCTCTCTCTCTCAAAACAAGTAAATAAAGTCTTTTTAAAAAAAAAAAAAAAAATGGTGGGTTTTTCATAGTCATAAATAAAAATTGGATATTAAAAATGACCATCAAAAAAATGATTATTACTCAGTACTTTTTAGGTAGAAAATGACCTCACTTGAATCATACTCAACACAGGTTAAACAAAAAATTGAATGTATTGGTTCACATAGACAAAGGTACTTCAGGAATGGCTACATCCAGGGTCCTACTTGATAGAGCTCTTTTTCTTTCTGTTCTCCTATCTCCGCTTTTGGGGTTTCTTTTTCTTTTGTATTTCCCTTTTTGTGGTGGCTCCTTTACTTCAGACCTAGAACTGCCTCTCTCCATGTGTCCAGGAAGAGGATTGCAACTATTTCCATATCATCCTCAAAGCTAATTATCCTTAAGGTAGAGAAGCACTCTCTCTCCCCAAGCATCCACATACCACATCTTGGGGAAGATTCTAATTAACCCTTCTTTGTCATCACCATCTTCAAAACCCTCCAATGCCCTGTCTTCACAATTCAATCTAGTAATGTCCTCACCATAGACTATAAGCTTCTGTATTATTTGGCCCCTGGCTACCTCTCTGTCCTCATTCTTATCACTGCACCCTCACTCATGTTATTCTAGTTACAATGCTAAAGCCGCAGGGCCTTTGCACCTACAGTTCCCTTTGCCCCAAAATATTTTTCTTCACATGCTGATATGGTATAACCTCTCTCTTCATTCAGACTAAATTTCATCCTGGAAGTCTTCTATGAACCCCCTTTCTAAAAAGGATACCCACCATCCTCATTGCTCTCAATCCTCGTACATGCTTTGTACATTTCTAGGTAAAACCATTATCTGGCATTTTGTTGTATTTCTGCCTACTGGATTATTTTAAGTCTTTTTCAAGTACAGTGTAAATTCTGTAAGCAAAGAAAACCTATTTTGCTTACTGTTGTGTTCACAGTAGGTGCTCAGAAAATACTGAAGGAATGAATGAAAATGCCCACCTGTAAACCAATCACTGTAGCTAGAGAATGGAGTATCCTGGCCAAAATGAATGACGTGTCATCCCCAGGGGGATCAAGATTGATAGTATAACCAGAACAACCTGGAATTGGAAATGAGTCTCCAACAGAAAAGCGGGTACAATTTATCAGAAGCAGAGGGAAGAAATGCAGGTTTAAAAAACCATAGCTATCCCCCAGATCACGTTTATCCCAATCCCATGCAAAACCCTCCAAGTCAATGTGAAAAGAGAGGTCAGAGAAAGATGGAGGTTTTAAAGCTGTTAGATATATACTCTCCAAGGCCAGCAGCCAAAAGCCACTGTGAAGCTCACGTCAATTTCATAGACAAACACACATAACCAAAAATTAGCCAAAGACAAAATTTATCACCATGCCTAATAAAAGCTGCAACAAGCCCCAGCACTCTGAATTAATGATCACCAATGAGTGGCATGGCATGAGAAAAGTGAAAAGCATTTTGTGCAAAAGTAGACATTGAGAGAGAGGCATTAAATCGAACCGCAGTACCATGAAAAGGCAAAGCAGAGGTGGAAAGGATAATTTCTCAAAAAGTAACTTTCCAACCGAGAGAATGGATAGTACTATCCATTCTTTATAGGAAAGCTCCCAACAATGCATTTCCTTGTCATCATGATCTAATGTGGGTTACCAGCTATTACTCTCATTCATCATGTCCCCCATCCATGCTGTAGTATAAACAATATCAGGGATTTCTTCCCTCGTATTTCATGGCCCTTCTTGGAGGGGGTGGATTTTGCATTCAAGTGCAAACCAAAGTGTTCCAAATCTATCTAGGCTCATAAAAACTATAAATGTCCAGGTCTGGGCACAAAGATGCCCAGTGGTGCTGTAAAATCTAAGTCTGCTTTGCTGGAAGTCTCCTTGGCTTTAGAAAATTTACTTATCCTTACAATCTGATTTAAATTAGTCTGGTCCCCATAAAACCAGATTGCTTCTCTCACCATCTATACTATCCCTTCACGCTCCAAGACAACTCAACTCTGATCTCCCTCCGTTTTGGAGCCCTATAAATTGTACCTACACTTTATTGAGTGCCTAATACTTCCTGCTCAATTGCATACAATGTCTCAAGCCATCACAAAATAGTCCTTTGAGGTAGGCACTGTCATCCCCATTTTAGAGATAAATCATAGTTCAGTGCTGTTCCGTTGCTTGCCCAACCCCCCACAACTAGTATTTGGCAGAAGGAATAACCCAACTCTGATCGGATTCAAAAGCCCACACTACTTCAATTCTGTCACATGCCCTACCCTGACAGCTACAAAGTTTGCCACTACTTTGAGTATTTCTTTTTTTTTTTTTTTTCAAGATTTTATTTATTTGACAGACAGAGATCAAATAGTAGATCAAGTAGGCAGAGTGGCAGGCAGAGAGACAGGGGGAACCAGGCTCCCTGCTAAGTAGAGAACTCGATGCGGGGCTCAAACCCAGGACCCTGAGACCACGACCTGAGCCGAAGGCAGAGGCTTAACCAACTGAGCCACCCGGGTGCCCCAAGTATTTCTTGACTAGCTATTGCAACTGCATCATTCTGCTTCCACCCTTATTACTTCATACCTAAATTGCTACAATCAGATCCTGATTTTTCCCAGAACCCAACCCTTCCAACTACAGAATCTCCTGGAATCCTACCATCTTCCCATCAGGAAACTTTAGTATCTCCCAATTCTTCATCAGAGTAACCGGAAACATTTCTGCTAGATGCTATTTTATCTTAATATTAATCCAACTATATCAATAACCCCTATTTGGGGGGCTGTTTGTGATTTCTTTTTATTTGAGTATAGCTATACAGCTGGTGCACAATGTTACATTAGTTTCAGATGTACAATGCACTAATTTGACAAGTTCATACCTTATGCTATGCTCACCACAAGTATAGCTACCATCTGTCACTGTACAATGCTATTACCGTATCATTGACCGTATTCCCTACCCTGTACCTTTTCTTCCCATGTGCAGCACTTTAACAGGAACTTTAACAGGAACTCCTGTCCCTCCAATACCTCTAGGCAGGCAAAGCTCGCTGTGATCTGGTCCTGACTACTTCAGCTGGAGGGCACCACTTCCTGCCTCTATCATATTGACGTACTCTACCTCCCATAGCCTTGTGACAGAGCTAGAGAGACAGAGAGACACACAGTTAGACAGCAATACTGAGACACGAAGAGACACAGAGATAGATACACAGAGAAAGAGGTAGAGAAACACAAAGCAACAAAGAAGGATAGAGAGAAAGACAAGGAGACACAGCGACAGGTAGACACAGCAGGACACAGAGAAAGACACAGGGATACAAACAGACACAAAGCCTCCAAGTCAGAGAAATAAAGACAAAGATA
Source organism: Lontra canadensis (assembly GCF_010015895.1). NCBI lineage: Eukaryota > Metazoa > Chordata > Mammalia > Carnivora > Mustelidae > Lontra > Lontra canadensis. The sequence goes on along the minus strand of NW_022631028.1, from coordinate 16,815,519 downwards.
AACATAGAGAGGTAGAGATACTGAAATAGAGAAACAGGAAGAGAGACAGAGCGACAGAGATAGAAACAGACCTAGAAACAGAGACACATGCACTGAGACAGACACAGAGAAAGAGAGAGAGGTACAGCTATAGAATCAGAGCAACTCAACCCAGAACTAAGTGCTGTGTGTAACCGGGTACCTGATAGGGTTTCAGAGTGATCTTTTATTGAGCTTTCCCTATCTGCCAGGAGTCTTATATGCTCTCAGCATAATCTTCACAATCCATTCAGAAAATATGTACTCTTATTATCCCCATCTTATAAATGAGACATGGGAGACTGGTACAGGTTGATTTTCTCAATTTGGAAAAGAGTACAATTTCAGATCAGGTATGCACAACTCATAAGTCCAAGACTGTGTCCACCAGCTGTTGGGAGATATTTTTCATTACCATACGGCGGGTGAGAGAAGGAGGTTATGGACATCAAGTAAGCAGAGGTCACAGATGCTGCCTAACACCCTGGGATACACAGAACAGCCCTCCACATCAAAGACCTGCCTAGAACAAAACATCAATATAGTGAAAGTTGAGAAATTTTGGTATAAACATACTACCTAATTCTAAAATCCCGCTTCCTCCATATGCTTTACCCCACACCACTCCCAGACGTCAAAGGCCCCTGAATTATGTACTTATTCATTATTCAACAAACATTTACTGAGAATTTTTTAATCCATAGGCACTGCGGAAAAAAGGATTTCGACATGGTACCTCGTAGTCTATTACAAAAAGAGATAAGAGATGGGGTTCCAGTTAGGGAATGAGTAAGTCATGGGAATAAAAGACACAACATAAGGATTATAGTCAATGGTATTGTAATAGGATTGTACGTTGACAGATGGTAGCTACACTTGTGATGACCATAGCATAACTTATAAACCTATCCAATCACTACGTCGTACACCTGAAACTAATGTAGCACTGTACGTCAACAAACCCAAAAAAAATTTTTAAAGAAGAGAAGTGAACATGAAGCTTCAAGTCATTGTGCCAAGTGCCATGATACATACATGTGCAAAAAACTATGGGAGCCCTAACAAGGAGCATTTAACTCAGGAAATATGGGGCCATCATCCCCAATTCTTAATCCTAAAACCTCAAAAGTCTTGAAAACTGAAATGACCTCTGCACAACAAAGGAAACAATAAAATGCAAACGCAACCTACAGAATAGGAGAAATTATTTGCAAACGATTTATGTGGTAAGAGGTTAATATCCAAGATACATATAAGTAATTGTACAACTCAATAGCAAAGAACAAATTACCTCATTTTTTAAATGGGCAGAGGATCTGAATAGACACTTTTCCAAAGAAGACATAAAGATGGCCAACAGACATAGGAAAAGCTGCTCATCATCACTAGCATCAGGGAAATGCAAGTCAAAACCACAGTGAGATAACACCCCCCACCCATCATAATGGCTAGTATCAAAAAGACAAGAGGTAAGTATTGGTAGAATGTTAAGAAGAGAAGTATTGACGGTGGGAATGTAAACTGATACAGCCAATATGGAAAACAGGGAGCAGGTTCCTCAAAATTTAACAACAGAACTACCATATGACTCAGCAATCTTACTTCTGGGTATTCATCTGAAGGAAATCAAATCAGTATCTTAAGATTTATCTGTACCCCTATTTTCACTTCAGCACTATTCACAGCAGCCAAGATACAGTAACAACCCGAGTGCCTGCCGACAGATGAATGAAGAAAGAAGTGAAATTTCACATATATTGAATATGACTCAGTCACAAAAAAGAAGCATTTCCTGCCAATTGTGACAGCACGGCTGAATCTCCACAGGTAATCAGAGCAATCTTTTTCTTTCTGACAGATTCAACAGTACTTTTTACCAGAAGCCTATGTTGGACTGGAAGAAAATTGTTCATCTGCATATCTCTCTCCCAAACTTCTTGTGAGAACTGAAGTTGCTGGTGTCTATTTCCTCACAATGTGATATTTATAAGAAAGCCCCATTCTCGAAGAATTTTATAGTCTATAAAAAATAGATACAAGTGCCTTTTAAAAAAAATTCTTTGCCTGCTATATTCAACAAGACTAAGGGATTCAAGAGTTCCTTCAAGGGTTTAAGCTTGAGGATGACAGTTACACAGTTAATGTTGGCACAGTGTTGAGAAATCAACATTAATGAATGCTTGGCACAGATTTTGAAATTGAAGGTTTGGAAATGGACTCACATGTGAATACTGAGAGGACTCCATGCAGGTCCTAAAAAGTAGCAAACCAACTTGCTTACCAAAGAAATTATCAAGTGAAAATAAGCTGTCTCTGAAGAAATGCTGAGGTTTACCAATGATATACCAGGTGTGCTTTCCTTGGGTGATGGGGAAGTGGTGGTGTTAGATACAGGTAAATAAAAGCACATTAATCATGGTGATGTGGATACTATTGTGAGCAGAGGTGGAAAAAACCCACAGAGACAAATATGATAAACAGATATCATGTTTGATGATTAGCCTTGAACAGTGTCCATTTGTTTATCACAGAGCAAGACGTGAAGGCAGTTCACTCAATTAACAAGCTACCACCTGGACAAAAACTAATGATAAAACTAGCAGTACTGGACAAAGACTGTTTTAAGGTCATGTAGTATAGTGATGACTTATCACTTGAAAGTTCTGTTTGTGGCTCATCATCAAATGTCCAGTAAAGGTAAGATTGATGTGTCCTCCTCAAACAACCAAGTAAAAGAAGCATTAATTCCATGTGTAAGGAGAGGTATCTGGCTTCATTTGAACCCGTACACACTTGCTGTTTAACAGAAGGATTTTCTTTTTTTTTTTTTTTTTTTAAATATTTTTTTTTTTTTTTTTTTGGAGAGAATAAAAGTTAAGAAAATAGGCAGAGAACCAGGCAGAGAGAGAGGAGGAAGCAGGCTCCCCGCCGAACAGAGAGCCGGATGCGGGCCGGATCCCAGGACCCTGGGATCATGACCTGAGACGAAGTTAGAGACTTTAACCCACTGAGCCACCGAGGCGTCCCTAACTGAAGGGTTTTCTTAAAAAATATTTATTAATGGTCGTTCCTTCCATTCTAAGTCAAAACCAAGCCAAGCTCTGTTATTAATGGTTCTTTCCTCTTCCTAACACATGTCCATACCACTCCACAACTCTACAGAGAAGCAATACTTAACATATATCCAAGTTCATTTTTAAATTAGTGAAGGCTGCTCATTGTTATCAAAAAGACAAGCTCCACCATATCCTTATAACCAGCAGCACAGGGGTTGAGAATTTACATCATATTCTCATAGCTCTTCCCTTACTTGACTGTATTCCAGTCTCTGCTCTTCCATGATTTAATGTGAAACTTGAGAAACTTACTTGAATTTGATCTAAATTTTCCCCTGTGTAATGGCTATAATAATGCCTAATGTACCTTGTGCCAAGGTTATGAGAATTAAATGACAGTGGCTATAAAAGCTTGTTAATAAAGATAAAACTGTATGTATAATAAAACCTGAGTTCCACTTATCCTGAGACATATTCCTCAGAACACTAGTCTCGAGAAAATTTGAAGGAAAAAAAAACAGTTTCTGAAAATATGCTCATAAAATGTTATTTTATCTTACTCTTGGAGATTCCAAATACATATAAAAGGACTAAAAGTTTTGGGTGGCTCTTAAAATTTGGAAAAAAAAAATCTTGTGATTAGAACTTGACACTAGGCTCAGATACACTTCAGTTTCTGAACACCCCTATTTCCTGGTTGTGGATTTTGAGCAGATTATTTAACCTCTGAACCTCCATTGTCTCATCTACAAACAGAAAGGAAGCAACCCCTCCCTCATAAAATTTTAAGGAAATTCTATGAAGTGATGTGGGTTTTGCCTTATTGACTCTATCATTATTAAATTTTGCCTCCCTCGGCTGTTTCCATACTCTTTTGGCCATGGCCCCTCTTTTCCCCTGGAGATAGACGAATATACCTCCTCCAGCACACCTTTGGAAAGGCCCTGTCACAACTCAAGTAACATGTTTGTGTTCTTACTATCTCTCCATTCTTCGTTTTATAAATTCTTACCATCATTAGTCTTAAACCAACCATGAGACTTCTCCAGAGAGAAACGGTTCCTTTGCCTCAGGAAATGAGAGAGTTTCCCCTAGAAATGGAAAACATTTCCAATGACACAGAACAGTCCGTGATTAAGTGCAGGTGAGGGTTTCTGAGAGTAAGAGGACCTGGGTTCAGAGGCAGGAACAATCCCAGGAGGATGAAGTGGTAACAAACGTGTCGTAGGGACACAGCACTGGAGGTGAGTCTTGACATAGGGCAGGATTTGACAGCTTTCGAAAGATGTTTGGGAAAGGGGGGAATATTTCAAGTTTTAGGACTACATGCAAGGCCTTTCGACACATATTTTTGCCCTTCAGCACATGGAAATTTAAAATGTTTTCCTTATGTAATAAGCTACTTGCCTTGGCCGACGTCCCTATCATTTGTTATGCTTCTCTTAAATCAGCAGGAGTGATATGGCATCTCGTCTCCCCCTGCATGGGTTCCCAAGAAAAAAGCCATGAGGGACACACCATCCAGTGTACTCCTTCCTAAAAGAGGCTTCTCTGCTAAGACTGTCTGCTCTTCAACCCTCTTCACCTGGGTTGGTGGCGGCGGTGGGGGGGCGGGGGGGGGGGGGGGGGGGGGGGTTTAAGAGAAGGAAAGCTCACCATTTATAATCTGATAAGTACATGTTTAAACTTTTTCTCAAAATTGTAGGACAAGAAGAGCCAAAGTATTTTGACTCCCATGCCAATTCATGATCCATCATTGGTGGCTACTCCTAGCCGTGCTGAGGAGGATAATGTGGCCCTGTCTGTGCTCAGCAAGGAAGGACACTGGGATGGGTTTAGCGACATCTCCTGAGAATGCAGCGGGTGGGGGCTGGGGGGTAGTCTATAGTGCCACATGGCCGGCACCCACTCCAGGAACCCACTCCTCTGTCCTGAGCTCTACCTCGGACCCCCAGAGCCAAAGGCCCTGGTAATGACAAAGCACAGAGAATCTGGTGGGGTGGGGACAAGAGAAGCAAGGTACCTGCTTCCTCTCCCATGACTCCCATATGCATCCTTCTTTTTGATGTTTACCAATGCTCATTCCCCTGAAGTGGCTGAAGGAGAAGGTGGAAAGGAAGGGTGCCAAGGGCAGACCATTCAGCTGGCCTCCTCCTGCGACTGCCTGCAGACCAGACTCAGAGCCCCAACTTTAAAATAAGCATGGGCTCTTGGAGAGCAGGGACAATCTCTGATTCATCTCTAACCGAGACCTGCCCATGTACCTTGTTCACAGAAGGCACAGGATGGTGGAATGATGACAAATGCTTAGACTCACCAAAAGGCCTTGCCGATTGGCACTGAAATTTTCAGATTCCTATCTCATTGACTGTAACAACAGCTTCCCTGGGAGGTCTTCCCATGAGCTGCCCCATCCAACTTTCCTCTGGGCAAACTTCATATCCCCACTCCTCTTCTTTGCAAAATAGGTTGGCCTTAATAGGTTTATATCTCGTATCTACATGAATGGTCCTCTCCATGGGAGGGACTATTTTATTTCTCTGATTTCTCCTGAGCTTAACTTGAGTGTGGCAGATGATCGAGCTCAATAAATGTGTATAAAGGGATTGAATAAAATAAACTAACAAAAAAAAAATCAGTGGATTAACTATTTCTAAAACTAGGAGTGAGGAAACTCCTTGGAGTGGGAAAGTTTCCTACACTCAATTTTCAAGTGGATTATGAGTTTGTTACAATCCTTAGTTTGTTGAATTTGTTAACATTAAACATTTCTCAATTCAGATTGAGAGGTGGGAAAGAGGATGAAAGAAATCAGGAAAATATGAAACCAAAATGAAAGAACAGAGACAGAGAGCTAGAGAAACGAAGCGTGGCCATGCCTGTTTCTAGTCATCTGGCTAAGACGTGATGTAATTCTCACGATGCTGACAATTATGAAAGATCTAACAACAAGGGCCTCAAGTAAGAACTATGCACATATCCAGACAATGTATGGTGTGGCTTAGAAATTGTTAAATTAACCTATAAACCTGCTATGTTTTTAGTCTAAGATCATAAATCCTCAGAGATTTTGGCTTCATCATTTGTTTCAAAACTTAGAAGATGCAAAAGGCTTTAATAAAAATGATATATGCCATTTATAAAAGATCATGCAGATGGCTTGGGATGGGAGGAACACAACCAAATGGATATGAACTAACTTTAAATGGAAATTCATTTACAGGAAATTGTCTCTAATATATGAAACATCCATGTCTGCCAAAGTTATGAAAATGTGGACATCCTGTAAATACCCACCTCATGCTTATTGTTTTTGAATTTCCATGAAATCTCATTTTGAGAAGTTAGTTTTCTCCTCAGTATAGTTATGACATACAATCAATTCAATAACATAGCACTGAATTTTAAAGTAAAGTTAATGGGCTTGGATATTCAAAGCGTCAACCTGATTTCTTTTTCTCATCCTGAACACCCGCCTTTCAGATGAGATTTATGTATCCCATGCCAAGTATGGATTTAAAAATCAAAGTAATTGAAGCCATTGTATACAGGAAAAATACTTTGGGGACCCTTATAACGTTTTCTATAAATGCATTCTGAAATATGAAGCCTGAGGCAGGTGTAACCTTGAATATGAATGCCTCCAAGAACTTCTACAGATTTCTCTAGAAGAGACATCATTGACAGAACAGTTTCCAGTCTCCTTTCACAAAGGGAGCAGGCCAAGAAAAATGGCCCCAAGAAGTCAAGGAATTGTCAAGGTCCACAGTTAAAGCCAGAGCCAGAAGATACTCAAAATTCCTAATTTAGTCCAAACCTTCTTCTGCTCCAGTATTCTAGCTATACTCTACCAACCAGAACACCAATAAAATTCTCTAGGCAACCAGAGTAAGGTTTGTATGAGTTGTTTACTGTTTTGCTAATGATAACCAACTGTGACACAACAACAACTCCACAACAACACACCTTTACATCTGTTTTGTTCACCACGGTATCTCTAGCATGGGAATAGTGCCTGGCATCCGCAGGCACTCAGTTAATTGATTTGTTCAGTGTATGAGTGGTCTCTTGTTTGTTAGACACTTGGAGAACACTTCACATACATGACCTCATTTAATCCTGAAAATACGCTGTTATGAACTCAATTGTGTCTCCCAAAGTTTGGATGTGGAGTCACCCCCAATGTGACTATAGGTAGACACATGGCTTTTAGGGAGATAATTAAGGTTAAATGGGGTCATAAGGGTGGAGTCCTAACCTAACAAGACTAGTGTCCTTCTAAGAAGAGGAAGGGACAACAAGGAGGCATGTAGAGAAAGGACCTTGTGAGGATACGGTAAGAAGGCATCTGTCTGCAACCGAAGGAAGAGCCTTGAGGAAAAACCGACCTTTTTTAGCATCTTAACTGTAGGCTTCCAGCCTATGGAACTGTGAGAAAATAAATTGTTTAGGCCACCCAGCCTCTAGTAGTCTATTCTAGCAGTCCTAACTGACTAATAGATATACTATCAGATCAACAGGATCTTCATTCCATTTTTTAATTTTTTATCCCATTTTATAGACAAAGAATCTGAGAGACTAAGTAATTTCACTAATGTTACCATGGCTGGTTTCTGGGTTTCCAGAAGGTTGATAGTTAGATGATGAGTGTCAAAAAGAGAGGATATAAAATTTTAAATACAATTTGATGTGCAGTAAACTCTTAGAGGTCCCATCAAGGAAATTCAAAAATAAATAAGGAACCGAAAAGATAAGTGTTGTGGATAACAATAAAGTAGCTCTTGGTTTCCCCATTTTCTTATTCTCCCCAAATTTTAGGCCACACATAATCATGTCCTATTTTCCTTTCCAATAGGACAGTGTCAGTTTTGGAAATAGCAACCTCTGCATGGTGTCTTGAGTGGTGATGGGGGTAACTCTGACAGTCCAGAAAGGATCCTACATGCCTAGCAGTACTAGGACAGTCTTCTCTGTCTCCCCTGTGGATCAGCAACCAAGGAAGCACATGCTTCTTCCCCTCAACCCACCAGCTTCCAACCAAAGCAAATTCCTTAGTGTCAAGTAAGGTATTTTATTCCTTGATGTTCCCCAGTACAAAACAACATAAATTCCAAAAATCCTTTATGTTGAAAGGTGCATATGTTCATGTAAGTCCGTTTAACTAAAAACATAGCATCCGTTGCAAGAGTTCAGAAAAATGGCTCACTAATAAAAACTCTGGTCTTGTACATTCAACAAAATGAAATTTTCCTGTACCATCTCCATCCTGAGTCTGGGACCCTCCTTTCAGTTTAAGGTGGAAGCTTGGATATATATATCCCGTCTTTGGGAGGGAGATGAAGGAAGCAGACAAATGCACAAAAACAAACAAAAAACAAACAAACAAACAAACAAAAAACCCCACAAGCAAAACAACCCATTTGACTTAAACTCAATTCACTTTGTCAGCAAGCTGATGCTTGGTAAATATTCACAGTCCAGGACTCGACCAAAGTTATACTCCTTTCAACGTGACCACACTCTGACCCTCAGAAAACATCATTTCTCAGGAAGGGTTTTGAAGCTTCCCAAGGATAAGAAGTCAGAGTTCTCTGACTACGCCCAGAAATGGGCCTTGTCTGCTATAAAGCCACACAAAGAATCACATACCTCAAAAGTATACTCTGAAGAGCTTGGCAAAGAAGAATTCTGAAGGGAAGCAACAAAAATTGAGAAGCCAGTCTTGTGTAATACATGTTCTCCAAGTCCAACGTGCTGCATGAGTGTCTCCCTGGAACTAAGAGAAAGCACAGTTGAGGAGGCCTCCTGAATTTATCATAGGCTTAATATTCTTGTCCATGCAAACCAGAGGGGGCAGCACATTACCCCCCAGACCAAAACAATTCACCAACAGAACATTCTGATCAGGCCCTCCTAGCCACTCTCTTCAAGAAAAAGGTTAGGCCTCCCCAGACCTTATGTTACAAATTGGTAAAGCATTTTGGCTAGATGTCTATGTTTACAGCAAATGCAAGATCGCTATCCTAACAGCTAAAGAACTACACACCTGCTCCTCCCAGTAGCGGTGAGATTCTCCATTTTCATTTGAAATAAGGAAATAAATGTCTCTACAGTTTAACATTATCCCAGATCCTGGATCACACAGCAGTGTAATTGGCAACCTTGCCTTAGCAATATTGTGCTCAGGGAGAAAAGCCATCCATCTTTTCAGTATACTTTTGTAGCCCATTTAAAAGTGCAGAACTGAGCTGAAGAGCCACTTAAGAAGAAACCTGAAAGGGGACAGAACTTAAAACCATCATTAATGCTCTCTTTCCAAGCTGCTAACTTGCCAAATGGAATATTCAAATCAGAACTGAGGCCCCATCTGCAAACACATTGTAATCCACTTCTCTCAGGAGACAAAGGCACATTGTTATCATGTTGAGATACACTACGTTCAATTAATACCAGTTTATCTCCCCCCCATAGAATTAAAGTTCACCTAACACACTGAAAAGACTTAAGATATTTAGGTTCATAATAAATTTCATTAATATGTTGAGAAAGAAACCACCAAAAGGTTCTACCAGTCCTATCTGACCCCCCCCCCCTTGGGGCTAGCTCCTCAATCAGAAAGTGGGTTTTTTCTTAATGAAAGGTAACAGAGTGAATCATTTAAGAACACAGGCACAGGAGTTAAGAGTGTGCAAATCCAACAGAATTTCCATATTGACAGAAATGTTCTTTATCTGTGTTGTCCAATCTGGTAGCCATTAGCTATGTGTGGTTATTGGGCATTTGAAATGAAACACAGACAGGTAAGGATCTGGTTTCTCATTTAAATTAATTTAAATTTATATAGCTTCATGTGTCTAGTGTCTGTATCAGACAATGCAGTCCTATACTCTTTACTCTTTAGTTAAGCGTCTTTAACATGTAAAGTGCCTTAGTTTCCTCACCCCTAAAACAGGGATAAAAATAATACTTGAAGTCGTTGACAGGATGAAAGATGATAAATCATGCAAGAGTCTTAACACAACACCAGGAATTCGGGTTCTTCTTCTGTCATTTTTCATTCCTCCCTTTTCTATCCTCCACTATGGTCCCCTTTCTCAAACTCTTAGTGGGATCACACTATTAAAAGACCCTTTAATCACTTTACACCAAAAAAAAAAAAAAAAGTTTCTACAATATAATTCTTAGCATATTATTCCTCTACTATCTAAATCCCCTCTAGGCCCCTATGATTTTTAATAGAATATACAGTCTGGCTTTAAACACCCCTTATAGAGGCGCCTGGGTGCTCAGTGGGTTAAAGCCTCTGCCTTCAGCTCAAGTCATGATCCCAGGGTCCTGGGATCGAGCCCCACGTGGGGCTCTCTGCTCAGCAGGGAGCCGGCTTCCCTTCCTCTCTCTCTCTGCCTGCCTCTCTGCCTACTTGTGATATCTGTCTGTCAAATAAATAAATAAAATCTTTAAAAAATAATAATAAAGATCCTTTATAATCTGACCCCAAGCTGATGTTTCCCATTACCTCCCACTGTCCCCAGATACAATCTACTGGGTTGACCAGATGGAACAACTTGTCCTTCCTCACACCAATGATGCATACTGTTTACTCCATACCTTTTTGACCATATGCCCATCTAAAATGTTCCTTTTCTTTTTATTAATTCATCATGCTCATCCTTTCAAGCCTATCCCAAGACATCTCTTTCAAAAGGCCATCCTCTCTGAGTTACTTAATAGAAGAATGAGATAATGTAATAATTGCATACACTTTACTTTCTTTAAGATTTTATTTGAGGGGTGCCTGGGTGCCTCAGTGGGTTAAAGCCTCTGCCTTCAGCTCAGGTCATGATCCCAAGGTCCTGGGATCGAGCCCCACATCGGGTTCTCTGCTCGGCGGGGAGCCTGCTTCTCTTCCTCTCTCTCTGCCTGCCTCTCTGCCTACTTGTGATCTCTGTCTGTCAAATAAATAAATAAAATCCTCAAAAAAATTTTTTTTATTTGAGAAAGAGAGTGAGAGAGAGAGCACAAGCTGGGAGAGTGGCAGAGGGAGAGAGAGAAGTAGACTCTGCACTGAGCAGGGAGCCCAATGCAGGGCTGGATCCCAGTATCCTAGAATCATGACCTGAGCCGAAGCCAGCCGCTTGACTGGCTGAGCTACCCAGGCACTCCCACATATACTTTATTACTACTCTACTTTTCATGCATGCATTTCTTAATTGTCCCCAGGAACCAAAGCTCTATAAAGATGATGAGTTATGCCTTTCTGTCTCCCCGACAGTGCCTAGCATGGTACATGCATAGATTAGAGGTTGGTTACATAGGAGACTAAGAAATACCGCCAAACATGAACACAGGTCCTACTCAAATACAACATTAGGATTTTTGGAAATGTTAAATCAGTAAAATCACTAAAGGTATTTGAAATACCTATCTCAAAATAACTGCATTTTGAAATACCTATCTCAAAATAACTGCATTTTGAACAAACACCAAAGAAGATGATCTGGGTAAATATTTGATTATCAAACCAACATATACCTTAAAAACAAAACCCTGAATTTGCTGAACTTCAAATCCTGCTCCTAAAACTTCCCAAGTTGGACTTAAACTTGTCCTTCCATCTCTTGTGGTTTGCTTCCTCAACTATTTTTCCACCTGTCCCTTAACTCCACCTTCCTTTACCCTCTTGACTCTCCTTTACGCAGTTCTCTATCCTTGACTCCCCATCAAATTCAGCCCCACTTGGGAAAACTTCTTCACGCTTTTTCACGCGCCTGATCTCCCACTCTCTAAAGCCTCTCTAAAACCCCATCCCCAACTATTTCCTCCCTGTCCACTGAGAGGACCCTCTACCACTTCCCTTAGCCAACAGATAGCTGAGTAAAGAGAAAGATGAAGGTAATCAGAGAGAAAATATCTTGAAAGCTCACGTGGGCTGGAGTATTAGCAGTGGTTTCTGGCACAGAAGAGAGATCTTTGATTTTAGGAACAGCTGTCTACAAAATAAGATTCCAAATAGCTTTTTGTAATTTGTACTCCCTTTTCAGACATTCTCTAATGCTGTGGTTCTCCAACTTTGGAGTGCATTAGAATCATCAGGAGTCCCTGATGAAATGCTCATCTCTGGGCATCACTGCTAAAGAATCTACATCCACATGTCTAGAGCTACCCAGAAACCAGCATTCTAATGACAGCTTGGCCCCCTCTCTCACAAGAGCAAAAACCACACTGACAAACATTGCAAACATCTCCTCTTCCGCTCTCAGCCAGGCTTCTGTTTTCTCTCTATATGCCAAGACAACAGAAATAACTAACTGCAGCAAAAAGACTTAAATCTCTGGAAATAACAGACTCTTTCCCAATGAGAAAGAGTAATTAGACCAAGAAGCTGGAGCAGGGCAAGATAAAAGGGCGTGGAAGGCAAAGACTAAAAGGCTCACAGTAACCAGAGGTCAAAGCAAATGGCAAATGACGAATCTGAAGATAAGAGCTGGGAAATTCAGTAAAAGCAGAAGGAGGGGGGAGGACTGCTACTATAAAATCTTACCATGTGTGCAACATCACATTTAATTGCAAAATGTCCATTCTTAGAGGAGAAACTCACCACATTTTAACACAAAGTATCTAAGCTGAGTCAGATGGAGTAATATGGTCCAAGATTCATCTAATCAGGTCATTTTCTGAGATCAAACAAAGAGAACAAAGAAGGAAGGGTAATTTCCCAGCCTAAGCTGGGTCCTGCCATCAGAAGTAGGAGAACAGAACATTTGCAGGAAATTGCAGGTGTTAGAAGAGGATAGAGAGGATCCTAATAATCACAGCTAACGTGGCCACACGTGCTTGGGCAGATGTTTATACTGACTGTCCCAGCATCATTATTCATATCACCCCTTTTGCCTCCCAGAAGTCTTGATTTAGCAGTAAATTATAAAGTCACCCTAATAATAGCTAATAACCATGTGCTAGGCATGGAGCTACGTGCTCTACTTTTATCATTTAAGCCATTGCTATAGGGGACTGGCATTAATGTTATTGTTATACCTTCCATTGAGCTGAGGAATGCTGGAAGTTACTGGAAGTTAAATTACTTGCCTATCACCACACAGTCAGTAAATGACAAGACTTGAACTCATGTCTGCAGAGGCTGTTCTCTTAATCCAAAATTGGTAAACCGTAGGCCACAGACCAAACCCAGACCACTATCTACTTTTTTAAGTCGAGTTTTATTAGAACATAGCTACCCCATTCATTTCCATATTGTTATAGTGCTTTCATACTACAAAGGCAGAGCCAAGCAGCTGCAACAAAGACCTTCTGGATCTCAAAGCTGAAAATATTTACTACCTGACCCTTTATGGAAAAGAGCTGCTGATCTTGATTCTTCCTGACAAGTGCAGGAAAGGTCCCCCAAGCACAAACTCACAAACTTGAACCTCCTATCAGGGATGGCCCAAGGTCAAGGAGAACATGACAAAAGAGAAAGATATTTTTTCCAGTGTAGATATTTCCAGTTTGGGCAGGAGGGTGGGCTGTTTGGAGTCTTTTTACCTTAAGATTTATAGCAGATTGCACATCAATGGCTGCAATAAACAGAGCATTCTTTATAACAAAAAACAAACAAGCAAAACAGATTATTCTAAAAAGCTTACAATAGTGAGGGCACATCAAGGGACATGGAAACCAGCAGAAAGAGCTTCCAATGGCCAAAACATAAACAATTTATGCAACGAAGTAATACCGAATTATAATCTTAAGTATAAATACTTGTAAATCCATAGTGATACAAGGGAAGGAAGGAACTAAGGAACGAAGGAACAAAGGAAGGGAGGGAGGGAGAAAGGACAGGGGTGGGGAGAGGAGTGGGCAGGGGGAGAAGAAACTAAGTGGGGAGGGATCGGGGGAGGGAAAGGACTAGGGGAGATAGAAAAGGAGAAAGGGAGAAAGGAGAGCTGCTATGCAGAGTTCCAAATAATGCATGTGGATACTCCGGGCTAAATGAAGAGGAGCCAAACTCCTCATTGCTTAAGTATGGCCCATACATAGTGACTTCCTCCCAAAGGGTAAAGGACAAAATGGTGTAGGGAGAGTAACTTTGCAGCAGACAAACCTGACAAACACGACCTCAAGCAGGCAATCAAATTTCCTATCAACAGTAATGAGTCATGTGGACAACCTATACCCCTGATCTGATGTGATAAGAATGGCATTTTCCCTCTGTGGTCTTCTGGTCTTCCTCCTGGACCTATAACCCCATTCTAATCATGAGAAAAATGTAAGACATGTCCCAACTGAGGAACATCCTAGAAAACACCTGACCAGTATCCTCAAAACTGTCAAGGTCATCATAAACAAGCAAAGTCTAAGAAATCATCACAGCCAAGGGAAGTCCAAGGAGACGTGACAACTAAGTATAATGAGGGATCCTGAATAGGATCTTGGGGCAGAAAAGCATTAGATGGAAACTAAGGAAACCTAAATAGAGTACGGTCTTTAGTTCATAATATTTACCAATATTTGTTTACTGAGTATGACAAATGTACCATATTAATTAATATAAGAGGTTAAAGCTGGTGTGGAGTATATGGGAACCCTTTCTACCTTCTGTATGATCTTTGTGTAAATCTAAAACTATTCTAAAATTAAATTTATTCAAAAAAAAAAAGATGACAAAAATAGCACCTACTTTTCCACATTTAAACTCACAGAGAATCTAATTTGGAAGAGATTTCCTTTCCCTGTGCAGTTTACATACTGTAATTCTAATTTTGTCTGGAAGGTGCAAAGCACAGACTTCAAAATGATTCCCACATAAATAATGCAGCTTGTGATTAGTGCCTAAACAGAATAAACTAAACCCGGTATATAGATTACCAAGTTACTCTGAGCAAAATTCTGTAGAAGAAAAACATCACTTGGGACAAAGGAAGCATTCCTTACTGAAATCCTAGAAGATATCACTCAGGCTTCAACAGTGTAGATGGTCTACTTTGTTTGGCTTTTGGATGAATATGAATAGGGCTAATGTCACCCATTGTACTCTGAAAATTGATTTTCCTTCTCAGGAAAACTCTGAAGGAAAGAATACATCCAGTCAAACCTATATGCCTTATAGTCTTCTCAATGCTAGAATATCTGTAGAGAGATCGCTGTTAAAGGTCATTGGACAAGATATACTAAGAAAATACGTGACCCAAGTCCTATATCTCTGTCTCAGCCACACTGACTTCTCTCCATGCATGGATAGGCTCAATTATCTTAACATGCTCTTTTCATTTTTATATCACTGAATACAACTGTACCCAATTACTTGTGCCATTATCCATCGAATGTCCATCTTATATCCATATTTAACTCAAAGCCTTAAGAGAACCACATCTATTTTGTTCACTTCCAGATTCTGAGGATTCTATGTCCCCAAGTCCTGTCATGTAGTAGGCACTCGATAAATATTTGTTGAATGAATGGATTTATCAATCGTAGGTTAGCAGAGTTTAGCTCAAGTCTACAGAAAACCCCCTCATTTCAAATCCATACACTTCCCTTGGCAGTTTATTTAATATATTTGTTGTGAGGAACATCAAAATCTTGCCTTTGGCTCATTGGCTTCATTTGTGCTAAGTCAGTGTTATAGGTTCAAACTACTCAGTAATGGGAGATAGAAGTGATTAGCATTACCTTCATGTTCAAAGTGTCAGAGGAAAAATATAGAAAGCAAAGAGTTGTACATGAGCTCCCAACTGCCTTATTGATTTCTGTTAACATCCTTACTTGTCTGGAGGCTAATTTCTCCTGGGTCTTGGCTAATTTTTTTAGACTATGTTACTGCAAGTCTATGCTAATTCACATAGCTCCTTCAACCAGAATCTTATGTTTTAAATATCTACCTCTCAAATAACACTGACCAGCCTAGAAATGCTCACAATTTATAGAAAACTTAGAGAGTCAGTGTTTTGCCATGGAAAAGTATGAAACCAAGACTCAGAGAACCTCAGTGAAGTCTTGGCTTACGCCCTTTTACTGATTTATTTTAACAGACTCCACTCTAGGCACACAGTGCAGCTATAGGCAAGTCATCTACACTATCTTAACCTCATCTCTAAATTTAGATGGAGAGATTTGGTCAAATATAGAATAAGCATAAGCAACCACCATCCTGCCTACTCAAAATTCCATAAAATAATATAAAAGTTATTAAAACAAAATAAATCTGTAGCATTGCACCTTCTTTGGGTACTATTTGCTGGATAAGAAATTGTGCATTTAAGCTCTGGGTGAGCCAGAAATTCCAGGACTCCTTAAATATAAAAGGCATTTAGAATCAGTTCTTAAGAGATCCAAACCTGGAGAAAACTACAGATGACAATGTGATGTGCAAGAAGACTCACTAGAAAGTGTATGTGGTTCAGAAGAAGCCTAAATCCAGGCAGAGGTCATGAATAGGTGACTAATACAAGGTGTTCACTTCATCAAGAGGACTAAGGGAAAAAAGAATTGGAGTAGTAAATGACAACTCATATTTTACTCTGTATATTTAGGTATTTACCTTGATTACAAAGAGAATCTATTAAAGTTTATTTTGCATGTAAATAACACTGAAATAAACTTCTTAGTAGAATTAAAGGATGCCTCATCCCAGCTCTAACTTCCTCTTCTTCTAAAGAAAGGTTCACAAGAAAAGTAGAAGCAAATTTCCCAGGACTACTCAACCCATCACCCAGAAAAGAGGCAGCAGATGAAGGGACAGTTTTCAGGAATGTTACAAAATGTCACATTTTGTAATCAGAGTAACAGACTCTTAGTTTCCCCAGATGAAACACACATCTCTGTTATTGCTTCTTTAGACTTTAAGATCCCCCTTACAACCTGAGCAGAATAATAGAAAAACTTGTCTCTCTGCTGTGAGTTTAAGTAACATCAGGACAGATCATGGGAATTTTCCAAAGAGAGAGCTGGTACAGGGCAAAGCATAAAAACATTTCTTGGTTCTCCTCCCATTTTGAAGCCCTGCTTTCCAAAGGCTGGCTATACTCAGTTCGAAAAACTTCATTTCAATTAATCTCTTTCTGATTGTGGGTCACCCCACTCCATGGCTCCCAGATTACACAGCAGAGGACACTAGAAAAATAGAGCTGATATATGGCTAGAAAAGCAAAAACTACAGAGAAGGCAGGTAGCAGAGTTATTACCCCTACAGTATGGATTTATTCAATGAATATCAAAAGGTCACTTCTCCTAATCTAACTTAGCATTACAGAACTCCCATTCACTACTAAGCCATTTCAAACTTACTTTCTAGAATAGGCAGGAAGAAGGCTGAACATAAACTGTCTCCAGATGTCTTAAGTTTTCTCTTAAAGGATAAGAGAAATCAAGAGTTAAGTCTGGAACAATTGCTACCTTGCCCCTTTTACCTTTATACCATGGCTATAGCTCTACTTCTGCAATATGGCAAGTCTCCTAGGAAACCAAATATAAAAGGCAAGATTATGAATATAAAACATGTCTCCATGCTGCAGTGACAGACCAGAGAGACAGGCAGGAAATGAGGTCAAGGTGTTAGTGTCTGGGATAGGACAAGAGAAGCTGAAATACAAGGTAAGCAGAGAAAATGTCTGAAAAGGACCAAGAGAAAGAAGAGTTTATTGCATCTTTACCAAGTTGCTATGGGGAAGGGAGACTCTAAGGCAATACAAACATGAGGTCTTTGACTCATCCCTCCTGACTTACACATTCCCTTAAACAGCAAGACACAGGATGCAATTTTACTCCACATTACACTGACCATATAGATGTGCTGCTCATGCAATTCCATTCTGTGTACTTTCTCCAAATAGATCCAAAATTCCAAGGATCACGGTTCCATATGCCGCTCCTACCAAAGACATTAGCTCACATTATATACACATATGTATGCACATATGTGCATGTGTATGTACATGAAACAAATCATGATTACTGACTCCCTGCTCTATTCCTTGTTCTGGGTGGGCCCATCCTTTTCAGGCAAAGTTAAGGATGAGGAACAAAACATTAACCGTCTTCTGAGGCTGCACTGAAACGCACTAACCTCCTCTAGGAATCAGAAGAAAACACTTTGACCTTTTCTCCGTCTGTTTCTTTAAATAGCTGACAATGCCAATAAGTAGAACAGGAAAACACAGACACCTGTGCGCTTTATTACTTGTGCGAACTTGAGGGGAGTCAGTAGGTCAAGGAAGAAATTAGCAATATCCAAGGGTCTTAAACAACAGTCTCCACACACCCTTTTTGTTTCGAAGTCAATTTCCTACAAGAGCTCATTTTGCATCACTTACTCCACCCCCGAGCTTTCCCACAAAGTAGAGCTGATTAAAGGATGTCTGACTCCCCTTGTAATTATAATTTCCCCATTAGGGCATCATCTTTCTTATTATAATGTCATTATCATAAGGTGGGGATTCCAGGGACAGGGCAGCCAGCAGCAGAGTGACTGCTCTGACAAAAACCTTGAACTTTCCTTAGTCACATGCCTGCTATGTTCACATCCTTCTTGAAGGCCCCTTGTAGCTGGTTCCATGCTGTGTCTTTTTCTCCCTGCCTTGTACCTGCTGTTCCACTCCCTGTGACTGACCAACAAAGTAGCTCCTGAATTTGCTTATTTATGCTAATTTTTATTCCTACCATCTCTTTGACTCCTTCCTCGCATACAAGAGATGCCCCCATAAGCAATATTTTTGATTAAATAGTAACATTAACATATTAGAATAACTACAATTTAGTGAGCATTTCCCTTGTTTCTGGTATACCATGCTAGATGACACACAGGATATCCTTATATGACTGAATCTTCATAACTGTCATTTGAGAATGGATCTATTACTATCCACATTTGGCAAAAAACAAGTTCAGAATGATCACTTTCCCAGCATCTGCTGGACTCTAAGACCGGTGCTCTTAACCACTATGTACTGCCCAAGGCAACCATGGGACCAGTATTTTGTATCAGGAAAATATCTAGATTTTGGACCACATGTTTGTGCCCCCCGCTCATATTCATATGTTGAAACCCTAACCCCCAGCGGGATGGTGTTTGGAGACTGGGCCTATGGGAGGTAATTAAGTCATGAAGA
This sequence comes from Lontra canadensis, assembly GCF_010015895.1. Classification (NCBI taxonomy): domain Eukaryota; kingdom Metazoa; phylum Chordata; class Mammalia; order Carnivora; family Mustelidae; genus Lontra; species Lontra canadensis. Next base: position 16,796,342 of record NW_022631028.1, on the reverse strand, counting down.
TGGGACCCTCATACAGGAGTAGTGTCCTTCTAAGAAGAGACACCAAAGAACTTGCTGCTTCTCTCTGGCATGTGAGGGCACAGCAAGAAAACAGCCATATGTAAACGAGGAAGAGGGCCCTCACCAGGAACCTAATCAGTCAGCACTTTCATCTTAGACCTCCCAGACTCCAGAACTGTGAAAACTAAGTGTTAACTGTTTAAGTCATCCTGTCTATGGCATTTCTCTTTTTTCCTTTTTTAAGATTTTATTTTATTTATTTGACAGACAGAGATCACAAGTAGGCAGAGAGGCAGGCAGAGAGAGAGGAGGAAGCAGGCTCCCCGCTGAGCAGAGAGCCCGATATGAGGCTCGATATGGGGCTCGATCCCAGGACCCTGAGATCATGACCCAAGCTGAACGCAGAGGCTTAACCCACTGAGCCACCCAGGCGCCCCTGATTTAAGTTTAATTTCCTAGGAAGACTATTTATGTAAGCCTACACAAATCTGAAAATGATTTTTTATATTTATCTTGACTTAGACTTTTAAAAATTTAGCCACCACAGTCTAAGATGGGCAAGAAAACTATAGCATATAGTCTGAATTCAATAATTATTGGTTCAATTAGGCATTTGTTAGTTCATGATCCATGTTTTCTTTCCAGGATTCTTAGTAATTTTTTTTTTCCTTACCAACAGGATTGGATTTATTAGCCCATGCCACTTACTAATATTCATAGAATGGGTACAGCATGGCTTCCAATACCCAAAGACCAAAAATTCTCCCCATTTTAACACCTAAAATTCTACCATTTGGGGTTCTCTGGGGCTGTCCTTTTGCTAAACCCTCTTTAAGATATAAATATATAAATATAAATGTATTCACTGCGAAAATAATTCTAAGCTACTGATAGCTTACTGTGAATTACCACTCCAAATGCTATCTGGCCAGAATGAACTAGAACAAAAGGATGGAGGAAAGTCAGTTCCAGAGGAAGAGAAGGAAAGCCTTGAAATGCAGGATCTTTCCCAAAGAGGCTGACAGATCATTCAAGACAAACTCTCCCCCCGTTATGTTGGCCTGGATCAGTCCAGCTGTCCATTATAAAATAGCTCAGCAGTGCTGTGTAGGAGATGATATCATTTACTTAAAGAATATTAGTCATATTCATAGTCACTGGGGCCTACTTAGCCCCAGTGTACGAAGTCCAAAAAATAAAACTGATAGATTACACACGCTACGTTTGATCAGTTCTAACTGGCTAAGTGAGAGCCCCAACTGTAATAAACTTGATTTAAAGGTAGAAGTATTGAAGTATCATTTTTACTGAATCAGAAAGGAGCTTCTTTTATCCTAATCAAAATTATACATCCTTTTTTTATTCATAAAACTTCAGTAATAATTTGAATTGCCAAACTCTTTAATCATGAAAATATTTGCCTTTCAAAATTGACTAGTAGAAGTATTAAAAATGCCACCTTTCTTATCCATTAGGGGTCGAGTGCTCATTTAACCTGCATCTTTTACTAAATACATGAAGAGTTTTATAAGTTTAATAGAAGGGAAAATATGTAGAAAAATGTTTTTATTCTCCTTACTTCCTTAGTATCAGTTTATTTTTTAAGAGGTATTTTATTAATTTTTTTAGTATAATGTTCAAAAATACTAGATGCCCAAAAGGCTCAGAAAATCAAATATGTTATTTCCTATTCCAGAGCTGAAAGCTGTCAAGACCATAGTTATCACTATTGCTGAATTAAGGACACTGGAATTAAAATCTTAAGTTAAACAAACATCAATAAGCTGTACCAGCCAGACAGTTTAATCTTTAAAAACGCAACAATTTAAATTTCTTCCTAAATATAAATAATAACTCTGGGCAAGTCATCATATCTTAATGAAAATCAGAAACTTTTTTTTTCCCGAGTGATCCAAATGATCTTTTTTTCTAATTTTTATTTTTTTTTATTTCTTTTCAGTGTTCCAGAATTCATTGTGGAAACCTACCTTTCAAAATGAGTGGGGGGGTGGGGGGTGTTGTTTTTTCCATTTGTTTTTTAAAAGATTGATTTTATTTATTTATTTATTTATTTGAGAGAGAGAGAGAGAGAGAGAGACAGAGACAGAGACAGAGAGCACAAGCTGGAGGTGCAGCAGGCAGAGGGAGAGCAGACTCCCTACTAAGCCTGATGGCAGGGCTTCATCCTAGAAGCTTGAGATCATGACCTGAGCTGAAGGCAGATGCTAAATTGACTGAGCCACCCAGGCACCCCTAAGCTTTTGGTGTTTTTTTCCTAAGATTTCTTTTTTTGGAGAGAGAGAGAGAGACAGCATGCACTGGAGTGGGGGGTGGAGAGGGGAAGGAGGGGGAGGAGCAGACTCCCCACTGAGCGGGCAGCCTTTGGTGGGGCTCGATCTCAGGACTCTTAGATCACCACCTGAGCCAAAATGTCTGCCTAACAGACTAAGCTGCCAGGCACCCCTTAAAGTAACTCTTGGTTATCCTAAAGCTTAGGGAGAGGAGCCAACTGAAATAGTATCTGAAAAAATACACTGAAGCACTACCCAAAAATAAGGGATAGCAATTTATTATAATTTTCACAGTGAACTCTTTAGCTTCTACTTTTTAAAATATCCAGTTGTAGTGTCTGAATGGTTTGCCTCCCTCTCTGTTTTCATCTTATTGAAGTTACACTGTATGGTGGGCTGCTATGCATTCTACAATCATGCAATGTCATCAGTATACTTTCAGCTATCTCTGAAAATATTTCTAGGTATTAACATATTTCCTGAACCTGTCCTAGAAACTACTATACTTTTTGACCTAATTATCTTACTTCATTAAAATCTTAACTAGCAGGAAACAGGGTTGAAAAGTATAAGTAGAGCCATAAGCTTTAAGAAAAAAATATGTAAAGAAGCCAGAAAATAGCTAACATTTATTAAGTGTTCACTAGGTTCTGAGCTCTTGACATATTAAGTTCTTAATTCTCACAATCATTCTACCAGGCAAGTATACTTACAAATAAAGATAAGGTAGCTGAGGTGTAAGAGTAAGTTACTTCTGAAAGTTCACACAGCTAGTTAGCAGACATAGGCAAGTTACTAAAAGATTAGATGGACTATCAGGCAGTGTTACCTGTACAATAGGCTCCCCCACCTCCCTTATCCATAATCCTGCTTTCTGTAGTTTCAGTTACCAGTGGTCAACTGTGGTCTGGAAGCAGATGAACCTCTTTCTGAGGTATCATTGGAAGATCATTAGTCACCTCACACTGTGTCACAATATCTACATCATTCACCTCACTTCACTTCACCATGTAGGCATTTTATCGTCTCACATCATCACAAGAAAATGACAGGTGAGTACAGAATACTAAGATATTTGGGTTTTTTTTTCCTTTTTTTCTCAATTTTTATTTAATTCTAGTTAGTTAATACACAATGTAATATTAGTTTCAGGTTACAATTTGGTGATTCAACACTTACATACAATACCCTATGTTCATGACATGTGTACTCCTTAATCTCGACCACCTATTCAACTCATCCCCCTACCTTGATCCCCTCTGGTAACCGTCTGTTTGTTCTCTATAGTTAAGAGTCTGTTTCTTGGTTTCTCTCTCATTTTTCCCTCTGTGACCCTTTGTTTTGTTTCTTAAATTCCACAGGAGTTAAATCATATGGTACTTCTCATTCTCTGACTTATTTCACTTAGCATAATTCTTTCCACTTCCATCTGCATCATTGCAAATGGCAAGATTTCATCCTTTCTATGGCTGAGTAATATTCCTGTGTGTGCGTGTGTGTGTGTGTATGAGACACACACACCCCACATTTTCTCATTCATCAGCCAATGGACATTTGGGTAATTTCCATAATTTGGCTATTGTAGATAATGCTTCTGTAAACATCAGTGTATATCTACCCTTTTCAAAATAAAACTACCCTATGATCCACCAATTGTGCTACTAGGTATTTTTTTTCCTTAAGATTTTATTTATTTATTTGAGAGAGAGTGAAAGTGAGAGAGATCACAGAAGGAGAGGGAGAAACAGGCTTCCTGCTGAGTGGAGAGCCCAATGCAAGGCTCTATCCCAGGACCCTGGGATCATGACCTGAGCCGAAGGCAGTCACTTAACTGACTGAGCCACCCAGGCACCCCGTGCTACTAGGTATTTACCAAAAGAATACAGAGTACTAGGATATTTTGAAAAAGGGAGAGACCACATCCACATACATTTATTACAGTATATTATTTTAATTGTTCAACTATATCACCAGTTATTGTCATTAATCTTTTACTGTGTACAATCCAGATAGGTACGTATGCATAGGAAAAAACATACAGTTCAGTCCTATCTACCATATCAGGTATCTAGGGGACCTTAGGACATATATTCCCTATGAAAAAGTGGGACTACTGTATTTGCAACCAAAAAAGACAACCATTTTTGCCTCTTGATTCCTCTGTCAATACCAACTTCAAAACCACAAACTATGGGGCTATTATATCTTTATTAAGACTAAGTCATAGAATGACACTAATTCCTGCTGAAACCAGTAGAAAGAATATAACTTTATGACATTTTGGATGGGACAAACATTTCTGAACCAAACAGAGGAGAGATAGGATGATTTACCCAAAATGTCAACTTCCAATGAATCCCTAAAGCCTAGGAAATAAGCTTCAAACACCCTTAATAATCAAAGATGACAGAACTGATGCAGATTAAATATTCAAATAATTAAATTCTGTATTACATGAGATGTCTTGTTTTATTCAGAGATGGCCAAAGATGGAGTAATAGAGACCAAGTCTAACTTCCACCTTAAAAATGTAGAACAATGGACAAAACTTATGAAACAGGCTTCAGACACTGGATAATGAGAAATGCAAAACTGTGATCCATGAAAGAAGGGAAATTAATGAGGTCATCCCAGTGATTGCCCAGGTTTCCAATTAGAGGCAGACTCCTGACCACAGAGCAGGTATGGGCTTTGGTGCAGAGGGTGGGAGGGTCCCAAACATGGAGGTCTCACTAAATTGAGGAAACAGAGATTGAAGTTCAGGGTATTTCAAGTGGCTGGAGGTTGCAAGGAACATTTCTAGAAAGGAGAGTAGTTAGACACAAAGAAAGAACTTCAAAGTCTACACTGAGATAACCTGGAATCTCTATAGAACATGCATATGTGTAAAGTGAACTTCCATGAGATAAGGCCAAGAGTAACAAGGGATCTATGAGCAGAATGGTTTCCAGATTGGCACAGATCTGAGAATCTTTGAAACTCCCAACAGCAAGTGGGAAGAGTTCTCAGTGACTATCCAGGGAATTCGGAAGGGACCCCAAAAGGTCCAAAATTGGTGAAAATTAAGGTAAAACTAACCCCAAAAGTAGTGGAACTAAAGTATTCCTAAAGTAACAGCTAACTATGCCTGACCTAATAAAGCTTTACAGTAAGACTGGAAAAGATAAAGCTGAACAAGGACAAGTTAATTGTCTCCCAGAACAAAGCCCAACACTCTTTAAAGGAAGATAACAAAATTGATACTCTGAATAAATCAAATATGCAGTGTCTAGCATTCAATTAAAAATTACTAGACATCAAGAAGTAGGAACATGTGACCCATAAATTAATCAATAGAAACAGAAAGAAAACTATAGAACACAAGGATTATAGAACACAAAACATTAGAACACAAGGATTTGAAAACAGCTATTACATCTATATTCTAGTATTGAAGGAAAAAACATGAACATGTTGAGAAGAGAAATAAAAGATATTTTTAAAGCCCCAAAACTTCTAGAGTCAGAAGTATATTATCAAAAGAAAAATTCACTGATTAACATTAAGAGCAAAGACAACATTGCTAAAGAAATGTGAGATTAGGGATGTCTGGGTGGCTCAGTCCATTGGGCATCTGTCTTTGGCTCAGGTCATGATCCCAGGGTCCTGGAACAAGTCCTTATTGGGGCTCTGTCTCCCTCTCACTCTGCCTGCTACTCATTCGTCCTGCTTGTGCACAAATTTCTCCGTATTTCTCACAATACGGAGAAAAGTATTGAAAGAAGACAAAAGAAACGTGAGATTGAAACTATGCACAGTGCAATAGAAACTACCAAAAAATAAAGCACTAAAAAATATATATATTTTTAAAAAAGACTGAAAAAAAATTAACAGCATCAGTAACCTGTGGGATGGTATCAAGCAGTCTTACATATGGGTAATTGGAGTCCCAGAATGGACAGAGAGCAAAAATAATATTTAAAGCAATGATGATCACAATGATGGTCAACTTGGAATTTTATACATAATTAAATTATCTTTAAAAAATTGAGGTAAAATACAGTTTTTTAAAGACAAACAAAATCTAAATGTGAGACAGAAATCCATTAAATTCCTAGGGGCACCTGGGTGGCTCAGTTGTTAAGCATCTGCCTTTGGCTCAGGTCATGATCCCAGAATCCTGGGATTGAACCCTTCATCGGGCTCCCTGCACAGCGGGCAGCCTGCTTTTCCCTCTCCTGCTACCCTTGCTCATGTTCCCTCTCTCGCTCGCTCTCTGTCAAATAAATAAATAAAATTTTAAAAAATATACTCTAGAGAAGAACATAGGCAGCAAACCCTTCGACTTCAGCCACAGCAACTTCTTGCAAGACACATCTTTAGAGGCAAGGGAAACAAAAGCAAAAATTAACTACTGGGACCTCATCAGGATAAAAAGCTTCTGCACAGCAAAGGAAACAGCCAACAAAACTAAAAGGCAACTACGGAATATGAGAGAAGATATTCACAAATGACATATCAGATAAAGGGCTAGTATCCAAAGTCTTTAAAGAACTTGTAAAACTCAACACCAAAAGAACAAATAATCCAGTCAAGAAATGGACAGAAGACATGAACAGTTATTTCCCCAAAGAAGACCAACAAATGGCCAACTGACACATGAAAAAATGCTCCACATCACTTGTCATCAGGGAAATACCAATCAAAACAACAATGAAGATACAAGCTTATGCCAGTTAGAATGGCTAAAATTAAGAGGACAGGAAACAACAAATGTTGGCAAGGAAAGTGAAGAAAGGAGATCCCTCTTACACTGTTGGTGGGAATGCAAGCTGGTACAGCCATTCTGGAAAACAGCATGGAGGTTCCTCAAGAAATATAAAACAGAGCTACCCTATGACCCCACAATTGCACTACTGGATATTTACCCCAAAGATACAGATGTAGTGAAATAAAGGGGCACCTGCACCCCAGTGTTCATAGCAGCAATGTCCACAATAGCCAAACTGTAGAAGGGGCCGAGATGTCCTTCAGCAGATAAATGGATAAAGAAGATGTGACTTAGGCAGCAGCAGCAGATCCAAGATGGCAGCCAGTAGGAGGCTGATGAAGGAGCTTGAAGAAATATGCAAATGTGAAATGAAAAACTCCCATAATATCCAGGCTGATGAAGCTAATTTATTGCCTTGGCAAGGGCGTATTGTTTCTGACAACCCTCCATATGATAAGGGGACCTTCAGAATCAAAATCAACTTTCCAGCAGAGTACCCATTCAAACCACTGAAGATCACATTTAAAACAAAGATCACCCGGACATCCACGAAAAGGGGTAGGCCTCTCTGCCAGTACTTAGCACTGAAAACTGGAAGCCAGCAACCAAAACCGTCCAAGTAATCCAGTCCCCCGTAGCACTGGTGAACGACCCCCAGCCCAAGCACCCACTTTGGGCTCACCTAGCTGAAGAATCCTCTAAGAACCTTAAAAAAAAAAAATTCTGTAAGAATGCTTAAGAGTTTACAAAGAAACACAGGAAGAAGCGAGCTGTGTATTAAATTCTGCCACAACCTATTCCAGTGAACGTGAGCGGAGACGGACAACAATGCATTCAGACACCCCGCAAAGCAAGACTCTGTGGAAAATTGATAAATGTCACCACTTGGCTTTTGCTTGTGTCAGTTACTAACTCTCTACGGTTTTGTTTTGTTTTTTTTAAGACTTTATTTGACAGACAGAGATCACAGGTAGGCAGAGAGGCAGGCAGAGAGAGAGGCAGGGAAGCAGGCTCCCCGCTGAGCAGAGACTCCAATGTGGGGCTTGATCCCAGGACCCTGGGATCATGACTTGAGTCAAAGGCAGAGGCTTAACCCACTGAGCCACCCAGGAGCCCCTCTACAGTTTTCTTAGTCAAAAGTGGTCTAGGTAACCTGTAGAGAAAGGGTTAAAAATTTAAGATGTTTTCTAGTTCTGCTTTCTTTGTTTTAAAAATCACTGCTTCAATCTACTTTAAAAGAATGGTGTTTCTTTTCTTATCCAAATTGACCCAAAAATGTCCATTTACATTTAGCCCTTAAGATTAAGGAAAAAAAAGGTGCTGTTCCCTTTCTTCCCCTTCCCTTTCAACTCCCACTTTCCTGCATTTGGTTTGTATTTCACTCATTCACTTCCCCCAGACCCAGGGCTATGACGTCCTCAAAAGAGAAGAGACTGGCCCTGGCAATTCCACTGGCTTCTCTACTCCCATGTTACACTGCCCTGTGCAGGAGTTGGTTCAAATTCTACTGGCTCCAATTTATAACATCCTTTAAAAAATTTTAAAAACAATCAAAGCATGATTCTCCACCCCACCCCCTACCCTTACTACCAAAAACAACAACAACAACAACAAAAAAAAAAAAAACCACCAGCCATGAAAAAGGAGGAGGTCCAGTTCTTACGTAAAATCCGGCTGGTGTTACAATAATGCTGATGAAACGAGCAACCCCTGATGTCTCTGTGCATGATTGAACTGAAGCCTGGTCTGGTCTGCTTTGGGAAACCCACATCTGTGGCAATCCCAGAGGTCGTTGCCAACCACAGGACACAGTGCACTTGTGTGAGGAAACTCTCAGCAGAGAGGCTCCTGAGACCAAAGGTTGATGCTTCTCCCTGTAGCCACTGTAGAAGATATCTGGTCATTGCCCACAATGCTGAAGCCAGAATGTCCATGTGAAATTCCATGCTCACCTGTCACCAAGCTCCATCTGAATGTGCCATGGAGCTCGCTCTCCCAGATCCTCAGTGCAGCACAACCCCACTATGACCCTCCCTTGACACAGTTTGACACTTTGCGAGGTTGGAAAGGGTGGCACTTGGCTGTCGCTAGAAGCAGTCTGGGGTTGCTGGTGCCCTGCTGGCCCCTTCGTTGGGAGCAGGGGACCAGCCCCAGAACAAGATGGCCCTCCCTCTCCCTCTGCACTCACAGCCTTTGCAGAGTCCACTTGAAGCTCATTCAGCAATACCCTTTACATGTGTTTTATATTGTTTTGAATTTTTCTTATGGTTCATACATATAATGGAATATTACTCAGCCATCAGTAAGGAGGAATACCTACTGTTTACATCGACATAGATAGAACTGGAGGGGATTATGCTAAGTGGAATAAGTCAAGCAGAGAAAGACAATTATGATATGGTATCATTCATATGTGGAATATAAGAAATAGTGCAGAGGATCCTGGGGGAAGTGAGAGAAAACTGAATAGGAAGAAACAAAGACGGAGACAAACCATGAGAGACTGTTGACTCTGGAAAACAAATTGAGGGTTACAGAAGGGAGGGGAGTAGGAAGAGGGGGTAACCAGGTGATGGACATCAAGGAGGGCATGTGATGTGATGAGCACTGGGTGTTACACTCAACTGATAAGTTATTGAACACTACATCAAAAACTAATGATGGGGGCGCCTGGGTGATTCAGTGGGTTAAGCCTCTGCCTTCAGCTCAAATCATGATCTCAGGGTCCTGGGATCGAGCCCTGCATCGGGCTCCCTGCTCAGCGGGAAGCCTGCTCCCCACCCCCCCTCTGCCTGCCTCTCTGCCTACTTGTGATGTGTCAAATAAATAAATAAAAATCTTAAAATTAAAAAAAAAGTCAGTGTTGACAATGAAATACACCTGACTTTCAAAAAAAGAAAAGCACTTAAAAAAAACAATAATGTACTGTATGTTGGTTAATTGAACTTAAATTAAATAAATAAATAAATAAATAAAGACAAACAAACACTGAGAGAATTCATTAGCAGTCCTACACTCCCAAAACCATTAAAGTTGAATGTAAGTAAAATCATACCAAACAGAAACTTGGATCTACACAATGAAGAGTGCTGGAGACTGTAAATATGCAAATAAATGTGAAGGACAAATACGTGTCTCTATTGCTCATATATGCAAAGAAAGAATGAGAGCCAGAGACATTTCATTTTGTGAGAAGACCAATCAACAGAAGTTTCCTTTTTTTCTAATTAAGTTTTTTTGTTTTAATAACAGTATAGTGTTATATTAGTTTCAGGTGCACAATATAATGATTCGACAATTCTATACATGACCCAGTGCTCATCCAGGTAAAGGTCCTCTTCAATTCCATCACCTATTTCACAGCCACCTTCCCTCTGGTAACCATCTGTTTGTTCTCTATTGTTAAGACAGAAGTTTCTTTTTAAAATGAAAAGCACTTATTGAAAATACAAAGGCAAGTTATGCACATGCAAATGGGAATTATTTATTTTTGCCCAGCTTTGAGGTATATTTGACATATAAGATTGCCTAAGTTTAAGGTGTACAATATGTTGATCTGATGCACTTATATATTGCAAAATGATTACCATTCAGTGTTAGCTGACTACTGTATCATGTCACATAATTACCATTTCTTTTTTTGTGATAACATTTAAGATTTAAGATTTCCTCTCTTAGCAACTTCCAAATATATAATACAGTATTGTCATCTAAAGTCACTATACCATACATTCGATACCTAGAATTTATTCATCTTCTAAATGAAAGTTCATACCCTTTGACTAACATCTTCCCTTTTCTTCCATTCTCCAGCTTCTGGTAATTACACTCTACACTCTGTTTCTATTAGTTCCGTTGTTTTAGATTCCACATATAATTGAGAGCACATGGGACGCCTGGGTAGCTCAGTTGGTTAAGCAGCTGCCTTCGGCTCAGGTCATGATCCCAGCGTCCTGGGATCGAGTCCCACATCGGGCTCCTTGCTTGGCAGGGAGCCTGCTTCTCCCTCTACCTCTGCCTGCCACTCTGTCTGCCTGTGCTCGCTCTCTCTTCTCTCTCTATGACAAATAAATAAATAAAATCTTTTAAAAAATAATAATAATTGAGAGCACATGGTATTTGTCTTTCTCTGTTTGACTTATTTCACTTAGCCTAATACCCTCAAGAACTGTCCATGACGTCATAAATGGCAAAAAGTTCTTGGCTGAATAATATTCCATTATATTCATCTTCTTTATCGACTTTTATTGACCATGTATTAGTTTGTTAGAAATGCCATAATAAAATACCACCAAAAAGAGGCAGCTGACATTTCTGCAAAGAAATATTAGACATCCAGATCGCCAACAGGCACATGAAAAAGTGCTCAACATCACTTGACATCAGGGAAATACAAATCAAAACCACAATGAGATACCACCTCACACCAGTCAGAATGGCTAAAATTAACCAGTCAGGAAATGACAGACATTGGCGAGGATGTGGAGAAAGGGGAACCCTCCTACACTGTCGGTGGGAATGCAAGCTGGTGCAGCCACTCTGGAAAACAGCATGGAGGTTCCTCAAACAGTTGAAAATAGAGCTACCTTATGACCCAGCAATCGCAGTACTGGGAATTTACCCTAAAAATACAAATGTAGTGATCCGAAGGGGCACGTGCACCCAAATGTTTATAGCAGCAATGTCCATGATAGCCAAACTATGTAAAGTACCTAGATGTCCATCAACAGATGAATGGATAAAGAAGATGTGATTACACACACACACACACACACACACACACATCAATTTATATATATATCAATTTATATATCAATATCAATTTATATATATCAATCTATACGCACACACACGCACACATACACAATGGAATACTATGCAGCCATCAAAAGAAATGAAATCTTGCTATTTGCAACGACGTGGATGGGAATAGAGGGTATTATGCTAAGTGAAATGAGTCAATCAGAAAGACAATTATATGATCTCTCTGATATGAGGAATTTGAAAGGCAGGCTGGGGGTTTGTGTGAGGGTAGGGAAGGAAAAAATGAAACAAGATGGGATCGGGAGGGAGACAAACCATAGGAGACTCTTAATCTCATGAAACAAACTGAGGGATGCTAGGGCGTGGGTGGGGAGGTAGGGATAGGGTGGCTGGGTTATGGACATTGGGGAAGGTATGTGCTATGGTGAGTGCTATGAATTGTGTAAGCCTGATGATTCACAGACCTGTACCCCTGGGGCAAATAATACATTATAGGATTAAAAGAAAAAAAAAGGCAGCTGAAAACCACACAATTTTTTTTCCTTTCATAATTCTGGAGGATAGAAGTCTGAAATCAAGGTGTTGGCAGGTCCTAACTCCAACTGAAACTTGTAGGGATAATCCTACCTTGTTTCTTCTAGGTTCTGGTGCCTGAAGGCATTCTTTAGTTTATAGATACATCAGTCCTAGCCCTGCATCTTTTGTCACTAGACATCTCTCCTCTTCTGTTTCTTTCTTTTTCCAATTCACATGGTGAATGACCTCATCTTAATTAATTATATCTGTGATAATCCTATTTTCAAATAAGGTCATAGTTGGTGGGACAGGGAGGGGTGGTTAGAACTTCAACATATCTTTTGAGGGTATACAATTCAATCCCTAACAGGGCTCCATTACACAGGTGTGACTGACTGACTGTCAGTGTGGTTGGTTTCAGCTCCCAGTGTGACCCAAAGCTCCCATCCTAAATCACATGGTTGGTCTTTCTGGGGTGGTGAGCCCCTACTCCGTGACTACTGGATGTAGCCAGTCTCTTCCTTAAAAAAAGACATTCCTACCAGATATGACATTCATTACTTGCCAGACACAAAGACAAAGGCCAAGACTCTCTGGGCAAGGCCAAATTCTTTACTATGCAAAGCCCTGAAGATTTGCTACTGATCTTTCCTAAAACACTAAAATAAAAGATGCAGTTTTTGGAAAACCACAAATATACTGGCAACACAGAAATTGCTCACCAGCTTCTTAGTCAAAAAAATAAAAAATTAAAAATAAATCAGTGAATCTATAGTCAAAGCTTTTAACAGTTAGAATTCAATTCCTAGAAATAACTAGAAAGAATTTTTCATTGTTTAAGAAGTACCAAGAAGATAGCAGTGAAGTCAGAGTGGGAAAGAGAAGTATTAATGCAAACTCTGAGAAAAGTTTTAGGAATTTCTATCACAGTTGGTTTGGGACCCTAAGAGGCCATCCTTACCTCTACATTCACTTCAATATCCCTAAAAACTAACCACTATTTTGAATTGGAGATACAACCTCCTTATTAAAAGGAAGGGGAAAGGTGTTGCTTTTAGTATTTATGACTGGGTCCCAAATAAAATCAGAAAATTCTTAAAGAATTTTAAAATTTTTTTTTCAATTTTTAGAATTTCTCTTAAAAGTACCTTCAGGATTTGGGGGTCCAAAAACAAGTAATTGTGTATTTGAAAGGAATCTGCACAGAACGCCCCTTAAAAATTAGGAGTATATTGTTAAATTTACATGAGGTCAACCATATTCCCTTCTTTTAAAGATTTTATTTATTTATCTGTCAGAGAGAGAGAGAGAGTACAAGCCGTAGGGAGCAGCAGGCAGAGGGTGAAGCAGGCTCCCAGCTGAGCAAGGAGTCTGATGGACTCAATCCCAGGAGCCTGGGATCCTGACCTGAGCCAAAGGCAGGCATTGAACCAACCGAGCCACCCAGGCGTCCCTGCCTAGGCCAACCATATTCTAGATGAATCCACAGAAACTGAGTTCAAGAGACAACTCTTGACCTTTCCCATTTAATTCCAGCAACACAAATCTGACCAGGAAAATAATATTCCAGAAATCAGGTTTAGGGTTTCCCTTTAAAGCTGAATGATTCTAGAAATACCCAAATTCTCTATTCTGCCCTCTTCCAACACCTTGAATCTTACTGAGTTCTCTGAATATCAGATCACCCCTTAGTTCACAAGCATTGCCGTTCTGTACTATCGACTTCCATGAGAAGAAACACGAGGGTAACACTGAATGAGTACGACCTGCTTCCAGATCACCAATTTTGGGGATCTCAAACCACAAGCAAACTGAATCTTTTGAAAAGAGGGAAGAAAGGAGAAAAATAAAGGGTTGGGTTTGGTCTTTAACTTGCTTCCTCTTACTGGATGGCTAAAATGCCCTGTGTCCAACTATTTTCTTTTCCTCTCTCAGGTGATAAGAAGTCACTCTCTCCAAGGACCTTTTCTGACTCATGTATGAAACCCCACCCCAACAGCAACCTGTGCTCCCATCCTCCCTGCAGTACCTTCCTATAGAGCTCACCTGTCTGCACTGTTATTGCCTGTTTTCTTATTTCCTTATCAGACACCAAACTAGGTAAGGACAAAATCTGTCTAATCTGATCCCCAGATTAAGCATTTGTGTAGGTCTTCAATATCTAACAGAGTATTTGGCACATAGGACTTGTTTCAGTCCATTCAGCTACTGTAACAGAATACCATTTACTGGGTAGCTTATAAATGGTTGAGGTGCCTGGGAGGTCCATGATCAAGGTCCTGGCTGATTTGGTGTCTGGAGAGAGCCTGAGTACTGGTTCACGGACCACCAGCAGTCTTCTCACTGTGTTCTCACAGGGATGAAGGGATGGGGAAATTCCCTGGGTCTTTTTTATAAAGACATTAATCTCATTTGTGATGGCTCGACCTTTATGACCTAATCAACTCCCAAGGGCCCCACCTCTTAATACCATCACAATGGGGGTTAAGAGCTCAACATATGAATCTTGGGGGACACAAACATTCAATCCCTTGCAATACTCAAGGTTTTTTGTTTTCTGGTTTTTGGTTTTTTTTAGAATGAAATGCTATAGCAGGAAAGAAGTGGGATAGAATGGCAGGGCAGAGCAGGACAAGCAATAGAGTGGAATGAGAGAATGATAATCACACAGATACCCCTCTTAGTAATTTAACTCCCCAGAACAGACTCCTTAAACCTATGAAGATTGCCTTGAGCAAAAAGTAGTTGCATCAGATCCAGCTAACAACTGTACCACAGCTTATTACATGAGACTTGAAGTAATGATGTAATCAACCAAACAGCATGGGAAACAAACCAGTTCAACAACAATATTGCTCCTGCCAGTGATGGCTGAATGTTAGCATGGCCAGGATAACAAGCAATACAGCTGTTCCTTTGGTTTACTCAGGTATTTGGACACTCATTTCCTTTACATGAAAAACATAGCTCAGACCCTCTCTTACTGTCTACATACTTCCCAAGTAGGCACCCTTTAGCCCTCCTGCATTTTCACCATCCCCAAAGCTTGTCATACAACCTAGATGAAGAGTCACTCTGACATTCTCCTGTGATGTTAGAGGTCTCTGATTATTTTGAGAGACAAAGTATTCAGAGCACAGGCTTGAGTTGGAGAAATGGATCTGAATGCTGGTTCCAGCACTAAGTAGCTCAGGGTCCCTCAAGCAGTTGTTGAACCTCTCTGCACCTCAGTTTTCTCATTATAAAATAGGACTCAAAATACCTACTTCATGGAGAAGGCCCCCCATACACTGTTGGGTGTATTGTGTAGTTCTGTTCACAGATGTAGGGAAATAAATGAAAAGTCAAGGGCCTAACTTTAGCACTCTCGGGTGTTAGCTGATATTATCATGCTACCATGAATGGGCTATGGACTTTGTCCTCTAGGAGTCTCCAGTGGAGAATGGGAAATGGTTCACATGTAGCTAGAAAGCAGAACACCCATGAAAATTGTCAGTGCAGATAAAGGATAACTGAATGTGGGCAGAAGGGGACTCTGCCCAACTAAGACTGCCTGGCACCTTCTCATTGGCCAGATGAAACATTTTAGAGACACATCCCATTAAAAGTGTCAGTTTGGGGGCTGCCAAGATCAAAGTTAAAAATCTAAGAGGCCAAAATTCATCACCGCAATCTCCACATTCAGGACCAAGTTCGTAACGCAGACAGGGGAGGGCCGTATGTCACATTCTGATGTCCATGTAACAGCTCCAGATGCTGCAGAAGGGGCCTGAATGCAAGGTGGTTAAAAATTCCTTTCAATTAAGGACCTATCCTGAGCCTGACTTTGAATATAAACCCCTCTGCCCATCAGCATTAATACTCTCATAATGAAACTTTTCCCCAGTCAAGGACTGAGAAGGACAATGTAAGTCAGGATGGTCAGCTTGGAAATGCAGCTGCCTAATCCAGCTCTCCTTGGGGAATGGTTCCAATTAATGACAGTGGGGCATACTGCGAACCGAAAGACAAAGCATGGCTTTCAGCTCTAGTCCATGGAATCTGGCTTGGTAGACTTTTCCCGTGTGGGCTTCCTACTTATTTCAGCAGAACATGGAAGCCTAGTTCTCTATTTTCAGTCTCCTCAGCATGTAACTTCCTAGGCATTACTAAAAGGTAAGTAACTCTTCTAATTTCATGACAAAAATATTCCACACAGCAACTGCTCCTAATAATATACTTATGGTTGGCCATTTCATTACCTGATAATTACCGGATCATTAGAGCAAATAATATATCCTTATGGGATAAACTTATGGCAGTAATTTCAGAGAAGAGAACAGGAAAGCATTCTTGCAGTCTCCAGTAGGCAATGTGTAGAATTAGCTATGGAAGGAAAGGAATATAAATGTACTTTTTTAAAAGTAAACAGCAATATGATAATATTTATAGTAATTTCTGGATCAAGAAGTCAGAGAGGAAACGGCTGGACGGACAGAGCCCAGCCCCCTCATTTTACAGGTAAGAACAAGGAAGGAGGCCACCAGAGTGAAGTGAGCTCAAGAGGCTCACAGAGCTAATAATATAAGTACAGTCCATGCGACAATGGGTTTCTATCCCTTATCACAGAGCTCTTTCTTTTTAATGAAAATAATCCCCTAAATGCAACACAGATTTGATTTTTAAAATCTTCACTAACTGAAATATTCAGGAAATGCCAAGAACTAGTTAATTGGATTTTCTAATTAAGCTAGATTTAACTAGTGGTTTAACCCCAAACTAATCTTTTGGAGTTACAGTTTTAGAGTGGCTGGAGAGCCCAGATTTAGCCTGTCAAGTCTCTTGCCCTGGTTTCTGGCAGTGACCTCACCCACCACTCCACTTGGCTCACTCCTCCTCATCTTCCAGACAGCAATTTAAACACCTTTTTTCAACCAAGTCTTTCCTACATTCCAGATTAGACAAGCTCTCCCAATTATATGTTCCTAAAGCTCTACCTCCCATTGTGAAATCACCACCTTTTTCTATTTATTTAATATTTCTTTTTCCCCTCAAGACCGGTTCTCAGACTTGACCATGCATCAGAATCCACAGGAGGGCTGGTTAAAAATACAGAGTCCTGGACCCTGCCCTGCAAGTTCCTAGATCCCATATGGGATGGGGCCTGAGAACTCGCATTTCTAAAAGTTCCAAGGCGATGTTGATGATCCAGAGACCACCCTTTACAATCCAGTAAGCTGCATTATCAGATGCGTGAAGGCAGGAGGGGCTGGGTCTGTCTTATTCATTGTTCTATCCCTAGCGCCTAGCCCCATGCCTGGCACATAACTGGTTGTAAGGAAAGACAAGGTAGATGAACGATCTTCTTCACTAGGGCAAAAAGTTATGGCTCCGAAAGTTGAGTAGAACATTAAGCGAAGCTTGGTGAAGGGTACATAGGAACTCTACCATCTCATTATCATTTTTCTGTACATCTAAGATTATTCCAAAATAAAAAGTTACATACGTATATGGATACATATACATGTACATATGTTAGTCAATGAACAACAGAACCTTAGTGTATATTGGGCATGACCGTTGGGTGAAAGCCGAGACATTTCCTTTCCCTTTCAGTCTGATAGCTTGTCTTGGGCTTCTCTTGCTGGAGACTGCTGCCCACGGTCAAGTGCTCAATAACAACATTCCAAGGTGGCTGCTAGTAAATCGCTCTGTCGGTCCTTTCCCTGTAATCGTGGCAGACACATCTGACTTCAACTCCCCTGCAACCGAACGAACACACACACGCATGTGGATGCTTTCCCTCATTAAGTGTAAGCATCTTCGTCACAGCAAATGACTTCCCAAAGGCCCTTTCAGAGCATGCTGGGCCTGCTGGATGCCAAAGCTGAGACAGCCAGCCCCTTCTAGATGACTTACAGGCTCTAGGAAGGCCCTTTGGCCCCCAAATATCCCCAATCCTGCCACCAGCCTGGGATTTCCACCAGGAGAGAAAAGAGTCTTGACTTTCAAGCCTTGTGTCTCCACAAGACTACTGCGACAAAGCCATTGTGGTGGCACTTTCAAGTATTAGCCATTATTTCGGCCCCAGCTGAAATCATCAGATCAATGGCCTATATGACAGCCAGCCTCAGGACCCATGTTTAGGAAGGAGACCTAAGTATGGAACCTCAGGGCAAAGGGCACCCATGGAGACTGGGGTCACTGGGGAGGGGCCTGCAAAAGGTCCTAGAAGGGAAGAAGCGGCTAAATGGTGAACAGCTGGTTGCCGGCCAGCCCTGGACCCACCGCGCACTTTTGCTGGAACTCATACACAGAAACGATATGACCCTTGCTTTCTCATTTTCACTGGGCTGCTCTAACAAAATACCACAGACCAGGTGGCTTGTCAACAACAAACATGGATTTCTCACAGTTCTGAAAGGTTGAAGTCTGAGATCAAGATGCCAGCATGGCCAGGCTCTCTGATGAAAAGACCACTTCCCCTGAGGCCTCTTTTCTCAGGGCACGAATCCCACTCATGAAGGCTCCATGCTCATGACCTAATCAGCTCCAACGGGTCCCACTTTCAAATACCACCACCTTAGGGATGAAACTATGGTAGATGAACTTTGGGGGAACATAACCATTTAGATCATAGCACTTATCTTCAATTCAGATAAAAGCCAAAGGGTATAAATAGTCATAAGTAATGTAAGTACAGTGTGCCAGAGGCTGGGCGAGGAACCTTATCAACATATCCATGCATTTTGACACTATACCGGTCCAGTATTCTCATCAGATGCTGCTAACAACCATGTGAGGTAGCCATTAGTGTCCTGTCTTTATAGCTGAGCCACTGAGGCTTAGTGAATCAACTCACCCAAGCTCCCACAGTAATTAAGACACACGAGTAGGGTCTGACCTGGGGCTCTCAGCATACACCATGTGGTTCTCTTTGCTAGTCTCCCCAAAATGAAAATGGGTCGGTACTGACCATGTGAAGGGCATAAAGTGTCCAAACCTGTCTCCTTCTGGCTGCCAGTCCTTTGGAAAGTCATTAACCACTGACCATAAACTGCCAAGCCTCAGTTTCCATATATAGGAAGCAGAGTTCCTACTCCACAGTAAGCACGACTTCAGCCTTTGTTGTTATTAATGTTATTTTTTCATGCCTAAAATTACTTTCTTTTAAAATCCTGCTATCTGTGACCACACGGATGGAAACTGAGGGCATTATTCTAAGTAAAATAAGACAGACAGAGAAAGACAAATACTTTATGTTCTCACTTTTGTGTGAAATCTAAAAAAGTCAAACTCACAGCAACAGAAAGTAGAATGGGGAGCGCCTAGGTGGCTCAGTGGGTTAAGCCTCTGCCTTCGGCTCAGGTCATGATCTCAGGGTCCTGGGATTGAGCTCCACATTGGGCTCTCTGCTCAGCGGGGAGCCTGCTTCCCCCTCTCTCTACCTGCCTCTCTGCGTACTTGTGATCTCTGTCAAATAAATAAATAAAATCTTAAAAAAAAAAAAAAAGAAAAGAAAAGTAGAATGGTAGTTGCCCAGGGCTGAGGTACAGAAGAAATGGGGAGATGTTCATCAGAGAGTATAAATTTTCATGATGGACACTGGGGAGGGTATGTGTTATAATGAGCAGTGGGTAATATATAAAACTAATGAATCACTGACCTCTACCTATGAAACGAATAATACACTGACTAAATTTTTTTCTAAAAAGTACAAACTTTTAGGAAGAAAATGAGTAAGTTGTGGGGATCTAATATACAGCATGGTGATTATACAATACTGTATCTTATATGGGAAAGTTGCTAAGAGAGAAGATCTTAAATGTTCTTGACACAAAAAAAAGAAATGGTAATAATGCAGCACGATGGAGGGGTTAGCTAATGCAATGGTGGTCATCGTTTTGCAATAGGTAAATCAAATCAACACATCGCACACCTTAAACTTACAATGTTTTAAGATAATTATATCTCCAGAAAGCTGCAGAAAAAAACATTACTGCCTTTCAGTTGAAGATCTATTCATTCATTCAAAAACTTCTGTTCTAGAAATGAAGGACAGAGTAATAAACAAGAAAGGAAAATACTGAGACTTCAAGGAAAATATTATTGATAGGAACAAGTAAGTAAAACAAGAGGACTACAGATGGTGATGCAGGCAGGCTAGTAAGAAAATAAGATTCATGATGAATGGGTTGGAGGGGAGGGGTGCTTGAAGAGAAGTGATTAGGCAGAGGCTTCTCTGAGGAGCTGGCATATTTAAGGCTGACTGTGACTGCTAAGCAGCCAGTCATATGAAGACTTCAGGAAAGGACGTGTCAGGTGGAGGGATATCCAATGACCAAGGTCAAGAGGTGCAAAGGGGTGTGGCTTGCTGGAGGACTAGAATGAAGAGCCCCTTGGCTGGGCCTGGTGTGCAAGGAGTGGAGCAATGGCAAAGCAGACTGGTAAAGTGTGAGTGCCATTCAAAATGCAAAAAGAAGATAGTGGACAGTAGGGCACTGATAGGATTTTATTTTTTTTTTAATCACTTCAGCTGTTGTGGAGGAAATGAAATGTAGGCAGAAGCAGAAGAGCAAAAGGCCACTTAGGATGCTTTAGGATACCCAGGTAAGACACAGTAATAACGCTGATGAGAGAAGAGGGCAACTGGGAAAATGGGCCAACCTACAACAAATTCAAGAAGCTCAACCCCAGTGGCTTAGATTCCCAGGAGGTAAGGAGAAAAAGGGAAAACCTCAGTTCAGGTCTAGAACCTAGCATTTTAGTTTGAGCAAGCAGGTAGGGAAGACACAGAGAAAAGGAAATTAGGGAAGAAAAAAAAAAATAGAAGTCTGCCCTAGACATTTAGGTTTGAGAGTCCCATGAAACATGTAAGTTGAACACTGTGTAGAATAGGAAATACAAAAATTCAGAGCTCAGAGGAGAGGATAGGTCAAAGGTATATATTTGGAATTATCAAAATTCAGACACTGTCTAAAGCCAGGGGACTGGAGGAGAAACTGTACAGAATGTTTAGAGAGATGTAGAAAGAGCTCTGGACAAAACCCTGAGGAGGAGAAGCCACCCGAGAAAAACGAGGAGGAATGGCTCAAAGACTGTGGCACAGCAGAGACCAAGACAGGAATGAATCAAGAAGGACAGAATTCAAAGATGCTGAGGTGCCAAGATGAAGACAGAAAAGGGCCCACTAGGCTTGGCCTCAGGAAGTTCAAGACAATGTCCAGTTTCATGGACCTGGTAAACCCAGAAAGCCACCTGCAGGCAGCTGAAGGAGGAATAGGACACCAGGAAGAGGAAACAACAAATGCAGAGGACTCTGAATATGTTTGCAATAAAGGAGAGAATTGGAATAGGGTGGAAGCTGGAGGAGGACGAGGCCGGAGGCAGGCTGTTTGTTTTGAAGAAGCGTGAAAGCCAGAGCTCATTCGTATGCTGCCGTGAGCAAGCCAGTAAAGAGAGAAAGAGACACAGGAGACAGAAGTTCAAGGCGAAAAGGGGCTGGACCCTAAAGCATTCACAGAGATGTCAGCTTTCAAAAGAGAGCAGCAGGAACACTCCTTCCAGGTGAACACTGTAAAACAAGGTGGGTGGGTCATGAAGCAGGTGGGTTTGACGGATGGGTCATAAATGGCATCATGGAGACTTCCGACGGCTTTTTTAAAATAGCCTTACTCTTGGTGTTCCAAGAGGTCATGACTATATAACTAGGATCACAAAACAACAGAAATAGAATTGTTTCTTCCATCGCTAAAAGACTTCTAAGGTCAAATAATCCAGAGCCTGCCTTGTTCACAAAAGAGGTCCAAAGGAGTCGACTTGTTGGGGACACACAGCTTCTTAGTAAGACAGAAGAGAACAGAAACCAGGTTATTTGGATCGTCATCTTTTTGTAAAACAAGCTGTTCCACTCTCTGTCTTGTACTCTCATAGAATGAAAAGTTATCTCAAAACATAGCAAACAGTTAACATACCAACTTATGTTCCAGATTTTTCCCACCTTCTTGCTATATAGATCATCTGGAATTAACCTTGGCACATAAATGCACCAAACTATGCAGCTGTGAAGGGTTAGGAGGGGACACCAAAACAGGCAACCTGCAGAAGGTCTCCATTAGGGCTCCGATGCTACCATCTCAATAAGGGGTATTTGGGTGTTTATGGAGTTATCCAGAATGAAGTACTGCCATGGTAGATTTTCCCCCAGATAGCCTCTCCACATACTCCTTAATCACAGTACTGAAAATGTTTGGCTTGAGAAAGAAAATGGGTTTGAAATGCAAGCCATGACATGAGGCAAAGTTTACCACCAGAAAAAAAATGGCCTCTTGATCTTTTCAAACTGGGGGACATTTTTCCCACCAGTAACAGAGCAAACCACCAAGTTGAGCAGCTCAAGATAAAGTGAGGGTTGAACAGACCCTTAGCTATAACTCAACTCACTGATGGTTACTAGAAGGGAGGTGAGTGGGGGGATGGGTAAAGGAGGTGATGGAGATTAAGGGTTATACTTGTCATGATGAGCACCAGGTGGTGTATGGAAGTGCTGAATCACTATATTGTACACCTGAAACTCATATTACACTGTATGTTAACTAGAATTTAAATAAAAACTTTCTTTAAAAAATGAGGGGTTGACACTTTCTATTCTCGTTTTTTTGCAGAGCACCTGGTATACAGAAAAGCTCAAAAAATATTTGGCATTATGCTGAGTGACAAAAGCCAATCTCTGAAGTTTATAGGAGTATGGTTCCATTTATAGAACATTCTCAAAAATGACAGAATTGTGGAGATGGAGAGATTAATAGCAGCCTAGGCTTAGGGATGGGTGTGAGAAGAGAAGACAATATGAAAGTATAGCCCAAGGGAGTTCCTATGCAGTGAGGGAAGCATCCTCTCTCTTCACTGTGCTAGTGATTACCTAAACCTAGACATATGATAACATGGCATAAGCCAGAGAGACAGACAAACAGAGACAGATCTGCAGAGACAGACAGCAAGCATTTAACAAAACTGGTGCATCTGAATAAAGATTATTCAGTGTCCCTTTTCTGGGTTTCAATGTACTGCAGTTACAGAAGATGTTACTATCAGGGAAAGCAGACTGAAGAGTACACAGGTCTTTACCGTACCTTTTTTTTTTTTTTTTAAGCTTCCTATATGCCTACAGCTATTTAATGATGAGGAGTTTTACAGAATAACCGAGTTTCATCTTCTGTGACAGGTATTTTGATGCTCCCCATTGAACACTGGAGAAAACGGAGTCTCAGGTGTTGCATAGTGGTTTAATAGATGAACCTCTGGAGCCGAAGTACTAGACACCAGCTCCACAACCACTTGCCAGCCTTTTAACTAGAAAAGGAAGGGCATCCTGCCATTTGCAAACACATGGATACCCCTTGAGAGTATCCTGCTAGATAAGGTAAGTCTGACAGATAAAGACACGTACTGGATGAAATCACTTCTATGTGGATTTTTAAAAGGTCAGATTTGTAAAAACAAAGTAAAATGGTGATTACCAGGGGCTGGGGGGTAGGAAGGATAGGACAGACATTGTTTAAGAATACTAACTTGCAAGGCATTTGGGTGGCTCAGTCGGTTGAGCATCTGATTCTGGATTTCGGCTCAGGTTGGGATCTCAGGGTCCTGAGATCGAGCCCCACAGTGTGCTCTGCACTCAGCACGGCATCTTTCTCCCTCTCTGGCTGCCCCTTCCCCTGCTCCCTGCTCCCTTGCTCTCACTCACTCTCTCAAATCAATCAATCAACCAATCAAAAAATGTATGTATTATATATGTATGTATGTACACATAAGAATACTAATCTGCAACGAGTAGCAAGTAAGTCCTAGAGATCAGATGCACAGTATAGTCAATATAGACAACAAAACTGAATTGTAAGCCAACTTGCTAAGAGCCTAAAACTTAATTATTTAACCACTTGTGGAATGGAATAGAGTGTTAATTATTGCTACAATGGCAATGTATTACAATATACAACTGTATCAAATTAAGATGTCAACCTTCAAATTATACAATGTTATATATCAAATATACTTCATCAAAAGGAAAAAGAACTTTGCACAACTGACTTTTGTGACTCAGTTTCCTTCCTACAAAATGGAGACAGGACATATTTAGTTCAAGCCAGAAGGCCCAGGATATCATCAATTCATCAATAAATGTTAGAGGTTATGATTATTATTAAAAGTCACCCAGAATAGAAAAAGAGCAGAAATTCAAAAGTTGGTTTGATTCCTAAGCTTTGCTCTTAATTACCATACTGCCTCCTTTCTGAATGGCAAATGGAAACATGGATGAACACAGTTACCTGATTCCATCCCTCTGCCCCATACACACAGGCCTACTTCCCTTCTGCAAACCTATACATCACCTCCATAGGTGATGTATATAACTTCCTAGAGTTACTGTAACAAAGTCGCACAAACCAGTTGACTTAAACCAAAAGAAATTCATTCTTTCCCAGTTATAAAGTCTGCAAGTCTGAAAACAGGGTGTTGGCAGGGCCATTCTCCCTCCAAGACCCAGAGGGTAAAGTCCTTCCTTGCCTCTCCCAAGCTTCCTCCCTTCCTTTCCTCATCAGTCCCTGGCCTTCCTTGGCCTGCAGCTACACGCCTCCAGTCTCCGCTTCTTTCACTCCCACGTGGTCATCTCCTTATGGACACAAAGGATATTGGACCAAGGCCCACCTTAGTCCAGTGTGACCTCAACTTTCATCTCCATTATGCCTGTAAAGACCCTTTTTCCAAATAAAGTCACACTCACAGGTACTAGGAGTTAGGACTTCAGTTTACCTTTTTTAGGGGACACAATTTAACCTGGAAGAACCTCCCAGATGGTTTCCAAAGCCATCCCAGACCCCGTGTGCCCTTGTCCCCTTTCTTTTTGCACAGACACCTCCTGTGCTCCCTCCTCCTCCATTCAACACAAGCTTTTTGCAGCCCACTATTTATTAAAACATGGAGACAGTCCACAGGCATTTTCAGCACAGATGGGCATTTCTCTTCAAGAGCAAGTTCAGCTTTTTAGCACAAAATCCACAAGCACAGGGGGCACTGTGCCCTGTTTTTATTTCAAGCTGCTTAAGTGATCGTTTATGGCAGGACATAAAAATTATCACTGTTTTGAAACAGACACTAGGCTGGTATTCTAGGTAATGATACCTCTGGGTCAAGTCATTATTTTTCACAAGCTTTAATTATCAGAATGGGCACACTATTATTTATTAAATCCTCTGCACTCCGTAGACAGTGTCTGAATAGGATGAACACCATCTCTTTTCCCAGCTGTGCTCAGTTTAAACAGATTCTTCTCACTTTCTTTCAATGCTGACCAAGTAATGAGATCAAGAACAAGATCTGGAACAACATGTATACACACAGGACACTGCATCCTAGTGCCTGTGGCCAAGTATGCGTGCCTCAGAATGAGAGCATCCAGATTCCAATCTTGGCTCTGCCACTATCAGCTGTGAGATTTGGGGCACGTAGCCCCCTCCTCCTGAGTTTCTGGTTTCATGGATATGGCAAGATCTCCTGGCGTTTGTCCACAGCCAAAGTGGCATCAGAACCAATGTTAATGTTTTTTTCAAGTTCAGAAACTTTTAAAGAAAGAAATGAGATGTGTCCTCAGAGAGCCGGCTCATTTCCCTTTTCCAAGATCTATAAACAAGCTTTCCTTGCCCACTCTCTCTCTCCAATTCAGAAACAAACTCAGCTCCTCCCCTCCAAGTGGCAGAGGGCAGCTGCTCCAGAGAGGAAAAAAAGTCATGTTTCCGTAACCTGCTACAATTTACCAAGCACTTTCAACTCTTGAGAGGGTCACAGTCATCTGAGAGGGTGACATTATTGTTACTCCCTTCACGTACTTACAGGAGTCCACAGTTTAAGTGTTTATGGGAGGGAGGTTGTGTGTAGAATGATTCCAAGTATAGCCTCTGGCATGACTTTGTTTGGGTTCAAATCCCAGCCTGCTATTTAACATCTTAGTGACTCAGCTGCCTCATCTAGGGGAATAATATTAGTACCAACTCCATCTTATAAAATGGGGATTTTACCAACCTCATGGGGCTATGATGAGGACTGAAGGAGGCAGTATGTGGAAAGTGATTCGATCATTACCTGACTCATAATCACTGCTGTGAGTTAATTCATAATAACTGCTATGTAAGTGTCTGTTAAACAAATGAACAAAAACATGGTACACTCTCAATAAATATTAGCCCTTAATGCCTATTACTGGCCATCTCAATGATTAGCAAATTATGGCCCACAGGACAAATCTGGTTCTCTACCTATCTAAATAAAGTTTTATTGGAACACATCCATGTCCATTCATTCACATATCATAGAAGCCTACTTTCCAGCTCTAGGAGCAGAGTCAAATGGCTGTGACAGATACCCCATGCCCCACAAAGCCTCAACTAATCACTGTCTGGCCCTTTAAGATGTTTGCTGAGCCCTGGTCTCTCATCTCTTTCAGGACAAGATTGGGCTTTGTTTTATTTATTTTTATATATATATAGTTTTTTATTTTCTATTAACATATAATGTATTATTAGCCCCAGGGGTACAGGTCTGTGAATCGTCAGGTTTTTACACTTCACAGCACTCACCATAGCACATACCTTCCCCAATGTCCATAACCCCACCACCCCCTCCCTACCCTCCCTCCCCCCGGCAACCCTCAGTTTTTTTATTTTGTGAGATTAAGAGTCTCTTATGGTTTGTCTCCCTCCCAATCCCATCTTGTTTCATTTATTTCTTTCCTCCCCCACAAGCCCCCTACATTGCCTCTCAACTTCCTCATACCAGAGAAATCATATAATTGTCTTTCTCTAATTGACTTATTTTACTAAGCATAATACCCTCTAATTCCATCCACGTCATCACAAATGGCAAGATTTCATTTCTTTTGATGGCTGCATAGTATTCCATTTTATATATATACACCACCTCTTCTTTATCCATTCATCTGTTGATGGACATCCAGGTTCTTTCCATGGTTTGGCTATTGTGGACATTGCTGCTATAAACATGTGGGTGCACGTGCCCCTTCGGATCACTACATTAGTATCTTTAGGGTAAATAGCCAGCACTGCGATTGCTGGGTCATAGGGTAGCTCTATTTTCAACTTTCTGAGGAACCTCATGCTGTTTTCCAGAGTGGTTGCACCAGCCTGCATTCCCACCAACAGTGTAGGAGGGTTCCCCTTTCTTCACATCCTCGCCAGCATCTGTCATTTCCTGACTTGCTAATTTTAGCCATTCTGACTGGTATGAGGTGGTATCTCACTGTGGTTTTGATTTGTATTTGATTGGGTTTTGTTTTATTCATCATTTTATTCCCAGCATCTAGCACAGTTCCTAGCACGCAGCAGATGTTCTGTATTTGTGTCAACAATGAAGAAATAACTGAAGCCCTATGTCACACGTCAGGACATAAAGAATAGTAACTGCCATTACTAAGCACTTGCCACACGTTGGCCACCACGCCGAGTGCTTTGTCTTATGAAGCCATTTTACCCTCACATTAAATCTTGGACCCAGGTACCATTATCATCCCAACTCGGGTCAGGAGGAAACTCAAGCTGAGAAGGTGGAGAAGTACACGGAGACTCAGCTGATCAGGGACCCTGCAGAAGCTCCAACACTGGTTTTCTTACTCAAAATCCCATGTTCGCATGTTACTACCTGTCCAGGAGTGAACCACTGGAAAAAAACAAGTCCTTGATTTCCCTATGGCTCTATGCTTCAAACTGTATTTGGTATCCCTTTGACAAAAACTCTTGTGTTCCCTGATACAAGATTCTAGGATCAACGACCATATAAAAGTCCGCCCAATTTACCTTAAAACTCCAGGGTTTACATGAGCCCCCACCTCACCAACCTTGCCAGTTGCAAAGTAACAAGTCTCATCTCACCAGCATTTGTCTTCTCAATGACAAGATGCAAATCCAGAAATGACTGTTTTGACTTTCTCCAGTGGGTCAGATCAGTTGGATTTTTCAACTCGTGAGCTGCGCCAGACCTCTAGCAATGGTTTTTGTGTTGGGGCAAACAAACAGTGTAAATGTCTGACATCTTAGAAATCAAACCAGAAATTTATTCTGATGAGTAATTTGAGGTCTATTTTATGTTTTGCATGTATGTTTAACACAAGTCTTGCCTGCAGATATATTTGCCACCTGTACTGGACCTATTTTATGCTTCTCCCTAGATTTGCTCATCCCCACCACCCTCCTCAGAGTCCAGCCCCTTGCTTCATGCACAATGCAGCCTGCTGCTCCTTGCACCTCTTCTCCTCACAATGCCAGGTGTCTCAGCCTCCCCCAGATGGAAACAGGCTAAATTCTGGAGACACCCTTACAAGATAATCACCAAGGACAACCCTCTAGCCAGCATTCAACTGTAATATGGTCAGCTTGTTACTGTAGCAAAACCCGGCATTAGCCTGACTAAATCCATTGTCATTTCTCTTTCCACTCTGGCAGGAGTTTGAGACTCCCTCTGCCCTCCACTATCCCCATGAGACAAACCAGAACATGCTGTGCCATGGTGAGTAACCATGCTCTGAGATATTAGAGGGGTGGGTAGGAACAGCCCCATAATGTCTCAGGAATAAGGAACTTATCTTGTTTAGTGGCAAGCTCACCCCTTAAATTAGGTTGAGTTTCCCCAGAAGCACACCTGATGCAAGGATTCAAAAGCATGAGTTCATTTGGGAAGCACTGTCATGGGGTGGAGACATGAGATGGGGACAAGGAACAATACCAATTAAAGCTGTGTTCGAAGCAAGTTACCACTGTGGGCACTGGGAGCCAGGTTCCTTGGAGAGCTCTGGGAGACAGGGTGAAATATGCCTCAGACTTTTCCAGCCAAGAAGCAGGGGACCCGGGGCACCAGAGTGGCTCAGTCAGTTAGGCATCTGCGTCAGCTCAGGTCATGATCCCAGGGTCCTGGATCAAGTCCCACATTGGGCTCCCTGCTCAGCGGGGAGCCTGGCTTCACCACCTGCCTCTCCATCCTGCTTATACACTCACTCTCTCCCCCTCTCACAAAAATAAATTTAAAAATCTAAAAAAAAAAAAAAAAGGAGGGGGATACCTGTAGCTCTTATTCACCAGCTCTCCAACTGCCTTAAGTTGAAGAATGCTCTGGGATATCCCTCCAGCATTGTCAGCTCACCGTGCCCCCACCCAACACACACACACACACACACACACACACACACACCAGACTCAACAACAAAAAAGTCCTTCAGGCAGAGGCACAGGTGTGCATAGGTAGCCACATGGACCCTGTTAGAACTGGGCACCAAGAGTGTGTGTATGAGGCACACACCACATCAACCACACCCTCTAAATCCAAATGAATGCCAAACTCCGACTCACACTAACAAGCTATGTTCTCCCCCAGGCAGGACATACTGTGTCCCTTTGTTCAAAATGACCTCAACAACTCAAATTCCCTATCACAAATATATGAAGTCGTGAAAAGGGAATTAACTCCTATCTAATGTCTACACATCGATTTGGTGACGCTCACCTCACTTCTCAGCCTGAGACATTCTTGGTGGGTTGAAAAGCCCAGGCTACTGGCTACTCCACAAGTGTTTCCTAACTAAACCCTTTTGGTCCAGATTTCTTGGCATAATGTGGCCTTCAGCAGAGCTGAGACGTCCTGAGGAAAAGCTATTCCTGGGAAGCAGCATGAATGTAATCAACAGCACTCTATTTTCTGTTCTGAGAGTCCTCTCTCAACACGTCCCCATTTCTGTAATAAACTGCCTAATCTTGGACATTTTCCCCATGGAGAAGTGATTAAGTCTGTCACCATTACTGTAGGGGCGTCTCAATCCCATTAAAATGACCCCATTGCTGCTGTTCATTCACAGGCCACTGCAATTATTTGCTGAGGCCCCGTGGGTTGAAAAGGCCAACTGAGATCACCTTACCTTTCTTTCCTACGCCTGAGGAAACTTAGGAAGGTTCTGGAGAAGTGTAGGAGTCAAAGTTC
Source organism: Lontra canadensis (assembly GCF_010015895.1). Taxonomy (NCBI): domain Eukaryota; kingdom Metazoa; phylum Chordata; class Mammalia; order Carnivora; family Mustelidae; genus Lontra; species Lontra canadensis. The sequence continues at coordinate 16,766,006 of NW_022631028.1, read as the reverse complement.
TTTTAGCATTGATACTGGGTTGGCTGAGGGAGGGGCTAAGAGTTAGATGGAAATTTCAGCACCAACTTTAGTTTTAATGAGACAACTATTTGAACTCCACTAACTCCTCCAGCTCAGCGAGTCAGCAATGAATGCATAGAAGTGTCATTTTTTTTTTCCACAATGTGGATATCCAAGGTGACATTGAGATGGCTCCTGTATTTTTTAACTAGGTAATTAAAACCAAAAAAAAAAAAAAAAAATTGATTATTTGTGAGGGTAGGGGCATGTCTTATTAAGTACCAGTGCTGAGAATTACCATCAATTCAGATGCTGGACCAGCCCATATTGGAGAGCCATACGGATGACATTACTAAAACAGGCACTAATATAGAGTTTAATTTTAGATAAAATTGTCTCCTGGTTTTATTAAAAGGGGGGGTTAATGATCTAATTATTTGGAAATAGGTCAGTTAATTTAATTCTACTGCATACAGAAAGGAAGATTCAAGGGAAGAAGACATGATTAATAAACCCCTACCAGGCAGAGAAGGCAGCCAAGTGTCTAAGCCATGTGAGTTATGTTTCCTTGACAGCTTTGGATTATTATGAAAACAATTGCCAAGACATAAACTAATATTCAGAAGCAGTTGCCAGATAATATGTTGTCTTTCCAATGGGTAGAGTATCCCATGAAAAGCCCTCTTGACAGAGCCACTCTCTTCTAGGGCTGATTTACAGAGCATCATTCCCAGGAAAAAGCAGTTAAGTTTAATTTATAGTAACCCAGGGCTAACCAAGGAAGTGGAGTCAGCAGATAGCTGGCATGAGAGTGAAAGACGAGTTCAGCTCTGCATGTAAATCTTTCTCTATTTTATTAACTATCAGACATCAAAGACAACCAGCTTCCCAGCTACTTATTAGTACTTTGCCCCTCTATCAAAATGACATTAGCCATCCAAATCTTAGATGATACAGTGTACCCTGTCCTTGCTGAAAGGGACTTGAAACATCATCCAACACAACTCTTCGGGAAAAGCCAGGGTCACGATGATCAAGTTGCCACCTGAGATCAAATCAGCTAGTATGTAACCAAGGAGAACTAGAACTCCAAGACCCTACCTTTGGCTAGGCTCTTTCCACCACTTCCTCTGGCAAAGAGCTCTGGATTTCTTTTTGCTACTGTTACTAACCACACAAGACTGGATAAACTGGAACATCTGTTTAGCCAGATCTCCAGCCATAGGTCAATTAGGTACATTCAGAAGCTTCCTTAATAATGCACAGATCACCGGGGAGTTATGGGCACACCGAAGAAGTAACTGACTAAGCAAAGTCCTTGTGAAATAAACATCCATTGAGCTTTTTCTCATCACAGTGATAAGATATGAAGCTACCAAGGGAGAGTCTGGCCACCCTCCAGGAGAAAATAAGTAGTTTTGGACTTCACCTGTTTGAGAACAGAGACAGGGCCCAAACAATCTCCGAACACCTCCCTTGATTCTAAGATTCCTATAAATGCAATTTATAGATTTCAAGGTTGAATCATAGTAGTATTCCTGTATTATAACCTCAAAAATGTTACCATCTGTCTAGCTGGATACAAAGCATGTTCACTTATATAAACTCATTATCTTCTAATAACTCTTAGAGGCGAGAAAGGCAGAAATAATAGGTTTTGAACAATCCTGGGAGAGCAAAAAGCATAAAGGTAAAGAATAACAAGACAGAGAGACCTGCCTTCAAGCGTCAGTCCTGATCCTCACTACCAGTGACCTGACGAACTTCTCTGAGCCTTGGTTTCTTCATTAAGTAAGGGAACAATCACTGTAGCCAAGATGTGATCAGAATGTTTCATTAACGAAGCAGTCCAAGTCCCCTGAGCTCTATTCCAGAGTGGTTTCTATCTCACCACTCAGCCTCTATATTATCTTTCCCCACCTGCCCCTGGTATCAATCAGGTCTTTCATTTTCTATATTTGAATGTTGATAGCTGGGGTCTTGCTGACTCTTGAGAGGCTCCCCCTCTCAGAGCTAGCCAGATCCTAAAGATAGTGAACAATTCACCCAAAGGTGTACTTTTCCCAAATATAACCAATCCAGAGCCCATACACCCCACGAGCCCCTTCACAGGACTCTCCAGACCACTAGCCATCTGTCCTAATTGACCCAAGGCCAGGTACCAGAAGACTAGAACAGCCCCTATGCCCCAGAGCCCATGAAATGATTCAAACTAGCCAAGGCTCTATCTGCCTGCCCTGCCTTTCCTGTTCTTTCTCTCAGAAACCACAGTAAAGACTCTTGCCACAGTCTCATCCTTTCCTTCTGCCCCTGACTGACTCCAATATTTCCCTCTGTGCCCCTCTCCCCCTGTGGCAGGACACAACCTCTCCCCCTTGGGAACTGTCAATGACTATTTTTTCAGTGACAATCATCTCCGTCTTTTAGTCTCACTATACCTCAACTTTCCAATAGTACACTGTGTTTCAGGTACCCCCACCACCTTTTACCCACCCTGCCACCAGCACAAGAGATCACACAGTAGATGTTCAGTAAATGCCTGTCACAGTAAATTTTATGTACCAACTTGGTCGGGCTTTAGGGCCTAGATATTTGGTCAAACATTATTCTGGATATTCCTGTGAAGGTATTCTGCGATGAGGTTAACATTTAAATCTTTGAGTTAAAGTAGTTTCCCATTAGTGGAGGGCCCTAAAAGAAAAAAGACTGACCTTCCCAGAGGAAGAAGACTGCCATTAAAGCACCTTTAGATTCAAACCACAACTTTTCCCTGGCTCTCCAGCCTATTGGGACTCCCCTGTGGTTACTGGACTTGTCAGCCTCTAAAATCACATGAACCAATTCCTTAAAATAAAATTAAATTAAAATTTTTTTAAAAATGAGACCCACATACCCTTTGGATTCTGTTTCTCTGGAGAACCCAACCTAGTGAGGGTGAGGTTAAATGTACAAAAGCACATCTTCTATGAAAAGAATGCTCACAGCAGCCCTCTGGAAAAGGCTAAAACAAGCCAGTGGTTACTTACCAGGCTTTGGCTACATTCTGGTCCACTCATCAGATGTAATACCCAACAGTGGGGGAAAAAAGTGAACTGGAACTACACTCAACATGGACAGGTCTGCAAGCATATCATTGGACAAGGCAGGACTCATCTGCGGTGCCAGAGACAGGACACAACTACCCTAGCAGGAGGGACAGGAGGAGATGGCACTTTGGGAGCACCTCCCACAATGTTCTGTTTCTTGATCTGGGGGTTGGTAACACATATGAACCAATTAGTGAAAAATGCATTAAGCTGCCTGTCGATGATCTATGCCTTTTCCTATATACACATAACCTTCACTAAAAGACACAAAGATAGAATAAAAATGATTTTTAAAGTCATTCATTACTCCAATTTGCAGCCTCTCTCCAAGATGTCGCCTGCATTTGTACGTTGGAAACTCGGCAACATAGAAAGGAAATGTTAAGCTTGAAATTGTCTTACATCACTGAATGTGTTATATGTTCCCTGCACTGAATTTTGGAAAGCAGCTATAGCATCTGCCTCTCATCCCTTGAACATGGAGAAAGCTCTGGCTTTGAAGCCTTGGAATCACCCAGCAGGGACATCGAGTGCTTTTACTTCCACAGGACACAAAGTCCCACGGAGAACTCGACAAAATAACCCTCCCAGCATCTAGGTTTTTTCAGAATATGGAATTTCCCACTGTAATTATCTCAAGTGTCTCTGGGCAAGCTGAATCAATTAGACATGCCATCTGTACTGCATACTTCAGGAAGTGGGAGTAATTCCCTGAACTTTAAAAAAAAAAAAAAAAAAAAGGCAGAGCAATCTAGAAAACCACTGTATTGGTCCAGACGATGACAGGAAATGTGCTTGAATGGGAGGCTTGCAGGCAGGGGGAGTGGTCTGCCTCTCTTTTTTTAATAGACAAGTGAGAGGTGTTCTCACTCCCTAAATGTTGTTGGGTTGGTTGGGAAAGGGGAAATATGGGCAGAGGAGATCCCTATGTGCCAGCAGCTCTTTCTTCCAGCCCTTGTGTCTGAAGCTCATGGAATATGCCCTACTCTGCTGGCCAGGGTCCTCCATATGCAGTCTACACTGCTGAAACTGCACACACCACCCCTGCTCCCCATGCCCATCCAGCCTCTCCCAGCTGCTCCCCAACACCACACTGTGTACCATAGCCAATTTGCACATGTGACAATCTCAGGAGTGGCCTAGGCATCCTGACCCGCACACTTTTGGACACACTGGGCTTTGTTTGGAAAACTAAACTCTGACAAACTCCCACTCGCCCCTTCAGACCCAGCTCTCCTTCCAAAGGCTTTCCGTAACCCTTCCCATGCGGTCCATGCGGGACACCCCCCCTCCTCAGGACATGCCCTTCTCAGGGTACTCACCACAACACCTCCCAACCCACGGGTACCTGTCTGCCTGCTCTGCTCCATTCTGAGCTCCTTGCAGACTGAGGATGGCACTTCCGGCTTTGAATCCCCAGCACCTCTCTCTGTCCCTCCCTCTCTGTTCCTGCCCATCAGGTGGTGTGTTTCTCTGAGTCCACCCGCCCCATGCGAGTCCCTATGTGTGTGTCCTCTTCCTTTTTCCTATCCTCCTCTGCTCAGTCTCTCCCTACCTCCCTATCCTTCTATTCCTCCTGCTCTTCCCCCCTCCATCTGTCTGTCCCTACCATCCCACCCTCCCGCCCCGTTCCCTCTCCCTCTCTCCTCTCACTCCCTCCCCTCTATCTTTATCCACACAACCCTCCCTCTCTTCCTCACCTATCCCCTTTGCACTTTCATATCCCTCTCCATCTGTCAGCACTGGTCTCTCAGAATTAGCCTGTGCATGTCAAGGGACTTAACTATATGGTCGTTCTTACAGTCCCATGACCAGAGAGAAAAGAGTCTCATTTGCTCCTGAATTCAGTAGAAAAAAATCCCAGGCAAAAGTTCAGATTGGTTCAGCTGAGGCCACACGCTTTCCCTCTAAACCAGTTACTGTGGCTAAAGATGTGATATCCCATACCCAGAGTAGGAAGAAAAGGGGAGAAAGGTGCTGAATCAAAATAACATATGTACTTTTTAGTAATAATACTTTTTAATAATTTTTTCCCGTATTTTAAATCTTTTTAATTTTTTTTATTTTTTAAAGATTTTATTTATTTATTTGACAGACAGAGATCACAAGTAGGCAGAGAGACAGGCACGGGGAGGAGGGGAGAGCAGACTCCCTGCTGAGCAGAGAGCCAGATGCAGGACTCAATCCCAGGACCCTGATATCATAACCTGAGCCAAAGGGAGAGGCTTAACTCCCTGAAACACCCAGGTGCCCCCAGTATTTTAAATCTTAAAATATGTTCACCCATATCTGTATTTCTTACACAAAACTAAGCATTGCTCACAAACCCATAAACCTGCTGGAGTGCATGGCCCCCGAGACAAGGTTATGTCAGTCTGGTTCATTCTTCTATCCCCAGCACACAGCCCAGCACCTGGCACATAGCAGGTGCTTATTAAGTATCTGAATGAAGAAAGGAGTAAATAAAAGAACAGGTGATTGGGCAGCTAGATGGTTAACAATAATTTCTTAAGGCAACTCAAGAATTTTCTTCACTAAAACAGATCTTGGTCTCTCAAAGATGCAGCCCGACACCTCACCTAAGGCAAGTGGAACCTCATGGTTCACCATTTTTCCATCTACCAACACTCCCAGACACCTTGCATTCCCATAGACTCCCATATATGCTCAACACATAAGGTAGGGAACCTCCTACCTTAGCTGTAGTTCTTTCTTCTGCTTCTTTCTTGGACTGGTTTCAATAAGAAATATTAAGTTTCTGACCTAGGGGGTCCATGAACGGAAGACCCAGCCCAGGACTCCACCTGCCAACATGGCCGAACTAAGACGGACTGAAGCTCACAACAAGAATCTCCCTTCTGCTATCTTCCTAATATCATGTCTGACCCAGGCTCGGGAGGCAGATGCAAGTGAGGACAGGATCATTAGGAACCAAATCTGTACAAATACGGATGCTTACAGTAGATTAAAAAAAAAAAAAAAATCAACACAATGCCCTCTTTCTGGGCATTGCACCATTTCTGACATGGCCCCTTTGGAAACAGTCTCTCCTGATAGAGCCAGCATCAGAAGGACCACATGAAACCGAATAAAACATCAGTGCTGGACAACTGTGGTTCATCATGCATTTTTAAAAGCCCAGTGTGCAGAGAAGAACAGAGAACTGGCTCCGATCAACCACATACACACACATACAGCCTTGTTTTAGCTGGATCAAACTTTGATCTCTCAACTCACCCCAGGGCTTTCATATTTAAAAACCAGGCAGGATAGCAACTAAAACTGCAGTGCATGCTCAGACACCAGTTTTTTTTTTTTTCTTTTTGAGGACTTCTTTATTTTAGAGAGAGAGAGAGAAGAGAGGACATGAGGAGAGGGAGAGAAACTCAAGCAGACTCTACACTGAGCATGGAGCCTGATGTGGGGCTCAATCTCATGACCCCCCAGATCATGAGCTGAAACTAAGAGTCAGATACTTAACCAACTGCGTCACCCAGGTGCCCTGACTCCAGCTCTTTTTGGTGCATTTATTCAGTACTTATCTCAGATGTGTCAGAGTCACTGTCCACCCCCTCCCCGGGCTTCAGTTTCCACATTTATACCACTGGAACAACCATGCTCACCATAGGTCTTCGGAGTCCTAGGACAAATTAAAAAAGACAATGCCACTAAGCACTCTGTGCTCCTGAGCTAAGACACAATTGGTGGTGTTGGCCAAGTGAGCTAAGGTTGGTATATCTCACTTCTCTTGTCTATAGAATAATACCTCCTACTTCTCGTGGTGACTCTAATGATTAAACCTAAGAATTGTGGGGATTGGGGGGCGAACCACCTGACCCAGGGCAGTGCTTGGCCCTTAGCTGGTATTTCAAATATATCAGTTTCCTGTGTATCAAAACCAAAAGAGACCCAGAACTTCCCATTTCACTGTTGCGTTTCAACGCAAATGCACACACTCAACACTCTAAGAGGCGGTGCTCCACAAGACGCAAAGCTGGACCTTCCGAGAGGGACACTGCCTTGAGAGTCTACCCCAATACCAACCCTACATTTATTAAAAACAGAACACAGACAACAGGAACCCCGTTAGTCAAGAAGGGAAGATACTGAGAGGGAGGGTGGAACAGAGTGAAGAAGTAATAGAAAAAGGCAACCAACTGAATTAAGAATTTTACTAAAAATAAATAAATAGGGCGCCTGGGTGGCTCAGTGGGTTAAAGCCTCCGCCTTCGGCTCAGGTCATGATCTCAGGGTCCTGGGATCGAGTCCCGCATCTGGCTCTCTGCTCAGCAGGGAGCCTGCTTCCTCCCCCCTCTCTCTCTCTCTCTGCCGGGCTCTCTGCCTACTTGTAAAATAAATAAAATAAAATAATAAATAAAAATAATAAATAAATAAATAAATAAAGCAGGCAAAGAATACAGGAAGAAAGAAGAGTCATGGGGACAGAATTCTCCGTGAGCTGGTCATCTGGAAAGAAGACCCTAAGATGGGATTACACCTGTGAGGATCTTAGTAGGGGAAGAGCCTTTCGGGAGAAAACAGGGAGGCAGCTCAAGAAGACAGAGACAGTTGCCACACTGAACGCAGGTCTGACCGCAGAGTGAAAGAGAAAGAAAGAAGGTTGGGGGACTGCATCCCAGCCCCCCATTAGTCCAAAGGAGATTCATTAAGGTCAGCTGCACTAGAAGTAGGGGGAGGTCTGCCTGGCACCTTCTCGTGACAGCACTTCCACGAGTCAGCATTTTCCACAATACAGCAGGCAGCTGAGCTCCTCACTCTAATCCGATGACACACAGGCCTGTCTGAACAGCACAGGTCAGACAATGAACAAAATGGTAACAAGAGAATACACCACACACTGGGTGAAGGGAAGAACCAGGGTTCTTTTTCCCAAGAGAATGTTCAAGGAATCTTCAGGGATGTGAAGGTTTGGAGGAAGACACAAAAAAATTAGAGTACGTTCTTTTATTGATTTGGGTTCTCCAGAAGCAGAACCTGAGACAAGGATTTGGTTAGCAAGTAGTTTATTTGGAAGATAAGCAGGAGTGAGGGGGTGAGGAGAGGGAGGCAGGAAAAGATGCTAATGTAAGGTGTGCTACTGAGGTAGCTCCAGGTAATGGGAGCTCAAGTCACCCCAGGACTAAAGAAATGAGAAGCCCTTCCAGAAATAACCCAAAGGACCACAGTCTACAGCATTTATCCATAGGCTCTCCTCCCACTGGTGTGGAGCTATCTCTTGGGGACCGGTTCCCCTAAACTCCCAGATAGGAACAGTCCCTGTGCCAGAGAAAGCCTCAAGCAGAAAGCCAACCGTCAGGCGAAGACACAGCTAGTGGCAACCAAGTCTGCATGTGCACGAAACTGCCCACCACGGCTACAGCGAAAGTCAGAGGTGGGCCCAGAGCTGCCGTAACTCAGCCGTTTGGTACGGCTCCAAGGGCAAACTGTATACAAAATGACTTTAACCTTGGCATCTTGTTTACATCTTCATTTTCAACACTCCCCATTACCCTGGGAACCACCAGTGCCAAGCCCTGCTATGCTGTTGCATGTAACACTTTACTTAGCTGTGACCTCCCATCCCAACCCCCAGAGCATTCACTCAGTTAAGGGCGGAGTCTTAGATTCAGCCCGTGACCCATTAGACCAAAACTCAGCATGGGGGTGAAGGAAATAGGGCAACACCAGGCCATTCCTTTATTATTATTATTATTATTATGACTAGAGAGAGAGAACATGCAGGAGCGGGGAGGGGCAGAGGGAGACAGACAACCTCAAGCAGGCTCCACATGCAGCGTGGAGCCCAATGCAGGGCTCAGTCTCACGACCCTGAGATCATGACCTGAGCCAAAATCAAGACTCGGACACTTAACCACCTGAGCCACTCAGGTGCCCCAACATCAGGCCATTTCATCTCCAAACCACCCCACTTCCACGTAACTCCCACCCAGAGTACAAGCTTACCTTGCAGGAGGGTGAACACACAGGGACTTGGTGCTTGAGGTAGGACAGGGACCTGAGTCCTGGCTCATACCACAGTGACCTCTTTGCCACAGCAGGTAACTAACTTGTAATTAAGCAGCTTGGGACACCAGCAGACAAATCTTCCTCTGAGCCCCAGCTCTGCTTCTGCCACACTGCACGGAGATTTCCACCCAGTGAGAAGCTACCACCGTCACCTGCTGCAATTAGCTAATCATTTAAGCCTGGTGGTCTTCCGACTGTGCTGCGTATCAGAATTTCCCGGAGCGCTAAGAACGCACACGAGGAACTCTGCTGGTTGAAGCAGGCAAGGGCCTCAGAGTCTTGACCAGCCCCCCCCCACCCCCAGGACATTCTGATACACACCAAAGCTTGAGAACCACTGAGGTAATAACCCTGGATGAAAGGGTCTCAGATTTTGCGGCGCATGTGACTTTGTTCAGTCACAGATTGGCTGAGCGGGTCTGCTATGGGGCGGGAGCATCTGCATTTCTGATGGCTCGCAGGTGATCCTGATGCAGCGGCTCCACGGGTCACTTTGAAAAGCCAGGGCCCGAAAGGCAGCACCTGATGGCCTTATGATGGCTTCACGATCTGGAGGAGCAGCTTTCCTGGGTACCCCTTCCCCCGTCCCTTGGCTCCCCACAGGGCATACGGCTCCCAGTGACTTTTTGGGTATAGGGAAGGTAAAAAGTTCTTGCTATGCTGCTGCCTTTTTTGGAAATCTAGTTACATATTTCATTTGACCCAGTATATCCAAAATCTTATCATTTGGACATTTAATCAATATAAAAGTTATTAATGAGGTATTTTATATTCTTCTCTTTCTAGTGCTAAGTCTTAGAAATCCAGCATGCACTTTACACCTCCAGCCTATTCCATTCCAAATGATGACCACGTGTGACTAGTGGCCCCTGCACTGGATGACCCACTGCCCTCTTACACTCTGGTTTACCTCACAGTCTGGAAGTTCTTATTCTGTCCACCTATGTCCTTCCTTTCAAGCACTGGGCTCGCCTGGTGTTTGAGCCAAAATAACATTAGAAACAGAAACCTTATCCAAAGAGAGAAAAGATACCTAAGCATCTCTACATTTTCAGTGGCCTCCTGAGAGTCCTCCAGGAGGAGAGTCTGGGCTGACCAACTATTCCAGGTGGCCTGGGGCTGTCCCAGGCTGAGCACAGAAGGTCTGTTTTCCCAGGAAAGGCCTCAGTCCCAGGAGAACAAGGAGAGCTGGTCACCCTTGCATATCTGTTCCTGCTTAGTCACCGCCCCTCAGGACTTGTTTCCATGGGTGCCAGAGCTGCCCAGGTCCAGTCCAGGATGGAAAATGCATTCAGGGTCCCTGTCCAGAGCCAAATCTCTACACATGGGAACTGTAGTGCAGTCAGGTCCCTCCAGGTCTCTGGGGCCCCCAAATTGAGTCTAGCTTCTCTCCGCTTCCAAATGCCCTAGTTCTGATATTGATTCCAAGCCTCAGTTTATCTCACTGGGCTTCATGGGCATTTTAAGAATGCTAAAGCATTTTGAAAACTGAGAGGTATTACATAACTGTGTCTACTATTAATACTCGTCAAGCAAGTATTAGATGCCACATCCCAGATTAACGCCTTTACGTTCATTATAGGGTTTAATTCTCACAAGAACCCTACGAAGCAAGCACTATCATTGTCTTTAAAGACAAGGCAATGAACGCTCAGAGAGGTTAAGTGACTTGCCTATGGTCACAAAGATCATTCGGTCTCAGAGGTGTGGTTTGAATGTACAACTCTGATTCCAAAGTCTAGAAAACAGCAAAGCAAAAAAGGAAGACTGAGAATGGCAAGATACATTGATGGCAAGAACCACCTCCATACTGCGGGAAAAATGCCCTAGATGTAAGGCCCTTTACAAAAAAAAGAGCAACCCAAATTTTCAAAAGTGTTTGAGAAAAGAGTATATATTACTATCTTTAATAATATCTTTAAACAGATTTGAAGAAGAATTTATGGAAGCTTGTGAGTCCTATTCTGCCCTTCTACCCCCGGGTCTGCATAGGAGTCCCTGCTGTTCCCTGAGCCTGGAACTCTCCAGCCCCTGATCTTCAGGTGGAGGGAGCTCCCCGGATGGAGATCAGCCAGGTCCCAGCTCAAATGCAACTTCCTCCAGGAAGGCTCCCCTTACTAACTTAGGGAAACTTCCACCCATCCTCTTGCTCACCCATCACTCTGTCCCATTCCCCTGCTTTATTTTGGTTATAATACTTCTCAGAAATCTGTTACCTTATGTCTGTATTTGTCAGGTTTGTGTGTTAAATTCTCCCTCATTATATCAGAACAAGGTCCCTGCTCCATGGAGCTGATAAAGACCTTGTCCATTACCATGTCCTAGGGGCCTAGAACTGACCCTCAAACTTTTGCTGATTATTAAACAAACACAATACTGAAAAAAATGTGGAATAAGTTGCCAACAGGGAGAAAAAAAGCTTCTATGCTTTTCTATATTTTTTTTTTTTAAGAGGCCTGCAATCAACACACAAAATCACCCTTGGCGAAAAGAGCTTATTTGCTTAGTATTCATGCATCCCCATTTGCAAACTGACCAAACCACAAGAGTTATACTGAAATCTTTCCTTGATGGGGTGAGTTCTCACTCTCTGATTACAGACTCGAGCTGGTAGATTTCAATTACCATGTGTCACCACAATAGACAGTCACTCAAAGGCCTTGGCTCTGTAGAAGTCAAAACCCAAGTCAGCCAAACCAGAAACACCTTCACAGATCTGGTTGTGTCTTGAATCATTTCCATAGAAACGGGAAGAATTCCCAACAGAGGCTCCCTAACTTCCAGCAATTATCTTAAGGTCTGATTAGCATTTTAAATGTCACCTGTATAAATTAAAACTGTTTACAGCTCTCAACAGCACTATTTTCTGATTCATGATTCCCACAGCAACTAGCCAAAACTCACTTTTTGGAAAATCCCATTCTGAATGTTACCTGTTAGATTGGGCCTGGCAAAATCTCCCTCTTGGTTTAAATATCCAGCTTCCCTTTTCATTCTTCATGTTGTTAATCTCCTGGGAAGAGTTTGAGTATGGGGGGTGTCACATTTGACAGGCAGACTATTTGAAAACGGCTCTTTGGGTTATATAAGTTATTCGACACCATCTCCGACTGGCTTAAAGAAGACAAATGAAGATTTCTGTGTCTAGTTCTAGATCAATCAAGCACCACTCATCATCACCTATCTTGTGGGTACACATGTTAACTTTCCCACAGATTGGGGGACAGGACAGTGAGTCTTTGAGGTCACCTCTAGTCCTAGTCATTTTTTACAAAAAATGGTACTTTAAAATAGCTCCCTTTTATGCATACTTTATGCCACCAGCATTTCACTGATTTACTTAGTTTGGCACCACAGGTACAGAGTACAGAGGTATTTCTTGCTCCTCTGGCCAGAGGCAGCTGGGGATAAAGAAACATGTGGGCTGCCAAGTCAGGCAGAGAGGGATTCCAAGCTTTGCTCCACCACTTAATGCTCCAAGACCTTCAACAAGTCCCTTAGTCTTTGCCTGATCTGAAAACTCAGACTAACATGGGAGAAAGCTCGATGGCCCAGCCCCTGTGCCCCACCAGGTGCCACAGTGATGGCTCCAAACTTCCACTTCCCTGCTTTTAAGCCTCTAAAGCAGAAGTCAACAAACTTTTTCCATAAAGGGCTACATCGTAAATATTTTGGGGTTTGCAGGTGGTACATTCTCCGTCTCAACTACTCAGCTCTGCTGTAGTAGCAGGAATGAAGACACAGAAAATACGGAAAGGAAAGGGCAGCTGGGTTCCCATGAGATCCATCAGCTCTCTAGCCCCATCTCCTACAGATCTGCTCCTCCTCCACCCTGCTTCAGCTGAATGCAAAGAAACCGAAATACTCTTTTGGTTTCTAGAACATTCCAAGTCTTGCCTTGGGGCCTTCACACCCGCTATTCCCTTTTGTAGACAGCTCTGCTCCCAAAGCAGCATATGCCCCATAACTCTCATTTATCGTCATCAATTCAGAGAGGTTTCCGTGACCACCAACTGGTCAGCTGCTCTTTTAACAGTTGTCCCTGCTTTATTTTCTCAAGGTACTCACCAGTCTCTAAGTGACACAGAGGAGGCAGGTCCCACAGTAACAATCATGCATATAGACCATTGATACTCTCTCAATCTTTTCTTTTTTTAAGGTTTTTTTGGTTGTTTGTTTTTAATATTTTATTTATTTATTTGACACAGAGAGAGAGAGAGATCACAAGTAGGCAGAGAGGCAGGCAGAGACAGAGAGGAAGCAGGCTCTCTGCTCAGCAGAGAGTCTGATTCGGGGCTCGATCCCAGGACCCTAAGATCATGACCTGAGTGGAAGGCAGAGGCTTTAACCCACTGAGCCATCCAGGTGCCCTGATACTTTCTCACTCTTAGGTGTAAAGTTTAACAAACTTGAGCACCTGGGTGGTTCAGTAAGTTAAGCATCTGCCTTTAGCTTAGGTCATGATTTCAGGGCCCTGGGATTAAGCCCTGCATCAGGCTCCCAGTGGGCTCTCCCTTTGCCTCTGCCTCTTTCTTTCTCTCTCTCTCATGAATAAACAAATAAAATCTTTTTAAAAAAATTAACAAACTTCTCCATTTTTCTCAGTATTATCTTTAATTATGGAAAAATTCACATAACATAAAATTCATCTCACCCACTTGTAAGTCTACCCTTAAGTGGCATTAAGCACATTTACAACCTTGCACAACCATTATCACCATCCATCTCCAGGACTCAGTTCAACTTACAAACCTGAAACTCTGTCCCCATTAAACGACTCCCCCTTCCTCCCTCCTCCCAGGTCCTGACAACATCTCATCAAATTTTCACATTAAACCTTACCAGGCAAGGGGCGCCTGGGTGGCTCAGTGGGTTAAAGCCTCTGCCTTCAGCTCGGGTCATGATCCCGGGGTCCTGGGATCGAGCCCCACGTCAGGCTCTCTGCTCAACAGGGAACCTGCTTCCCTTCCTCTCTCTCTGTCTGCCTCTCTGCCTACCTGTGATCTCTGTCTGTCAAATAAATAAATGAAATCTTAAAAAAAAAAAAAAAAACCCTTACCAGGCAAAATCTGATTAAGGAAATATCTACATTTCCTGAACAATTTTACTACCCAATGTCCACCCCGAACCCCTTCAACGTGGAGATTCTGGGACCACCATTGAGATGTGATATTTCCTTGCCTGCTTTTTATTTGTTCTTTTCTCTCTCCCTCACTACAGGGTAAGCTCCCTGAGAACAGAAACCTCATCTTTTCCCTCAATGGGTGGCCAACAACCAGCACAGGCTAACACTGAGCAACAAATGTTAGTGAAATGAGTAAACAAAGATAGGAAAGATCACGATTGGGTTAGACCTTGAGCTGGGCTCTCCAAAGGCTCCGGATGTGTCAATAAGACACAGAACTTCAGCTAGGGGTAACAGCGAAAAACATAAGCTCCTGGAGGCCTGGGGAGTATCTAAATTGTATGGGCAGGGCCAGGTACCAGCAGGAGGAGGAGGAAAGAAAAGGAGGGAGGAGGGAAAGTGGGAAGAGGCAGGTGGGAGGTGGGAAGGCCGGAAGAAAGGAGAATGAGAATGCACTGGAATCTCTTCACAGAGTGTGCATTTGAGAGTCCTGAAAAGAAAGGACTAAGGATGTAGGGAGTGAGGCTGTTAAAGATCTGGGAATCATGGTCCTTGACCAGGGAATGCCATGATGCCAGCTGGCAAATAAGGAAAATGTCACTCGTGGCCTTGGCAATATCGAGGAGAAGGGGTGTGTCCAGGTGTCACAAAAACTTCATTTTCAGGACTTTAGCAACAATTGGAGTTGAATGTTGACATTTCCATGTAGGAATCTCATTGTAACGAATCTTCTCAAAAAGTGGAAGGAGAAAAGTGCTACATCTGCCACAACGTACAGACCACAATTTTCTATCCAAAAAGAAAGAGAAAAAAAAAATTGTCCCATGGAACTGGCACGTTTCTAACACACCTCTGATCTTGGTTCTGGCTTTTAGGCCCAATGTCCCTGTGATCCTGGGCTTGGACCAGAGAGATGAAAGGCTAATCAACACCGTGTAGGCTGGAAGGCTATATATTTCCTCACCCAGGAGCGATCATTCACAAAGGATGTGACTCACCAGCCAGTTCTGATCATGATTTTGTGCATTAGGCCTCCAGGAACCCTGACTCATGCACACGCCATGAAGAGATTGTCTTAAAGTGGTTGAAGTCTCATGGCAAATTTATACAAACAGAAGTGGGTTAGGTGTGGGATTTACTGATGTAAATCCCTACTCAATGATTCAGATACTGTCCTCTCATAATTGGTCCTTTGTGCAATATCTACCTGGAGGTATTGTTCCTGCCGGGCTTAATAAGCCTTGGCTGAAAAATTATTCAGTGTAACTGATCCTATTAGGCAAGTTGAGTTGGATAACTATACATCTAAGCTCCAAGTGCCTGAATTTCAATCCAGTGGGGGAAAAATCAGCTCAATTCAGCCAGGATTTGATAGAAGAATGGTGTTAGAAGGAAAGTTAGAAACCAACTAGTCCCCCTTGGTATTTTGCAGCTTAGGAAACTGATTAGCTGAGGTTAAGGTTGAGGAAACTGACACAAAGCTTCATGATCTGACCCACAAGCATGGGTCTTTGTACCCTATCAAATGAGCTGCACACTAGAGAAGGAGAGAGGAGATGAAACTAAGACCTCTGCCTTCGCTGAGCTTAAAGAATTGTCAAAGACACCAGCCAGACGCATAAGAGTGTTAACACAGAAATGAATGATGCTAAGTGGCAGGTGGAAAAGTCCAAGAAGAGGGCAGTAGGGGAGGGCGGGAGTCGTCAGCGAGGACCTCCTGGAGGAGAAGTTGCTTGGTCTGGGTCTCAAAAGCAGGGGAAGATTTGAGAGGAAGGAGAGGAAGCAGGACTGCAGAAAGTCAGGTGAGAATACCAAGTGGGGGGCGCTTGGGTGGTTCAGTGGGTTAAAGCCTCTGCCTTTGGCTGAGGTCATGATCTCAGGGTCCTGGGACTGAGCCGGCTTCAGGGTCTCTGCTCGGCAGGGAGCCTGCTTCCCCCTCTCTATCTCTGCCTGCCTCTCTGCCTACTTGTGATCTCCGTCTGTCAAATAAATAAAATCTTAAAAAAAAAAAAAAAAAAGAATACCAAGTGGGAAGTGTGACATAGGCAGGGCAAGAACAGACAGAGAGCCTAGGGCACAGCCACCTGCAAAAGACCATAATCATAGGAGATCACCAAAAGTCACAGCCTCGACCCATCCTGAGCCTCTTGTACTGGTAAGTGCTTAATAGCCAGCTAGTGGGGGTGCCTGGGTGGCTCAGTGGGTTAAAGCCTCTGCCTTCAGCTCAGGTCATTATCCCAGAGTCCTGGGATTGAGCCCCACATTGGGCTCTCTGCTCAGCAGGGAGCCTGCTTCCCTTCCTCTGCCTGCCTCTCTGCCTACTTGTGATCTCTGTCAAATAAATAAATAAAATCTTAAAAAAAAAAAAATAGCCAGTTATTGAAGGAGAGGGGAGCCCTGATTGTAGCTTCTGCCAATTGTCATGGTACAAACACTCTCTCCACAGATGATTGCGAAGATGGCTGAGTTTAACAACAGGCTCACAAATTTTCTGTAATGTTAACTACTGGCTCTTGCAAGAGGGTCCAGCACAGTTCTTCCTGGGACCTCTGTTTACATGGATTCCTCTCTCCTAGTGTTTTGTGGGGTGGTGGTGGTGGTGGTGGTGGTGGTGGTGGTGGTGTGTGTGTGTGTTTTAATAGCTACCCCTTACTGGGCACTTGCAGATGAGAGCCTATGCTAACACTTGACATGCATTACCTTAATTGTTTACAAGAATCTCATGCGGTAGTTAATTTTTAACAATATTGCTATTTTGCTAATGGGAAAGTGATGCTTAGAAGTATTTGAAAGCCAAATGCTTATCACTTTAAAATTTATTCTCTTAACTTTTATACTATACTCTTCCTTCTCCTCTCACCGCTACTAATTTTACCATTCTCTTATCTTGTTGATCTTTATCCTCAGAATTCTTCTGACCCAACGCTGAAAAAACAAGCCAGAGAAATGGCTTGTCAGTGGATGCACCATCTTCAACTATGAAATTCAGTGAGGGTGGCTGTCTACCTTTCTAAGTACATTTTATTGCTTAGATTTTGAAATCTTTATATTTCAATAAACAAGTCAAGGAAGTAAAACTATTCCTTACTGAGAAAACACCAACAGATGAGTAGATCAAACAGAAAAGAAACTTTGGCTTCTGATCTCTCTTAAGTTTTAGATTTCATGGAGTTTTTAGGGACAAGTTAGTAAAAATGTATGACTGCTGGATTTTGTCCTCTCAACAACCCAAGTTATTCTAAGACAATATCTTCAGTGAGGTTCCCTGGAAACACAATCTGAGATAAGGATTCTTTTGGGAAGGAAGAAAAGAAGAAGAAAAAAAGCAACAATCGGGGTACCTAGGTGGTTCAGTGGGTTAAGCCTCTGCCTTCGGCTCAGGTCATGATCCCAGGGTCCTGGAATTGAGCCCCGCATCGCACTCTCTGCTCAGCAAGGAGCCTGCTTCCCTTCCTCTCTCTGCCTGCCTCTCTGCCTACTTGTGATCTCTGTCTCTCAAATAAATAAATAAAATCTTTAAAAAAAAAAAACTATCAGGAAGTGAGAGAGGCAAGAAAAGAGGCAGAGCAAAGATGTGGTTTCAGCTGGAGTCTAGCCCCAGTTTCATCCCATACGAAGTTCCAGAATACAAGTGATATCACAGTGCTATCCCACCTCAAGACAGCAGAACTGGACTTTTATATCACATCACTGGCTGTGGGAACCATAACCTCTCAGCCATTTCCCACTGAGGTTGAGGCTGCTGGCTATGGGAAATTCTTTAGAGAAGGACACAGCCATGAGCCTTTAGCCAACACTCATAACAGGTAGGGGATAGGTGTATCAGTGACGTAAATGGGATCCAGGCAGGGCACCAAAACTGTCTATTTCAGACAGGTAACAAACTAAATTCCTAATCAAAACAACTTTATCTTTGCCTAATTAGCCAATCACAGAAATTTCACAGCATGGTTAGATGAGTGGGAAACCTCGCAACCCCAGTTTCTGGGGTAAGATTTCACATCAGCCACAGACTCAAATGTTTCGAGTAAAACTGCTATGAACACTCACAGAGCCACAGAATTTCTTGGGAGGGATTGAAATTGCCTTTGTCTTCATATCTCTAAAGATCTTCTAGGACAAGGACTGTGTTTTATTTACTACGGGTCCCTGGAGACTATTATTTGTCACATAGTAGTTGCTAAATAAATATACTGATGAATAAAATGCTTAAAAATCCCTTAAATATGGTGTCCAACTCAGTTTGCCCAAAACTGTTCAGTTTTAAAACTAAAAGTCCTATATCCTGGACACCTATCTCAGTGACAAGCAAACCAGGACAAGTGGTCACCCTACTCTTAAGTCCTCTCTGCTTCTGCCTTATGGCTGCATTCAAATCAATCAATCCCTTCATCTTTCCTACATGTCTCCCCTAAAGGAAACTTTTAAAACTCCCTGGGTAATATACCCATAAGAATGTCTTCAAATGTCTAATAAATATATTCCTGCTCCAATGTGAATCATTTTTCTTTTTCTTGACTCTTAACAGAAATACCACTATAACCACCCCTAAGATTTTGTCATAAGGAAATAGTAGTCTGTAGTCCTTCTGCCCTCATTTTTCACCTTCCCTGTTACTCCCCAAGGTAGCCAGTGTCTTTGGGAGGATCTCTGAATGACCCCAAGGCCTTCCTTCAAGCTTAAAAACAAAAACAAAAACAAAAAACAAAAAACTGACCACCTATATGGCTCCAGAAACTTTTCTTCTACATCCCCTCTATCAAAATTCATCTGTCCTGTGCCACACACTTTCCTGCCCTGATAGTAATGATTTGGTCCTCAAAATAACATAATGATTTGATCTAGTTAGAACAGCAGAAAGGTAAGAACTGGGACAGCTTTTCTGCTAGTGGGGTCCCTTGGTATGCATTACAATATTAATAATAAAAAAGTTAAGGAGTAAGTGAATTGAAATGAACAGTGAGGTGGGGATTCTTGGTTTGCCTAACCCAAAAGACAGGGCTAATTCAGGCCTACCCAATTCTGCTCTCATCTGCCTTACCATCTTCATTCCAAACTCTCTTCATGGGAGGGGAACTACATCACTGGCAAAGTCAGGCTTCCATCGTCCATGCTGCCCACATTGCCGCAGGAATAGAGAGCCCCACCTTTGCAGATAAGAGCCTATGCTAACACTTGACATGCATTACCTTAATTGTTTACATGCAACAAATTCATCTCACAGGGACTCAGTGTGCCCATTGGGATATGTGCTTGTCCTGAGCCAGTCACTCTGGCTGAAGAGAGCAGGTTTCTCTGACTGGTCAAGTTGGAGTCACTTGACTCCCACGTGGCCAATGAAGGGAAACAGAGAAAGAACAGAAGGATTAGGTGTGGGGCTGACAAAAACTAAAGTTTTGAAAACCTCAACAACCTGTTCCATAATTCACTTAACAATAGGGCTTTGCCTCATCACCATCCTTAGTCCATCACAAAATATTCTGGCTAAGGCCCTGGAGCCTTTTTAGAAACCCTTATGGCAGAGGCAAAAAAAAAAAAAAACATGCTATTAAAAATCGTAATTGCAGGGTGCCTGGGTGACTCAGTGGGTTAAGCCTCTCTGCCTTCGGCTCAGGTCATGATCTCAGGGTCCTGGGATCAAGCTCCACACCGGGCTCACTGCTCAGTGGGAGCCTGCTTCCTCCTTTCTCTGCCTGCCTCTCTGCCTACCTGTGATCTCTGTCTGTCAAATAAATAAAATCTTTTTAAAAAGAAAATCATAATTGCCTGTGATGAATTTTGTTAAAGTCAAATAAGTATCATAGTTAAGGTATCATGCTCCAAACATGTTGCAAATTTTCCCTAAGAGTGGGAGGTTGTGCTGGAGCAGCCTAGGGAGGTTTACAGGTGTTTTGGCAAAGCTCTCCCTAGCGGATGCCAGAAAGACCTGCCCCCTCCCAGCTGCGTTCCCCATTTTTCAGGGCCCTCAGTAGCAACTTCACTCTCTAATTGCCTGGAGTTAGTCATTATGTCTCAGCTGCAATACTTGGGAATGCCAAGAAATGAGCTCACCCAGAGGCCTTTTGTGTTTTAAGTGTTTAATCCAAAAAAGAAATTTCCTAAGGAAAGTTACCACTTAGATTTACGTGGGCCAACAGGCTCTGGTGTGGAGACATTTCCAGGCAATCCAACTTTGAAATCCCTGGGGTTCACAAAGAAACTCAGAGTAGCAGCATACACAGAAATGAGAATTTATAATCCTTTGCACTTATTCTTGTGTATGGCACAGACTACTAAGTAACTTGGCCAAATCAGTTTGGGGAATTCAATTCAATTCCATGAACATTAATTGAGCGCTCTTCAGTGAGGATGCTTTCAGCTGCAAATAACAGCTGAAAGAGCCAATTAAAATTAGCTTTAAATAATAAGAATTAATTACCTCACATAACACAAAGTTGGAGAGGGGCAGGTCCAGAAGTTGGTTAATCTAGCAGTTAAACAATGCCAGAAATATTGGTAGGCTCTTTTGAGATTCCCATGGAAATATAGTCATGATTTCAAAATGGCTGCCACAGCTTCAAACATAACATCCTCACATAACAGCACCCAAAGGCAGGTAGAAAGGTGGGATTTCTCCATGAGCATCTCTTTCTCTTTTTCTAAAATGGGAAATCTTTTCCACAATTCCTCTCAAAAGACTTTCTCTTAGATCTCCTCTTAGAAATAGATCCCATGGCCACCTCTAAACCAACAAGGCAGAAAAGAGGAACGTGAAGGTCATAAATGCTTTAGCCAATGGTGATTCGTTCTTAGGTCTGGGCCCACCTTAGTTGTTTCTGGAGCCTGTGGCCTCCTAAACAAATGGAGGTATTTGTTGGTAAGGAAGAAAATATGAAGCAGTGCCTACAAAACAGTGTCTTCCCCAGAGCAGCTACCTCTGTGATCTGCATTGGGCTTATGAAGATGGATAAACCACAGCCCCTTTTCTCAAGGAGCCCACAGGGATAAAAGCATTTACTCAATAATTTCTATTATTGATTTCCTGGCTTAATAATAAAATGGATTTGAAGTGGTAAAGAGTTATGCCAGACTTCATTTTTTAGAGATTTCTACAACAGAGTCTCCCATCCCACAAGCTCTTCTTACAATGTGGCTTTCACATTGCTCCCATCAAGAGGTGGAATCTACATGCCCACCCTTTGAATCAGGGTGGACTTTTGACTCTAGCTGAAGTGGCACCACGGGACTCCTAAGACTAACTTTTAAAAGTCAACACAACTGCCACCTGGTTCTCTTTGGAGGCTCTCTCTTGGAACCCAGCCACCATGCTGTAAGAAAGTCTGGACTTCCCTGTGGAGAAGTCCCACACCAATCTGACGGCCATGCTAGTGAGCCCTCCAGATCCTCCAGCCCCAGGTGACCCACATAGCTGATGCCATATAGAAGAAAGATGCTGTGCTCTATGGCCCCTAGCCAAATCATAAATTTGTGAGCAGAGTAAATGATCACTGTTTTCATAAGCCACTAAATTGGGGGGCGGGGGGTGTTAGGCAGTAAAAGATTATTGTATCTGAGCCAGTTTTAGAACTAAGAATAAAGTAGTGACAAAGATGGTATAAATCACCTGCTATCAAAGGAAGGGAAAATAAATGTTCACTGGGGAGAAGAGGGAGAGCAATTACAGAGGGATCAGACACCAGGGAAAAGTGGTCAATGTTAAGTCTCAGAGGATGAATAGATTGCAGAAGATGGACAAAAGAAGTGCAAGCAAAGTGAATGCGTACTGTGGTTTTGGAAACCATGGAGTATAAGGTGGATATATGTTGGGTTTGACTCATTGATGGGGTAGACCTTCCTGATGCTCAACAAAATTTCTAGATCTCCTCTCCTTCAAGACACATATCTTCTTAACGTTAGGTGTGACCTTATGACTTCTTTTGGCCAGTTAATTGTCATAGGAAGTGTCATGAGTCTCTTTTGGTGAAGCATTTAAGAGCTCATATACAATTCTCTATTCTCTTAACTTCAACCAATCCTGAGGTGTCATGTTGAGATGAGGAAACCATAAGATGGTAGAGTTTCTGTTTACCTAAGCCCCCGAGTAACAGTTTTTTTAGATCTTTAAATGCTGCCCTGACCCAGTTTCAAGGTCCTGGCTAGAGGCCAATCAGTTCCTCTTCTTGAACAGCCAATGAAGTCCACACCCACAACCATTCCTTATTAGCCTCTCACACTTCAGATCATGATACTTCTACCCTAATTTCCCCAGAGTCAAATTCCAAACAATCACGGATAACCTCTACACCCCAGAGTCCATGGAAATTAGATTAGCCAATCATAAGCCTGCCTGCCCTGCCTCACCCTTTCTTTCCCATAGAAACCACAATAAAGGTCCTTGCCTATAGTTCTTTCTTCGACTGTCTCCATGACCAACCCCAGTGCTTCCCCATTTGACACTGCATGGGATGCTGTGTTCTCCTGCGAGCTATGGGTAAATAAAACAAAACTCTGACCCTCTTTCTGGTCTCTCTCTTGATCTGCATCGAGCCTCAGAATATCTCATGCAAGTTTAACTCAAGTTAAAACACAAAGCTACTCTAATCGGCACGGGTTCCCTGCTACTCTGTGTTGGACATGCAGCTGGTGCATCAAGTACAACTTTATTGCTTTAAGCCACTGAGGTTTGAGGTTGTTGTTGACTGGAACATAATATAATCCATCCCAACTGAGAACTGTTCAGTTTCTATTTCCCTTCCTCTTGTGACAGCATGTCAAATTTTTATTGGGAAACCATTTCTTTCTGACTTCCATGTGTTTAAGGTGCTGACTTCAGTTCCCTGGCTCCAAGAGAAATGTTACCCAAGCCAAGACAATCAGCATAATTCATTTAACCTTCAAAAAAATATCCCAAATATTGGGACACCCGGGTGGCCTAGGTGGTTGAGTGGCTGCCTTCAGCTCAGGTCATGATCCTGGAGTTCAGGAATCAAGCTCCGCATGAGGCTCCCTGCTCAGCAGGGGGTCTGCTTCTCCCTCTGCCCTTCCCCCTCTCATGCTCTCTCTCTCACTCATTGTCTCTCTCAAATAAATAAATAAAATCTTTAAAAAAAATTATTTTTAATCCCAAATATGACAACTTCTTTCTACATTCATCAACTTGGTCCATGCCAACTTCATTCCAGCACTGGATGACTACATTTGCCTCTTCTCTGATTTCCCTAGTCTCTTCTTTAGTCTATTGTCAACAGCGTAATCAGAGGAATCTTTCTGAAAAATAATTCACGTCATGTCACTCCTCCACTCAAAACCCTCCTAAGACCACCCATCTCACTCGGTGAAAAGCAAAGTCCTTCCTATGGCCAACAAGGTCATACCTGATTTGCCCCCTCTTATTCCTCTACCCTCTCCCATTTCCTTCTCCCTAGCTCACTCTTTTCACTGGCCTCCTTGCTTTTCCACAAATTTTCCAGGCTTGTTTCTGCCTCAGAGCCTTTCTACCAGCTTTTTCCTTTGCCTTGAGTGCTCTTGCGTATCTATATAGCTCCCTCCTTTTCCTCCTTCAAATCTTTGTGCAAATGTCACCTTCTCAGTAGAGCCTTCTATGACACTCAATCAAAAATTCAAGTCTTCAATCCCCAATAGTTCCTATCCTTTTTTCTTACTTTATTAATGACCACAGCACCATCTAAAATGCTGTATATTTTAAGTATTTATCTGGCTTCATCAGAATATAAATTCCACGAGAGCAGGAACTGTCAACTGTTTCATTCATTATTATATTTCCAGAGTTGAAAATAGTAGTTTGGCACATAATAGATGTTGTAAGTATTTTTTAATGAATGACAAAATGAATGAATGAATTCCATTTCCTTAAAGTTAGTAATTCAAGAATGACCCAATTCAGACTAAAACTTAACTTCAGAGACTCTGGTTGGAGTTATTAGAAATTTGTAACAGAGACTGACAGCTGACAATCAAAAGTGTATGCCCTCCTAAAGAATTAATGTCAATCTTTTTCAAATTTTTCTAAAAAATTGAATAGGGGGAACCACTTCCAAACACATTTTAGAAGCCCCGCATTGCTCTCCTGGCAAAGCCCGGTAAGGACATATAAAAAAAGAAAATTACAGACCAATGTCCCTGATGAACGTAGATGTAAATATTCTCAATAAATACTAGCAAACTGAATTCAAAGCATATTAGAAGGATCATACACTATGATCAAGTGATTCAACATAGACAAATCAATAAATATGACACACTGCATTAATGGAATAAAGGATCTCAATAGATGCAGAAAAAGCATTTGAACAAATGTAATATACTTTCATGATAAAAACTCCCAATAAATTAGGTATAGAATGAATATACCTGAACATAATAACCAAGGAGTTCAAATATCTACATGCTGAAAACTATAAAAACATTGGTTAAAAAAAAAATGAAGAGGATAACAATAAATGAAGGATAACCTATGTTCATGGTTTGGAAGACTTAATACTGTTATAATGTTCATACAACCAAAGGCAACCTACAAATTCAATGTTATCCCTGGCAAAATACCAATGGCATTTTTCACAGAAACAGAAAAAGCCATAAAATTCGTATGAGAAGACAAAAGGCCTCAAATATCCAAAACAATCTTGAGCTGAAAGAATAAATCTGGAGGCATCACTCTTCTTGATTCCAAACTAGAATACAGAGCTATGGTATTTAGAATGGTATGGTATTGACATAACAAAAACACATAGGTCAATGGAGCAGGAGTAAACTGACACTTATATGGTCAATTAATCTTTGACAAGGGCACCAAGAATACACAATGGGAAGAGAATAATCTCTTTAATAAATGGTGTTAGAAAAACTCAATATACACATGTGAAAGAATGAAATTGGACCCTTATCTTACACCATACACAAAAACTAACTTGAGGTGGATTAATGACTTTAATATAAAGCCTAAAACCATAAAACTCCTAGAAGAAAACATAAGGAAAGAACTTCTTGATAATAGTCTTGGCAATGATTTTTTTTTTTGATAGGACACCAAAAGCACAGGCAACAAAAGCAAAAATAAACAAGTGGAACTACACTGAAAAAAAAACTCCTGCACTACAAAGGAACCCTTAAAAAAAAAAAAAAAAACAAAAAAAAAAAAAAAAAAAAAAAAATGAGAAGACAATCTATGGAAGAGGTGAAAATATTTATAAACTATATATCTGACAAAGGATTAATGTCCAAAATATATAAGGAATTCCTACAACTTGACAGCAAGAAAAATAAAAACTCCCATGTTTAATAACAATGTATTACCCAATGTATAACCCAATTTCAAAATGGGCAAAGGATCTGAATATATTTCTTTCCAAAGAAGACATGAAAATGGCCAACAGGTATATTAAAAGTTGCTTAACATCACTCAGCATCAGGGGCATGCAAATCAAAATCAAAATGAGGTATCACCTCACACCTATTAGGATGTCTATTATCAAAGAGAGAGAAGGTGGGGCACCTGGGTGGCTCAGTGGGTTAAGCCTCTGCCTTCAGCTCAGGTCATGATCTCAGGATCCTGGGATCGAGCCCCACATCAGGCTCTCTGCTCAGCAGGGAGCCTGCTTCCTCCTCTTTCTCTGCCTGCCTCTCTGCCTACTTGTGATCTCTCTCTCTCTCTGTCAAACAAATAAATAAAATCTTTTAAAAAAGAGAGAGAGAGAAGGTAATGAGTATTGGTGAGAGTGTGAGGGGGAAGGGGGGAGCTCATGAGAACCAGGAACACCTGTGTGCAACCATCATGTGAAGGAAAATTAAGTTGTTACTGTGCTAAGACAATAAATAGTAAGGGCTTGATTGTTGTAGTAGCTCACATGGTGCTAATCCTGAAGAAGTGGCTTTGATTGTTCTGGTTGCTGAGAGGACAGGTTGCAAGCCCAGGGGTATTAGGGCTACTGCATGGGAAGAGCCTGCCTGAGCAAACTGCTCACAGAGGAAAGGAGATCTGAGAAAACACCAGATTCGCAAGGACATCATTTGAGCAGCTGAATAAAGCTAGTTCTGCCAATGAACTTTTTCCAGCAACTCAGCCAGTAACTTCTCTTTTGCTCATGCAGATTTTAGCTGACTTTACTGTTGCTCAGAAGACTCCCAAGACAGAAATTTTTGAATAGCAGATGAGTGGAGGAAGGTGGGGGAAAAGGATCCAAAAAGAGTTTGAGTCAAGATCATGGTGCACCTGCACCACATAAAGGCTTTGGAAATCAGAACCATCCACTTAAGTGAAGAGGAACGGAAGGAGATCAGGATCTGAGGACCTCCAGCATCTTGTTACATAACTAGCAACGGGCAGTGTTCTTTTCCAAAGATGTAACCCACATCAGAACTGGAATTTCTTTCTTGCCTAGAAGCAATGTGATGCTCCATCCATGGACCCTTCTGGATCTAGCCTGCAACTCTACAGCAGTAGAGCTCTACAATTTTCCTCTAGAATTGGGAATTTTCAAACTTTGAAAAACAGAAAGAAAACTAAGGTCCAATTTTCTTCAGGAAGTAGGCATCTGGGATATTTTTGGCAATGTCACCATAGAGCAAGTACTCTCCCATGATCTGTCAGTGCTTCAGGTCAATCACCTTCCTGGTAGCAACTAGGGATGCCAGTATTCCAACCAGCTGGAGAACACCTCCCAGCTATTTAAAGTCCTAAATTGTTAAAACTGAAGGAAGCTTACTACAGTGTGAAGTTAGTTGTATTTTTGACCTCACTGTGCTTCAGTGCCCCATAAGGAAAATGAATATTTAAAGGGTTATGGTAAAGAGTATATGGCATATTAGATAAAACCTAGAAATGTGCCTCACATGATTAATCAATAAATGTTAGCTATTTTCTTCCAACAAATATTGATTGAGTACATATATTCCAAGATCTGGTTCTGTGCTATATCCTGGGGATACAACAACACATACATACGTTTCCTGCCTTTGAGGACATTATAATCTAACGAAGAAAAGGAATGAGAGGGGTGCCTGTGTGGCTCAGTGGGTTAAAGCCTCTGCCTTTGGCTTAGGTCATGATCCCAGGGTCCTGGGATCAAGCCCCACATCGGGCTCTCTGCTCAGCAGGGAGCCTACTTCCCCATCTCTCTCTGCTTGCCTCTCTGCCTACTTGTGATCTCTATCAAGTAAATAAATAAGATCTTTAGAAAGAAAGAAAGAAAGAGAGAGAGAGAGAGAGAGAAAGAAAGCGAGAAAGAAAGAAAGAGAGAGAAAAGGAATGAGAAAATAATTATGCAGATAGCCACTAAGCTACCATGGGAATAAATGTTACCATAGATCATGTAACAGAGTATAGCAGACACTGTCGTGGCCTGCTCATGTTCCACTGGCGCCCCTTAAAGTCAGACGGCCATGTAGATGAACTCCCACATGGAGGATAACCAAACTTTGCTAGACTTTTCCTACATATTTTAAAGTTTAGTGTTGTTTTTACTTAGAATCACACAGACCAAATTAAAGTGGATACAGGCAGGATCTTCTACAGAGCTCAAGACCTCCAAGGAGTCCTAACACGGCAGAGAGACAGGAGGAGAGAGTCCTCTTTAAATAAGAGATAGTCCAAATTATTTTACTGTCATAAAAATGGCCTAAAATAATTGGTTATTTTTTTAAATAATTGGTTATTTAATGGATCCTTAAAAATCTTAAGAAACATAAATTTCTGTTCCAGCAGTACATAAGATGGAAGCTTGCTACATTCTTCAGCAGGCAGATAGATGCAAGAAAAATGTGAAGATTATTCTAAGGAGTTTTTTAAAGGGCCTTGTTCTTTAACACTCTAAATACACAAGTGAGTGCTTATTCCTTGGGAAATCTTTGTGCATGCTAGTTAATGGAAAAGATTATGAAAGCAGATTAGATGAGGGGACTAAATGCAGGCAAAAATTTTCCCCCAAAATTGCTTTACATTTTACAGCATTAGACTTAAGGAGAGTAACACTCATTATATCTTCATTTCCTATGGGACAATCCAGTTCAAGTAATTATCATTAAGGTTTAACTGGAAATTCAATACATTATGCAAATGTCCCATTTATGTACTATCATGTCAAGCGGGTCCTGAAATGTAGCTGTAGTTAAAAGGAGTAAGATGATACCCTGGTTCTCTTCTGGAGATGCTTCAGAAGCAATGAGTGGCACTCCACAGCCCAAGCACAGGAGAAGAAATCTTGCAGCTAGCTACGGTCTTATTACTACAGTGGCTCTCTCACAGCGCAAAGGTGCTACAGGAGAGGGATTCTCAATTCCCTCCTTTCTAAAGAAATTGGGGTACAATTGCTGGTTGCTTCTGAAGAGCTGCATGACTTTTTGTGCAGTTTGTCAGGAACAAATATGTAAGGCGGGCCAGCCACTCTCACTACCGGATAGAGAGATAGGAGCCTGCCAGGAGATGGACAGGGCCAGGGTACAGTGAGGGACTCTAGGAAATGAACCATATTTTAGCAACAGAGGGAAGGAGAGATGAGGTCCATATAGCCCCCTCCCCTAATTTGACCTACATCCTAGACTAGACTAACTTGACTCACTCTGCCTGCAAAAGACCAGGCCTTTGTTCATGCTGTTCCCACTGCGTGAAATGCCCTTCCATTATCTCTCCTTGCAAACTCCAAACTACTGGCTATGAGAACCTGCACAAGTCATTTAACCTCTAATAGAAGTGACTATCATAACTATTCAATGGGTTGATAAGACGATTAAATACAATATTATATTTAAGTACCTATCACATTGCCTAGAGTACACTAAATAATAAAATAATTAATACCTATAGAGTGCTTACTATGTGCCAAGCTCTGTCCAAAGAGCTTTACATTATTACTTTGTTTAATATCAAATCACTAATCATCAGGGAAATGTAAATCATAAAAGGCTAGTATCCAAGATCAAACTCAAAATCCAAAAAAAAAAAACAAATAATCCAGTAGATAAATGGGCAAAAGACATGAGCAGACACATTCCAAAGAAGACTTACAAATGGCCAACAGACACATGAAAAAATGTTCATCATCATTAGCCATCAGGGAAATATAAATCAAAACCACACTGGGGTGCCTGGGTGGCTCAGTGGATGAAAGCCTCTGCCTTCAGCTCAGGTCATGATCTCAGGGTCCTGGGATCGAGCCCCGCATCGGACTCTCTGCTCAGCAGGGAGCCTGCTTCCCCCACCCCTCTGCTTGCCTCTCTGCCTACTTGTGATCTCTTTCTCTCTGTCAAATAAATCAATAAAATCTTTAAAAAAAAAAAAAAAAGAAAGCAAAACTAAGGATGTACTGTACTATATGTTGGCGAATTGAACACAATAAAAAATCACAATGTGATATCACCTCACACCCACTAGGATATCTATTATCAAAAAGACATGGAAAAATGGGGGTGCCTGAGTGGCTCAGTCCATTAAGCATCTCAGGGTCCTGGGATCAAGCCCCGTGTCAGGCTTTCTCTCTCCCCTGCTCATTCTCTATCTCTCATTATATCTCTGTCTCTCAAATAAATAAATACAATCTTAAGAAAAAAGGAAATAGAAAAATATTCTCGGTAGAGGGAAACCATATGCAAATGGCCTGTGGTGGGAAAATCAATGTATATATGAAGGACTAAGAAAGCCAGTGGGGCTGGAATGCAGAGACAAGAAAGAGCACTGCAAACCGTGTATTCTGAGAGTAAAGCAGGGACCAGATACACAGGACATCTCGAGCTATGTTAAGGAGTTTCATCTCCCCCAACCATTCATGAGCTTTATATTCAGTCTTAGGTTTGATGGGCTGGCCCTTTACACTTAGCCCATTGCATTTGTTAGAAAATTCTTGTTCACATTGGGGTAGAATTCGGGTTTCCTTTGGCTTCTAGCTGTAGGCTCTGTCCTCTGGAGGCTTACAGAGAAAACCTACTGCTTGCACCATTGTCTCTCCGAATCACATTTCCTCTCATCTGTCTACTACTGAGTAGTATTATTTGACCAGGGCTCAAGATCATTTTCCATCACTGTTACCTTCTTTGGGACACATTTTAGTGTGTCACTGTCTTTCCTCAAATGGGACACTCCGAACCAAACCCTGGAGTTTGGGCCAGGTAGATAAAGACTGTCACCTCCTTTATTTAGGACGCTTAGCTTCTCTTGATGGAAATCCTCTTTGCAATCTCCCCTCTGTCTGCTGATTCATAATAAGCTCGCAGACAATTAAAATCTTTAAATCCATTTCTTGTAAGCTCTATTAAATCAGGTGTTTCTCATCCAATATGTATATAGGTATTTATTTTTAATTTATACTTTATTTCAGAAATGACTGTCAGCCTAGAAATGAAACAAAGTATGCATCCACACAGTTAAAATAATGATCCAAAGAAGAGCAGAAACATTACATTTTCAAAGTAGTTTCTCTGAGTTTAAGGGCAGGTATGTATATGTTCCCCCATTCAATTTCATCCTATTGATTTAGGACTCTTGGCACTGTTTTTTTAGATCTCTTTCTCTTTTGAGATGTAAGCCACTCTCAGCAATAAATCATCTACCAATTTGCTGTTGATCACTATTTTTACCTAGCTCTTCATTCTTAGGTCAGAAATCTCAGTTCCAGGGCACCTGGGTGGCTCAGTGGGTTAAAGCCTCTGCCTTCAGCTCAGGTCATGCTCCCAGGGTCCTAGAATCAAACCCCACATCAGGCTCTCTGCTCAGCAGGGAGCCTGCTTCCCCTGCTCTCTCTCTGCCTGCCTCTCTGCCTACTTGTGATCTCTGTCTGTCAAATAAATAAATAAAATATTAAAAAAAAAAAAGAAATCTCAGTTCTATCATTTACTAGCTGTGTGACCTTCAACTGGTTAATTAACCTTTCTGTACCCCATGGTTGTCAATGGCATAATTGTACCCACTTCATAGAGATGTTGTGAGGATTAAATAAAGAAACTAATGGGGTTTTCCATGCTTTCATTCCCCTCTTGCTAGCTAGATGAAAAGGATTCTGAGCCTATAGGAG
This sequence comes from Lontra canadensis, assembly GCF_010015895.1. Taxonomy (NCBI): domain Eukaryota; kingdom Metazoa; phylum Chordata; class Mammalia; order Carnivora; family Mustelidae; genus Lontra; species Lontra canadensis. The sequence goes on along the minus strand of NW_022631028.1, from coordinate 16,734,771 downwards.
GGTGAGGCCCTGAATCTCTCCATGCAGAAGAGCCACTCACCAATCAGGAATACCTGCATCCGACTGTCATGGGAGGGAACACTGAGCTCTTACTGAGCTAAGGCATTTATAGGGGGCTACTTGCCTCCACTGATCATTCTTCCCAAGTAGAGGAGACACTACCCTGCTGCTCTGTTAATGCAGAGGCAGAGACAGGGCTGCATCAATCCGGGACCTATTTGTCCCCAGGTCCACTCCTCCCAACGCCCCTGCTCTGTTCTGCATCCTAGCAAAGCCTGCGGGATGTTTGTTCCTGGCGCCCCCTCAGCTTGCTTCCTGCGGCTTTGGCCAATGGGAGGCACTGGCGAGAAATTTAAAGGCAGGAAGAGAGAGCAGCCAGGGTTAATTTCTCCCACGCATTTCCAGCAGAGCCTGTATCGCCTTCGAGCAGACACACACACTCAGTTCCACCAGCTTCCTCTGGTGACCCAGACGCTGGGCTCCAGGTGTACCATCTGAGCCTTTATCCCTCGAGGTGTGGAGTGCTAGGGGCTTCCCGCTATTCTGATCTCTGGTTGCCTCACTGTCCCCTGCTTGGCATGTCAGTCCTTCTGTCACCTAGACATCCAACTGTCTCCATGAAAGAGCTACTATATGAAATTCAATTCAAGTGATTTCTGTTCCCTGGCTAAATCAATACCCCCAAAAAATAAATAAACAAAAGAATCCTCACTCTTCACACCGCGACTGAGACATTTACTAATATTGAGGTGTGATGGCTTTCTGTTTCATCTCTGATCGAGTAAACGGCACACGTGTCTCAGAGAGTGAACACTCTTGCTCCTTTGCGAGTTTCTGGTTGGGAGTGCAGGCTGTGTTTTTTGTTTTATTTTAGCCAGACACATGGAATATTTTAAAATTCCTCTGCCTCCTCTGATCCCTGTGCAATGTTAGGATGCTGCAAGATCCTCTTAACTTGTCTTGCTCCTTCTACTCTCGCCCTTCAATAATCTGTTTCCAAGATAAACCATAAGTGACTCTTAATCTCACAAAACAAACTGAGGGTTGCTGGGGGGAGGGGGGTTGGGGGGGTGGGGTTATTATGGACATTGGGGAGGGTATGTGCTATGGTGAGTGCAGTGAAGTGTGTAAACCTGGCGATTCACAGACCTGTACCCCTGGGGGAAAAATATATGTTTATAAAAAATAAAATTTAAAAAACAAATAAATAAATAAAATTAAAAAAAAACAAAAAAAAATAATCTGTTTTCAGCAAGCAGCCAGAATGAGCCTTTTAAAAATGTAAAAATCCGATCATGTCACTCCTCTACTTAAACCTGTTTATGGCTTCCACTGCACTTGGAATAAAATCCAAACAGCTCATGGGCCGCGTAGGTGGCTCAGCTGGTTAAGCATCAGATTGATTGATTTGGGCTCAGGTCATGATTTCAGGGTGGTAAGATGGAGCCCCACATCGGGCTCTGCCCTGAGCATGGAGCCTTCTTGGGATTCTCTCTCCCTCTCTCTCTGCCTCTCCCCCCACTAACATGCATGCTCTCTCTAGCTCTCAAAAAATAAAATAAATAAAACAAAATAAAGCCACTGAAAATCCAAACAGCTCACCATGGTCAGCATGGCCCTATGGCATTTGCAGCTTACCTGCTTCCCATTCAGATCTCCTACCTCTGCTGCTCCCTGGCCCATTCTGCTTCTAGCATATTGCTTCCTCCTGGTCTCAGTCCATTTGTGCTCCTCTGCTCCCCTGTCCTCCAGAACTTTGCATAGCTCTCTTCCCTTGTTGTTCAAATCCTCCTTAAATTACCTTGCTACCCCTTGGTCATGTTCTGTATCTTCAACCTGTTGGGTTTTTTTTTTTCCTCATAGAAGTGCTTATTAACCAAAAATAGCTGGTTCATTTATCTGATTGCTTAAGTGAGAGCACAACCACAATGATCCTCTTCCCCTGCTGTACCCCAGCACTCAGAAAATGCAAGACACATAGAGATTTACTGAATAAATGACGAAATCTCCATTTCTCAGATGACGGAACCAAATCCCACTCATGTAGATTGACATGCTTGGGACCTCCCAACCCAAAATCTGATGTTGTATCTTCTTGGCCCCTCTGCCATGCTGGTCCAAACACATCACCTTCCCTCCTTGAACTTCTATTCTAATGCTCTGTGGCCAACACTTTACAGAGTTTGGACAAAAGATCACCCCACCCTTGGACCCTCCTGTGGCATATTTGTCCAATAACACAGCTGCCTCTTAGCATTTCACATCTCAATAAACTTTGGCTTCGTGAAAACCAAATAAACAACCACTATTAATTCCACCTTGAATTTCGTTATGAATATACACACTGTTGAAATGTGATTTTTCCCAGTTATAGATCCCCATATGAATGAATATATATTTGCATCTATCCATGAATGTTTAGTAACACCTTCTTCTCCAACTGTCTTTCACTTGCCCTTGGCAATTGGTTCCTGAACTTTTACCTGGCTGAAAGATCCACCACGATGCTATGTTCTTTCAAAGACATTTCCCTTGAGGCCCTGGAGGTTCTTGTTATAATTTGACACTAAAAATAAAAACCAGAATCATTCAGCCAGCTCAGGGACCCTACCCACCTCAGCTGAGCTTCAAGCTCACACCAAGAATCTGAAAGGTCTGAAAGAACTTCCAGTCTATTCTTTAGGGAGCGCAGCAAACGGAAAGAGGTGTTCCATGCCCAGGCTGGCAGCCAGACCAACAGAGAGCAGTGCTGTCACATTTCATTTGCCAAAGGCAAGGAGAATGGGCCGGAGGTGGACTTCAAGATCAAGTCCTGTTCTGGGGACTGAATTCTGAAGACATTCCTCAGGGCAACTAGGAGAAGATGTCTCAGGTAATCATATTTTCCCAGACTGAAAATTAAGACACACAAGTATATGAAGAAATTCCCTTTTGTTGTTGTTTCTGTTTGTTTGGATGTGTGCAAATACAGGTGGGTTGTGTGAGTACTGATTCTGTTATATGAAGCCAGTCAATTTTAGAATAAACTTCAAATTCTGGATTTTTCAGGATCCTGGGATGGATTGGTTTCAGTCATCAAGCTGGAAAGATTTTAAAACACGATTATCTCAAAAAGTGCTGTATGTAATATACACTATTGTGTCTACCTTTAATTCAGTTTCTAAAAGAGACAAAATACTTTTGAAACAAACAAAAAAGAACTTGCAATGGGTCAACTTGCCTATAAACTAGACTGGAATATTCTTAGGCCAGAATTCAGGATCGTTTCAATTTTATACACTAATTTTACCCTCTTTTTTAACTGTATTAGCATAGTCGAGGCTTTTGCCACAGTAACAAATAACCCCCAAATCACTACCTCTTAATTTGACAAGAGTATTTCTTGCTTAAACTACATACCCATCAGAGACACGGATCTGCTCCAGAAAGTTACTCAGGGATAACAAGCCAACAAGGGCTTCATGGTCCTATAATGGTACTTCCAGAACACAAATCTACCTTCTGCATCACCTATGCAAGAGAAGAGAAGCTGGAGAATTAAGTATTAGTTATTCAAGGCCTGAGGCCAGAAGAGATACATGTACCTTCTGCTCACATTTCTTGGGTCTGCCTTAGTCATGCAGCCTCACCCAACTGCATGGAAGCCTGGGGAATGAAAAGGAACAAATGCAATTTTGGGTGATCGCTACTGGCTCTATCACACAAACCTCCCCTCGCCCAGTCCTCAAGGAGAACTGAGCAAGGGCCTCTCAGAATCAGAGAGACCTAGTTCCCAGTTCTTCTACTTAATTACTTGCACGGCTAGTGGCAATTTTAACTTCTCTAAACCACGGTTTCTTCATCTATAAAATGGCAAAACTACTACTACTAATAATAATAATATTAAATACAAATGTTATCAGGTTTTTGTTAGAACTAATTGAGCAGATTCATGTAAAGTACTCAGAACAGTGTCTAATACATAGTAAATCCTCAGTACACGTTATTTATACAATTGAGGAGGATAAGAAGGAGGACATCCAATTTCACAATTCTTAAGGTGCCTTAATGAATTTGTTGCCCCAGGTCTTTCTATCTCGACACCCACAGGGCAGGAAGGACAACGTCTGGCCTATAATGGATAGTCAGAAATTTTAAACAAATGTTGAGTTAGTGTTCATCTCAATACTTCTTAATCCTTGTCTTCTGTAAGCCACAGCTCTCACTACTTCTGTCTCCTCAACCTGAATGCCCTGCTCATGTCCAGCTGCCTTTTCCATATTATTCATCCTTTAAGCCACCACAAAGCTTTGCCACACCATAAGGGTCCTCAGGCACCCATATCTCCTTCCTGGCAATTTCTACTTCTCTTCTGCGGTCATTTCACATGCAACACTTTGGTCTTCCTGTTAACAAGGCCGTTCATCTCTTCAAGTAGGGACTGTCTATTTTGTACTCCAGGCAATAATTCATAACAACAACAATGATAAAATACTATTTTTCTGAGTATCCAACAGCCAGTTTCTGTACAACAGCATTTCTCAAACTTTAGCATGCCTCAAGGTCACCTGGAGTGAAACACAGATCACTTTTGTTGAAACACAGATCGCTTTTTTTAAACCACAGATCAGGGGGTGCCTGGGTGGCTCAGTTGGTTGAGCAACTGCCTTTGACTCAGGTCATAATCCCAGGTGCTAGGATCGAGCCCCACATCAGGCTCCCTGCTCAGTGGGGAGCCTGATTCTCCTTCTCCCTCTGCTGCTCTGCCTGCTTGTGCTCTCTCGCTCTCTGTCAAATAAATAAATTTAAAAAAAAAAAAAAACTTAAAAAAAAAAAAAAAAAGCCCACAGATCCCTGGGCTCTGGCACTGTAGACCTTCCACAGAGCCTGAGAATTTGCATTGCTAACAGGTTCCCAGGTGATGTGATGCCGGTGGCCCAGGAACCACACTTTGAGAGTTCTTGTTATGCAAGGTGCTTTACATCTATCATTGTGTTTAATCCTCATCACCATCCTTTGAGGTCGACAGAGCTTCCTGGTGTATCTAGCCAATGACAACAAGAGGTTCCTGGAGCTGAAAATACTTGCCCAAGTCTACCCTCCCGGTAAGTGGCAGATGCAAGACTGTGACTCAGCACGGGCTCTTCATCACCGGCGTGATGGTGAATATTGATCCCTTTATGATCTACAACAGTTCATTACTTACTGCAAGAAAGGTCCACTTTCCCTTTGCATTAAAATCTTCATCAAATTTGAAAACCAAAAGCCTAGGAACATTAAGGTATTTTTTGTTCTTAAAGAAGTTTGCTCTAGCCCAAGATAAAGATGAATTTTTCCTGGTAACTGCAGCCCTAAATCAGAAGCATAATAATAGCAACAGATACAAGAACAAGGAAATGAGAGCCTGCAGCCACCACCCAGGGCCGCAGACAGAAGATCCCTTTCCTCTCTGAGGCCCAGGCTGCCTTTCCCCTGGGACCCCTACCCTTCCTCAGTGTTTGCCTTTATGAACCGGTTGACATTTTGACTATTTCCTAAGGCATTCTGTGAGAAATGAAAATAAAAATAAATTGAAAGAATAGAGCACTTCCTCAGAGTAGCAACCCTGTAGGCTTAGTGTCCAAAAGTCCTGGGAAACCGAGCTGCCAGTCTATTCTTGTGACTACACTGCCCTCTAGGGGCCACTTGTTTCCAAACAGAGGGACAGTACATTTGCTTCTACCAGGATAAATACTGTTGAGATCCAAAGATGGGGTGACCCCAGGGATCTTGGTGGCATGCCGTGTGATATTTGGAGAGATCTGTGCATTGAAAACAAAGAAAATTTAGAGACTGCCAATGACCTACTTGACCCTCCTCGTCTTCCATGATTCTCTTGCCACACAAAACCCAGTGTCCTAGAAGATGCCTATCCTTGTCTAGTCTAATTGTCCACCACACTTAGAATTGTGTACTCAGGGTGTCTGGGTGGCTCAGCAGGTTAACCCTCTGCCTTTGGCTCAGGTCATGATCTCAGGGTCCTGGGATCGAGACCCACATTGGGCTCTCTGCTCAACAGGGAGCTTGCTTCCCCCTCTCTATCTGCCTGCCTCTCTGCCTACTTGTGATCTCTCGCTATCAAATAAATAAATAAAATCTTAAAAAAAAAAAAGAATTGTGTACTCAAGTACAGAGCAGACAAAAGCAAATATAAATGCATGGAACACATGGAAAAAAAAGGATTATGATGGTAAGAGACTCAAAATCATGGAACATGGTTAAAAGAATAATACTTTGCAAGAGAAGATTGAGGACACTGTGCCTTTGTGAATGTCTTAAGTATCGGCAGCATTTCCAAAATGGTGTCCTGCATGATGAGATGTTAAGAGGTGTTCCCTGAAGGAAGGCTCCAAGGACAAATACATTGAAGGAATTTGGGTGAGCAAAGGCCAACAGATTTCTTGAATGCAGGACTTCTCAGGGCCTTTCATATTACCACAGGCCCTATGAATCTCCAAGGGGGGTCATGGGTTCAGTGTGTTTGCCAGGCTTATTTAGTGAGAATCTCTTTTCCCCTAAAATACCTTTTCCCTTTTTCACAGGATATGCGTTTTCCTGGAACACACATTAGGATTCACAACATTTATAGGATACTAGTTTTCCTATGTCCAAACCTGTTCAAACTTGAGAATAATTGCGCTAGATGGCTAAGGTTTGTTCTGCACAGCCCTGGGAAGCAATAAAAATAAGTTGCTATTGCTTATACATTCTCTCATTTGCTCCTTACAGCAATCCCGTGATAGATGCTGACCAGCAACCCTGTTATTTAAAAGGAACAGATCAGAGCCTCAACTTAAAGTCACCTCACTCCCAGGTTGCTGGGGGTTTTCTGAGCTGAAGGAAGGATGAAGCTAGTGAATTCTCCATCCCCACAAGTATTTTAGCACTGAGGGAAGTCTACTTCACAGCCATACTGCTAGTTTTTATTAAGTTATTAACACCCTGTGCTAAATTCATCTCATTAATTCTTACAAAAATCCTATGAGGTATAAGCTATCATTACACTCATTTTCCAAATGAGCAAGGTTAAGGGACCCACCCTCCACCCTACAGTCAGATTTACATTAATCCAAAGCTCCTGAAAAACCAGCTGACCTGTTCCAGGGAAGCTCTAAGTATGAAGAAGGGATTCTTGACATCCAATGTTGTGATGCTCAGAGTCCTATATTATGACGGGTTTTCACTGCCTGTGTCCCTACCCGTTCCCTTCCTTTTCCCCCCACCCCTTCCTCCAGGCTTGAAAGCAGGCTCAGCAGTGCCAGGAAACACCTGGTAGAAATAAGCCATGCCAGGATGTCTAATTATCTGCCCCACAATAGTTTGCAAAGCATGTGGTTTCTCCTATCTCTCTCTCTTTAGTAATTTATGGCAAAAAAGCGAAAGTTACTTTGGGGGACTAGACACAGAAGGATGCACCTGCTTCTTCCAGAGAAATGATGACAGTGGCAAAACCCTTGCTATTTACAGGGTTTATTAAAAGAGATACTCTGTCAACACCTTCTAATGATAATCTAAGGTATTAATTAGCTTTATAGTTCTGTTGCTACCCGTGCTTCTCCTTTCTCCCTCTGTTTTGTAAAAAAATAAAACTGGAGACCAAAAACTTCCAAACATTTTAACAGCAAAATTTCAGGAGCTAGGCAGGAGGAAGTGATTACAGATCACATCCAGTTCGGAATCTGTGTTCCAAAATGGAACAAATTCTCATGATGTGTTACCTCAAATCAGTAACCATTCAAGATCATTTGAACGAGATCTTTATCCTTCATCTTTCTTTCACAGGAATGTCAAATGTGTTATTGCAAGTGAGTTAGAGCCACAAACTCAGAAACACCATACCTAGCTATGATTTTTTTTTTTTTTTTTTAAATCCCTGTATTAGCTTGCTTGGGCTGCCCTAACAAAATACCACAGACTGGATGGCTTAAGCAACAGAAGCTTATTTCCTCACAATTCCAGAGCCTAGAAGTCTGAGATCAATGTGCCAGCAGGAGGATTGGTTTTTTCTGAGGTTTCTCGCTCTTCATTTTTAAGGTGGCTGCCTTCTTGCCTTTGTCCTCACCCAGTCTCCCCCTGTGTCTATCTGAGTCATCATTTCCTCCTTATCCTCTTATAGGAACACCAGTCATACTGGCTAGGGCTTCCTACAGGACTGCCTTAAAGACCCTATCTCCAAAGATAGTGACATTCTGAGGTACTGAGGATTAAGATTTCAGCATATGGACTTGGAGGGGACACAACTCAGCCCACAACAATCCCCAATATTTACTCAGCATCTATCATGTACCTGGGACTGGAGTTTCGATGCAGAGCAGAAGATGCAAAGATCCTGCCCTCTTAGAGCCTAGAGTTTGGTGGAGACTCCAAAACTAAGGGCTAACGCAGAACAAGGCAGCTGGTTATCACAGCTATAAACAAAGGTACCGTCAGTCACAGCCCACAAAAGGCAAGCTGAGGGCAAAGCACAAGCTGACACCCCCCAACCCACCCCCAACATGGGAGTTCTGTGACATTCATTCCCCAGGCACTCCTGGCCACCCTAGAACAAAGGAAAGGGAAAAACAAATGGTTAACTGAGAGAGTTCACCATCCTGCCAGACATGAGTCTCCATCTGTCTGCAACTGTCTCAATGATTTACAAGAAAAAGCAATCTCCAGAAACCTACAGACTCAATTTCCTGGAGCCCTACCAACACCCTCCCCTCCACACGACAGAAAGTCTTATATAAAATAGTCACTCCTCACAACCCCAGTGCTGCTCTATCTGCCCATGAGTCCTATCCTCATGCTTTAATAAAACCACCTTTTTGCACCCAATATGTCTGGAGAATTCTTCCTTGGCCATTGGCTCTGAACTCCACCACTCCAAACCACATCGGTAGCTGGAGTGATTGCTCACAGTCTTCTATTAACAGTGCTCTGTTGGTGGTTCCTCAGCTTTTCTCCTACCAGGCTGTTTGCCCAACCAAGATGGCGCCTCCCAAAGCTCACCACGACCGCAAGGATTTGTTCCCTCTTCTGTTTCTTCTAGTTGGCCTAGGTACCTGACACCCTGACCCAGGAGTCCTGCCCTGCCAGCATTTTTGTATAGCTTAGTGAGACCCCGGAACCCAGGAAAACTCTAAAGTAGCAATAAACCCAGAGTCACTGCTCCGGGGTTCAAATCCCACCGTTGTTACTAATTTCTTGATGTTGTGCGAATCACCTCACCTCAGGCATCAATGTCCTTGTGTGTAGGGGAGAGGTCTAGAGCATAGCGTTGCTTCACGTTGTGCTCCGAAGCTAGCAAGCAGGTCGTCCGCAGGCAGCCCCTCTCGGATGACTGCACAGGGCAGCCGGGCCCTACAGGACCCCAGGGGTTCCTAGGAAACAACTTCCAACCCGTGGAAGAGTGGGGAAACCAGTCCTCTTGCACTTCTGCATAAAATTTTGTGAGGCTTCTAAGGCTAGAAGGCATTGAAAACCACTCCTAATTCAAAAGCTCATTCTAATGCTAATACCCCCGTTAATGACTCTGTGTCCGGAAGCCAGAGGTCCTGGTGGGCGATGCTACGCCCTGCAGCCGCTAGGGGTGTGGGGTTGAGACTGTGCGTCCTGCTCCCTGGACTTGAGTTTGGGTGACCCGATTCTATTTGGGAAGGCAGAAAGCATGTCACATAGCCCAGGGACTTAAGGGGTGAGGGAGGGACTATCACCTCCTGTCTAGGAAAACCGCATGTCATTTGTTCACTCGGGCTTTTCAACAGTGATAGACAATCCCCCCTCACTAAACCTTCTAAATGTATTCCTCTTCTTTGCAGCACGGGGCTGCCTGACACCGGGGGCTGTCACAGCCTGCCTGAATTGAGGAATCCCCCACTGCTGTTTATTTTTAGCTTCCTTGCTTACGTTCTTATTTCAGACCCAGCTGGATGTTTTCTCTTCTTCGTAGCCTCACATTGGTGAGAAGATCCTGATCTTTGGGCACAAGCTTTTAAGCCTGCCAGTCTTTTGAGGGAGACCTTTGAGGTTGGTAGGTGGCAACCCCTGCATGCGTCTCAGTAAATACATTTAGGCACTGACCCTCTACTCTGTGAAAGTCTCTGTTCTGGAACACTAGAGGTTTCAAGAATGAATCTGATCTGGAATCTGCCTTGACAGACTTCAGGGCAAAGATAGGGGGTAGGGAGGGATGTAATGAGGGAATTCGGGGCCTCCGGGGCCACAGAGCTGGAAACCGCCCCTCTGCTACCTGCAGGAATGTGGTTCGTGAGAGACGGTGTGGCTGGCGGATAAGCAGTAAGTGACATTCTGCGGACAGCTGGGGCTACAACTCCAGGGAGGCAGGTTCTCTGGGTCCCCACACCCAGAATGCCTGCAGTTCTCACTCCACCAGAAGCACGAAGCAGAAATCACCTCAGAACATTCTTTGCAGACACCTAAAATAAGAAACTCCCACCTCCATAAGACTCTCCCTGATACTAGGGGGCAGCCATCCCCATTTTTGACAGCATTATGGCTTGGGTGACTGTGTAGACAAGAGTTTCACACAGCAGGTCTGCAGCTCCTATTCTTAGGAAGATCAGCTTGTGAAAGTAGCCCTCAGCTGGCCCCTGGGAGCCTGGGCTCAGGAGGGCGCCGCCGTTCCCTGCCTGAGGAGAGTGGCTCATTGTGCCTGCACAGGTGGTACAAACAACGTGGTTTATGCTGCAAGCCTGGAGTTTTGTTCCAAGCCATACATGACCAGCCCCCAGTAAACACCCTGGGCACTGAGTCTCTCATGATCTTCCCTGGTAGACAACAGCCACAAACAGGTCGCAATCCAGTGCTTGAGGAAGGAAGCATGTCCTGTGAGACTCCACAGGGAGAGGACTCATGCCTGGTTTCCTCGGGACTACACTCTACCTGCCTTTTTCCATTTGCTGATTTTGCTTTGTATCCTTTCCCTAAAACAAATCCTAGTTGTAAATATGATTCCATGCTGAGTCTTGAGAGCACTCCCAGAGAATCAATGAATCTTAGGGACCCGCAATACAGTGACCCTATCCAAAATGCCCAAATTCACAGACTGCTCTGAATCTTTGTTCTGAAATATTGTGTGGATGTGGACCGCAACCCCCCCCCGCCATGTCCCACCACCAAACACACACATACATTCTCTCTTTGTTGCTGAAAATCTGAAGTGACCGAGAAAACTCAAGCAGCACACAGGAGAGCAGGGAAAACTTGGCTTTATTATCGCCGCAGGCTCCACGGGATCCCTCCGCAAAGACTGAGCACCCGACAGGGTTAGGAGCGAGTTTTTATGGTTACAGGTAATGGGGGATGGTAATGGGGCACTTTCGAGGTCTCTCAAGGCCAAATGGCCCCTTCCTGTGGAAGTATAATCTAAGTGGAGGTGTCTCAGTAGAGTGCTAAATCACCCGGGGGGACGGTTTCTTTTCTTTTCTTATTCAAACAGGATGGGCCTCTGGTCTTTTTCTTCTGTCTCAGCAGGAGCAATGACTTCTTAGCTTATCTTAACCAAATGAGATGGCATTTTGGTCTTTTCTTGGCCTCAGCGGGGAACAAAGGGGAGCAAGGGATGGAAAGGGGCTGAAGCCTGGGAGTCTCTATCCGTCTCTCCTTGAGGCATACTCAGGATCCGAGTGGTTCCCTGCATCACACACCCTGGCTGGCACCACCTGTGCATCACCAGAAGGCTCCAGACACCCCCAAGATCTAAAGCCAAGTCTTGCCCTGATGAGGGGAACCTTTAAATCTCCAGTTCAACCAGTTACCAGATTCAGCATGAAGGCTTTCCTGTTGCTAATTGTGCCCTCACTTTATACACCAGTCTTACTCCAAAGACCGAGGCTCTATCCTGTCAGCTCAACTTGATCACTCCACCTCTGTCTTGATACTATTCCCAGACCCTCTTGGGTCCTGCTTGAATTGTTTCCCTGACCAGCACCACTGGTTCACTCTCACTGTGACCTTGACATCTCTACAGCCCATAGACGTTCCAGTGGGTTTGGAAGCAAACAACAGAAATAACAAAACTAATAGAAATACAACAAAACAAGCGAAGGAGCACACACAGCTACATCCACACAGGCCTTAAATTATTGATTAGGTTAGGTTATTACTCATACATACTAGCTTGATTACTTGCAATGTTGTTGCTGGCTTTTGTGGAGCAGGAAGTAGATTTGAAATGAAAGCACCCTATTCCACAATACTGTTTCTAAAATGAGGTTTTAGAGATTAGCGTGCAGTAACCTGGTCATATGGAATGGTTGGGATCTGAGATGCAATGAAGATCATAGACTTTGGTCCTCCATATCTTCTTTATTCTCCACGACATCAGAATCGCTGCGGCACCAGAGTGGCTCAGTTGGTTAGGTGGCTGCCTTTGGCTCCAGTCAGGGTCCAGAGTCCTGGGATGGAGCCCCAAGTTAGGGTCCTTGATCAGCAGCGAGCCATCTTCTCCCTCTGCCCCTCCCCCTACTAACGTGCTCTTCTCCCTCTCTCTCTCAAATAAATAAATAAAATTCTTTAAAAAAAATTATGCTTAGCGAAATAAGTCAATCGGAGAAAGACAACTACCATATGATCTCCCTGATATGAGGAAGTGGAGATGCAAGGTGGGGGGATTGGAGGGTAGGAAAAGAATATATGAAACAAGATGGGATTGGGAGGGAGACAAACCATAAGAGACTCTTAATCTCACAAAACAAACTGAGGGTTGGGGGGGAGGGGGGCAGGGAGAGGGTGGTGGGGTTATGGACACTGGGGAGGGTATGTGCTATGGTGAGTGCTGTAAAGTGTGTAAACCTGGCGATTCACAGACCTGTACTCCTGGGGCTAATAATACATTATATGTTTATTAAAAAATAAAAAAAATTATAAAAAAAATTGTTGATCATCCATGAACATAAAAATTCCTTATTTATCTAGGATCTAACTAAGAAAGGGTGAAAATTCTATTTCCTTTTGGCACTGTGATAAGTGTGGTAGAGAATAAGAGGGTGCAGTGATACACAAAGATAGAAAGATAGGTATACCGGATGCAATGTTGGCAAAATTGTGACCAGCACCAAGCATGTGTGTGGACTGAAGGGTCCTTGAGAAGGACAGCAATGGCTTCTAAATAGTCAGAAAACGGAGATCAATAGAACATCACTCTCTAGACTTCTGTTTCCTTACTTGGATTGTTGGGCACCAGTAATCAAGCCAGATTTTTTTCCCTCTTTGTAAGCAACTCTATCATTCAGATATTCTGTTTCAAGTTAGTGGTAATCTACCAGAGACAGACATCAAAGCTCAAATCTTACTTGGAACATGGCACTACAATGATAATCTCTTCGTTTAGTCCACCTTCTTTGACAATGAAATTAAATACATTTATGAGCATTCAAATACGTATATATATTCAAATATGCCTTCACTGCATAGTCAATGTATATTTAAATATATATTCAAATATATATTTCATACATCTATCAAATCTTGATGAGACGCATTAAATCACTATTTCTAAGGCAACTCTGAAGTTAGTAGACTCTAAGTATTAGTTAGTAACTTTCCTTTATGAGCTTACTCTTTCTTTGGTTACAACATTGCTTTTAACTCTCCCTGATCCACAGCCCAGAGTCATAACCCCAGACCCTATGCACCACTGAGGGATTAAAGGTAGCTTAGCTTCAAGAACTCCCGAGCACCTTCTCTTTGCTGCTGGCTAGCACTACCAAGTCCCATTGACGGGTGAACTCTTCACCTTCCTAAGCAGTTCGAGTTAATCAAAGGAAAATCTTTACTTTGTAGTTCTAGCACACATCTGAGCAGCAACTAGAAAGGTTCTTCCCACTCCCTCCAGTCTCTCCTAGAATATACTCTGCCTAGTTTTTCCCTTTGGAACAAAAAGATAAACAAAACTTCTCCCTCTTTTGGACAAGGCTTCCTTTATCCATGTCGAAGAGCAATATTTCCCCCGTCTTGCTTGCCCCAGAGTTCACTCAAATTTCAATCCGCATACCTTCCCTGCCTCCTTTCTTCAAACACTGATTAAATCTAAGCACAACACCAAGGTTTTACTTGAAACCCATTTTAAATATAAAATGTTTCAATTGGTCATAAAGAATTCCTTTTAGAAAGAATTGAATATTTTAACACAAATATTTTAATGAAAAAGATTGTGGAATTGAACCTGAACTTTGGATTATACAGAGCTAGACTTGATACTCATTCCTAGCTCTGTGACCTTGACAATATGTGGTATTTACCTCTCTATGCCTTCATTTCATTATTTATAAAATAGGAAGGATACTATTTTTTTTAAGATTTTATTTATTTATTTGACAGACAGAGATCACAAGTAGGCAGAGAGGCAGGCGGGGGTGGAGGGGAGAGCAGACTCCCTGCTGAGCAGAGAGCCCCCAATGCGGGGCTCGAACCCATGATCCCTTGGGATCAGGACTTGAGCCGAAGGCAGAGGCTTTAACCCACTGAGCCACCCAGGCGCCCCAGAAAGGATACTATTGACCTTGAAGTGTTATGAGAACTAAATTAGGATGGCATGCAGCAAGCATCTAAGTGTCTAGCACATGACTGGTAAGCACAGAAAAACTAGCAGCTATAATTGTCAGAGTCCTGCACTGTATCTAATGTATCAAAATTGGGGGGCGGGGAAGCAAATGGCTTTGAGTAAGAACATCTGGGTCCAGTTCTGCCCAATCCAGGGACCAACTGCAAGTCTTCAAATAAAGCTAGAGTGCTCAGACATGTCCATTTGCTAGGTCAGCCTGGCCGGATACCTGCCATCTGGGAATAATTATTAATAGCACCATCTTTCACTCTCCAAAGGTCCAGTTTGAGAGAATAAACTATACCAGTAGTCTAGTTAAATAAAATTAATTTGTTAATTAGGCAATTAGTTACAGCTTTGTGCTTCATTTTCCTGTAAAACTGAGAAAATACCTGTCCAATATATCTCATTGATTTATGAGGAAGTACCAGAAAGTGGTATTTTTATCATAGGGGCCAGAAAAGGAAATTTATATTTTTTTGACAATGAGGATTTGCAGTGTTGCATTAAAAAATAAAAGATCCTGGGACACCTGGGTGGCTGAGTCGGTTAAGTGTCTGCTTCCAGCTCAGGTCATGATCCCAGAGTCCAAGGATTGAGTCCCACATTGGGCTCCTTGGCCAGCAGGAAGTGTGCTTCTCCCTCTGCCTGTCACTCCGCCTGCTTGTGCTTGCATGCTCTCACTCTCTCTTTTATACAAATAAAGTCCTTTAAAAATATATATTAGATCCTTTATTTATAAATTTCTCCTCCTCCTAGCCACATTTTGTGATGAGCAGAGCTAAAAGCCAAAATCAGCAAAACTCTGCAGTCCTTCTCCTGAAAACAAACTATGAAGCAGGGTAGAGTTTTCACACCCTGTTAGCTCACAGCACACTCCCCATTACCTCCTGTTTGTGTCCAAGGTAGACATTACTAATCAATCACAAGGATTTTACTGCACAGCCCAAAAGCTGAATGCAAACTCCTCTGGGCACTTTCAACAACCACGAAAATGGACTACAGTTGATACACAGTACAAATATTCCCCCTTCTGATTTAGCTTAACAGCTTCATTTTATGGTCAAGGACACAGGGACACTGAGAGAGAAACGAATCTGAATGAGTTGTACCCAGGCTAGTTCTTTCCGTTATACCATATGGACAGACGACTGACCTTAAAAAACACATTTTGCAGATCAAATCAAAGCAGACAAAACTACATTGGGGCAAATGGCCTGCTTAGAGTTTGGTAAATATATCCACACAAAATATGGATGTAAAATAAGAGTCTCCTTTTCTTGTTTATTCATCAACATTTAAACCGAGGTATTTATAGTGGCTTGCAAGGTTCTGTATAATCTTCTCTGATTATACTTCTTCCTACTCCCTACACTAGCTACACTGGCCTCCTCAGGAGCTTCCTCACACATAACATGCTCCTTCCTCAGAGGGTTGCTTCTGGCTATTCCCTCTACCCAAAATGCTCTTCCTCGTTTATCTGCATGGCTCACTCCCTTACCTCCTTCCCTCATTGCCCAAATGGCTCCTTTGTCTGTGAGGTCCCTCCTAACTAACTTCTGTAAAATGCCAACCCACTCCCATTCCATCGGCCCCTCCCCCTGCCTCAGTCAGCCCCGTGCAGTTCCAGAGCCCTGAGCAAACTTGTAACATTCTGTATCATTGAATCACATATTGTGTTTACTATTTAGAATAGGTCCCCTCCAAATAGAATGTAAACTCCAGGCAGGTGCATGCGTGCATGTATATCTGTACACTCGTGCGCACACACACACACACACACACACGTGTGTGTGTGTTTGCACTTCACTATAGTCTCACCAGCTAGACTAGAACTGGCCATACAGCTGGCACTCAGTTCATGCTGAATTTCATAGTTATAAGGAAGCAAGATATACCCCTAGAGGCGTAGAAGATCCATATATTTGTGATAGTTTACTTATGCAAATCATCAAATACTTTTCTAAGGTATTTATATGAGGAATGCCAGGAATTCATAGGACCGGCTGAAAGTCAGCCTCCCTCCCTGCCTCCAGCAGCAGAAAAGCAGTCTGAACACATTCACCTAGGAGACGAAACCTCAGGTAATTAGGAATAAGTAGAAAGATGTGTACACGTCTTTGTGATCTCACTAAGACAAGGGTGAGTCTACCTAACAGGCAGAGACCATAAATACCCTATAATTTATTAAATCTAAGATTGACTGACTGGCTGGCTGTTTTGTTTGAGAGTATTTGTTTCTAGAATGGGGTTGTGACTGCCCTGGGTTTTTAAAGGTGCATCACAGTCACTTTAGAAAATAAGATGTCATCCATAGCTGTCTTTGATTCCTCTGAATGCCACAAGGACCAAATCGCCAGGATCCATACAACCTAGCCCTTGACTTTAATCTTTTTTAAAAGATCTCGATTTATTTTTTATGTGTAGATCTTCACTGCCTAACTAAATTTAAAGAAGTTTAAGAATGGAAACTGCATCTGTTCTTTGCTTTGTGCCCTCCCAGTGGGTCCTAGGCACACATCAGATGCTGTCAGATCATCAGCACTGTTCACTGAAGGTTTGTTTCCTCCTCATTCATGCTCCAGAGAGTCACAAACATCTCTGAAGGACCTTCTTTCTCAGCAGATGTGGGTAAAGAAGCTGCACTAAAAAGGATTCAGAAAGAAGAAAGGTAAGATTCCATCCTGGAGAAGATCATGGCGAAACTAGATATACAGATGTGGGATACAGATGATAACGTTCTCTAGCACAATAGTGAAATGCTCCGGAGAAAGCCAGAACACAGAATAGACTAGGGTTTCAGGGAAGGTTTAGGGAAGTGAGAGGAAGGGATGGTGGGTGAGAGAACAAAGGCTAAGTTAGATAACATTGTTACTGTCTCTGGACTATTTCTTGAGGCTCACTTCTGTTCTAACATATCTGTTTGTTTAGTTCTAACTGGATCATGGAGAGGAAAGGAGGAGCTCTAATTTCACCATAGATAGAATCTTCCCGCACTGTCTTCCTCAGAAAAATGGGAATTTGGGGGGTACCAAAGTACTTCTGGGATTGCTCAGAAGCCATAACAGAGAAGAATTGATGATTTCAAATGAAAATGAAAATAAGAAGACACCCAAGCCCCCCTCCTTTTTTCTCTAAGTCTACTGTGCCCAATCACTTATTCATTTATTAAATTAACAAATAATTATTAAGTACCTACTATGTTCCAGCAGGAAAAATAGTAGTAAGCAAGACCAATAGGATCCTTGACCTTATTTGACCCCCCAAATCACTACGACTGTGCCAGGAATTTGTCTCTAAATCCAGTAAAGAGACTTGAGTTATTAAGAGATAGGAATGTGTTGCCTGAAAAATCCCATCCGGTGAGGCGGGTATACCTGAATTTAACCTTATAGTACCCCCGGGTCCCCAAATGCCATAAATGCAAAGTTCCACTTCCATGATAAAATGACATTCTACCTCATGCCCAGTACAAAGCTCCCTTACTAAAATCAGAATCAGTCCCAGGACGCCTGGGTGGCTTAGTCGGTAAACATCTGTCTTCGCTGAGGATTGAGTCCCACACCAGGCTCCTTGCTCAGCGGGAAGCCTGCTTGTCCTGCTCCCTCTGCCTGCCACTCCCCCTGCTTGTGCTCTTTCTCTAGCCAACAAATAAATAAGATCTTTAAAAAAATCAAAATCAGTCTCTGTCTTCACCTTCTCAGTTTAAATATGTTTCAAATAACATACGGACTGCTTTAGAGGACCACTATCAAGAATATCTGATTATACATACCCCGAGAAAGAATGAACCATAAAGGAATTCAGAAATTATCCAGCCCCTTCCTTCATTTTACACACGAGATGTCGGAGAGGCAGGGTAGGGAAGTAACTTCCTTGAGCCACGGAACTTCATAAAAACAGCCCAGCCAGGGCCCCCAGTCTCCTGATCCCTAAGACAGCACGTTTTCACTACTACTTTTTCTTCCCTTAGGCTCCAATCCAAGCTAACTACTTTTTTAAAAGTTGTGTAACAACTTGGAGCTGCATTTGATATTCCCACTGATGTCCCAGGCACAATAATTACTTCTACCTTTGGTTGATGGTTTGCTATCCTCTCTGCGGCACAGATAATTGCATTTTATCAGGCAAACCTCTATAGCATCCCCAAAAAGGGAAGGTCAGCAACCTGCAGCCAGCCAGTGTGCCTGCCTTAAAGTCCCCCGGCAAAGCCTAAGACGCAGGCAATGCCTTTGGAGAGCCCCAAGTTCAGAATTAAAATGGCAGACTGAGTCAACCACCACCATGGATTAAACGTCCACACATTTTATCACCATGTAATTGCTTCTCTGGTGGGTTTTTTTTTTTTTCCTCAGCGCCACTGGTTTCTGAATAAAAATTTTAATTTCAAGGTAGCACTGTAATTTATTGCACCTGTTCCTTTTGTAGTATAAAAGCCAGCGTAATCTCTCTTCAGGCAAACAAGCTCCTGTTGTCATGATCTGTGGTGCCCTCTGTGTCATGTTTATGCACTCTACCTTAATCAGTTTATAATTAGAAGGTGAAGAGAATGGTGGTGTTTACAAATAGAATCTGAAATGGAGGACGAGGCAGCCACCCATAGATCTCTATGGAACGTTCAGGGTTGACTCCTTTCATCCATCAGAAAAATAAAGGCACTAAAATTATCCGTGCCTGTGGCAGAGAAGGAAAGTTTCCATTTAGCTCATGACATGGGGAGACTGGATGCTAGATGCTGCTCTGTATGTAAGGTAGAATGCAGAGGGATGATTAATCATAAGGCAGGAAGGAGGTGAAGAGTCCTGCTAATCAAATCACCATTTCAAGGGAGAAAGGTCACAGAGAGGTGATTGATAGAGGTGTTGAGTGCCGTGAATTTTAAAGTTTTGTTCCAGCCTTGTTTCCCATCACAGGAACTTCTAGAGAAGCCAGAAGTTTACCGATGTGCACCACACACACTTGGATTATTTCTTGGACATGTTGTTCCATTTGGAACTGTGCTAGACAATGTGATGTTCGAGACGAACAAAACAGACCAGGCCCCTGCCCTCAGGAAGCTGGCATTTCTGGTAAGGGAGCCGGACAAAGAACAAGTAAATAAGTAAGTAAAATGAGAATTACAGATGGTGATAAGCGCTTCGAGGAAAAGAATTAAGATGATGCAATATAGAATAACTGGGCAAGGGGTGAAGGCAAGCCTTCAACAATCAAGGGTGACCTCTTGGAGGAGGTGACCTTTGAGCTAAGCCTTGAAGGATGAGGTCAAGCTATGTAAGATGAGCTACAGGCACCATTTCTTTAATAGTTAAAGGTGGTCACTTTATTAAGCGCCTAGGACTACACTCAGTTTCAGCGACTTCATGACTCTAAAACTTTCTGCTCACGATCCTCTGAGTTTGAGTTTTCTCTCTCCTCACACTGAGAAGCACTATCGTAGGCATGGCTAAACGGCAGTTACATGCTAGGCCCAGCTCCTACACTTCAGGTCTAGTAATACTTGCCATCCTCACAACAACCGCATGTGATAGGTAGGTCAGTATCCCCACTTAATAGGAGAGGAAACTGAGGCACCAAGAATTGGGGTGATTTGCCTGGGTTAGACATCTAGCAAGTGGGGAAGCTGGGCTTCGATGCACCAGCTGCTGGGGGGCTAAGCTCTTAATCCTGCACCAGGCTACCTCTCCCAAGTAGGTCTCTGCACAGTATCAAATGCCAAAGACTAGGAGTTAGACGGACACCTCTTAAAAGATAACAATGTGATCTTAGACAAGTCAGCTCATCTCATACCTAGATTTCTTGATTGAGAAGTAACCCTAACAGAAACCAGTCCCAAGTGCCTCAAACATGATCATCAGCATGCAAGCTCCTTGAGAGGCAGAAATCTCTTTTCAGTTGTAAGATGGTACCATCGCTGTCATTTGCAAGCTGAAGACCAGCTCAAGCCCTAACTACAGGAGTTTATCAGAACGCTGTGATCCTCCATGAGGACTCCTGTTACACTTGGCATGTCTATTCTTTGATCCTCAGGGAGCACATCCAAACTCACAGAATACCTACCGACCCAATTTTCTCAGTTGACTTTCCAAAGTTTTGGATTCAAGGAGACCTCAAGACCCACCCATCTTTAGGCCTTTTCACCCAAAGAAACCAGGAATCTCAAATCTACTAATTTCTGGTCCCACCCAGAAATCTATACCCAAGTGGCCTCTTGCAACAATAAGCAAAATAGTGAAAAGATTGTATTTTTCGGCATCTTTCCATGCTCCTATCAGTAACTATGCATCTTTTTCGCTTCCTGTCTGCTTCTACTCCTATAACTTCCCATACGCTGCCTCCCCCTGTAGTATAGACTCCAAGCATTGGAGAGCTCTGCATCAAAGCTCATCCTTCCCTTGTCCTAGGATTCAAGCAAGGCCTACCTAAGCGAATGACAAGTTTGCCTAGTGAACAGGTACCATCATCTTACATCTATATAGCTCTTTGAAGTCTACAGAGTTCTCTCAGAATTAGCCAATCTAATTTAATAGCAGGATAGCCCTCTGTATTACATATTGTCATCCCATTTTACAGCTGCAGAAATTAAGACTTGTCAATTTGAAGGCATTTGCTTAAAATCACTCAGTTAGTATGTGACAAAGCTAGAGCTTGAACCAGGTCCCAGGATTCCACGTACAGTTCTTTCCACTCTGTCACACTGTCTACCAACCAGATTTCTAGTAATGCTATTCCCAGTGCAGGAGTTTTTAAGATGGCATCCATTAACAGCTGAAAGCACAGCAAAATGTTAAGCGTATGATTTTCAATCAGAGATTTCGGGAGGGAATATGTCCATAACTATAGGAATCATCAGATTATTAAAGATACTCAAGACCCAAATACTTAGGAAGCACTGTTAATATAAGTGGTGAGGTACTCACTTCTCAGGAAAGTGATAAATCTTATTAACCTTCCAGAAAGGCCAATTTCCTCTATTCGTCCTTACCTGAGCAGGCTATACAGTTCCATGCTTTGATTAAAATTGAAGATTAGAGGCAAAATTGCTTGTACTTCTATTAAAAACTATTTTCCATTTTTTAATCATCATTCTTTATGTTATCTTAAGGCTGAGAGGGAAGGGAACAAATAGGGATAATAGAGCTTCTAAGACATTCCCAGTGAATTTTTCCTTCTTTTCCCCAATATCCTCTCAAGGCCTTATCTCACTGGTTTCCTAACTCAGTACTAAGGTTGAGATAGAGTAGGGTGGGGAAGGGATAGTTGATGTATTACTCAGTGTTCTCCAAGGAAATGGAACCAAAAGGATGGGTGGGTGGATGGATGGATAGATAGATATGATAGATAGATAGACAAGATATAATAGAAGATAGGTAGGTAGGTAGGTAGGTAATAGATAGAAAGGATTGGGGGATTTATTTTAAGCAATTCATTTATTTATTTTAAGGAACTGGCTCATAGGATTTGTAGGCCAGTGAGTCCAAAATGTAGAGGGTGGGCCAGCAAGTTGGAAAGCCAGAAAAGAACGAGTTCTGTAGTTCAAGTCCAAAGGCTTATCTGCTGCAAAATTCGTTCTTGCTCATGATGAGGCACACCCACATCATGGGGGGCAATCTGCTTCACTCAAAGTCCACCAAACTAAATTAATCTCATTCAAAAACACCCTCACAGAAATAACCAGAATAATGTTTAACTAAATATATGGGCATCATAGCCCAGCCAAGTTGACATACAATATTAATCATCACAGATAAATTCGATCTACCACCACCCAATCCCCATCTGAGCCAGAGCAGGTTTTTTATGAAGCCCAAGGTTTTATTTGAAAGATGGGTTTTATTAAACAATTATAATAAGTAATTTTTTAAAGGTTTAATCTACTGTCTTAGTCCAAAATAGTGATGAAGATAAAATCTGATTCTGTACACATGGGCAAATTGGGGGGTCCTGTTGCCTTTGGGCATAAAGGTGCCTTTTAACTAGTTGACCCACACTCACTCTTAACTCCCTCCCATCAGATCTCCAGAGTGGAAATGGGAAATCTTTTCTTTTTTTGGGGGGGGAACTTTTCTAAACACAAATCTGGTAATATCAACGCCCCATGGTTTTCTCATTGATCTAAGGATAGATTTTAAAAATCCTATCTCTAACCAACAAAGCATGGATGGTTTAGCTTCCATCTGTTCCCGTAATCTCATCATACTTCTACTCTACTTTCGTTATTCCATCATACTGGGTTTCTCTCTCCTTTGTCTACCCTACCTTCCTCCCACCATAGGGCCTTTGAACATTTATTCCCTCTGCAAGAATACCCTTCCCTTCCCCTAGATCAACTACATGGCTCCTATTCAAATCTCAGCCCAAGCATCACCTGGTCAGCAAATTCCTTCTTGACCTCCATGGTTGGATCAAAGTCCCCTTTTAGAAGTTTTCATTGCCACATTTAACTCTTATCCATAGCACTTAGAATACTAGCAGGTAATACCTTTACAATGTCAAACACCCTCTCCACACTATCCCCAGTGACTTCCATAGTGTTTGCCTTTGGTAAATATTAGCTGAATGAATGAATGAATAAATAAGGCATATTATGCTATGATGCATTCAGCAGTGGGTAATGCTACAACAGGAGAAATGCCTCCTAAAGAATTTCCTTTCCTGATTTGATCATTCTAAATCCAGACTTTCTAAAAAGAAAGAACTTTTTTTTTTAAGAAAGACCTTCTTGAGAAGTCCCACATCTCAGTTTTATCTGTATCTATGTTTAATCTGCCACTTCACGTCTCAATTAGCAACCCAGGAATAAAAACTATCTACAGATGTCATGTTCCATTTCCCCAGAGTTACCTTCCTTTACTAACAGTGGAGCAGCTCCCATATTGTCCCAGAAGCAAAATAAACCCTTTGTTCTCACTTTGCAAAATTATCTCATTAATGAAATCCATAGGATTGAATTATGCAAAAGCATCTGATTTCCATGCATCTGCCATACAAGCTCTCAGATTCAAAATATCCCGTCTTGAGCAATAGTGTTTTTCCCTTTCCAAAACAAGAAGTCTTTGTTTTTAACAGTGGGTCCAGGTACCGACTCAAGTGAAGTTTTTCCCTGTGAAAAGTTATGTAAGTTATCTAGAAAAAGGACTCACTGCACCCTGCCCCCCACCAATTGCCTTGTCAATTAAAAGCCCAACCACTGAGCTCAGCATTCAAGGCCCCAGGATTAGGCATCAACCTGCTGTGGCATTGTCCCTTCCTGCTACACCCCTCTATGTATCCAGTGAGCATCCAGTATGTAAATATAGACTCTTATCTTTCTTTCAGCATGACTTGTGCTTCCTCATGTTTTACTTAGAACTTAATATTTATAAATGTATAAAGAATTTTTTAAAAAGATGTTGACTAATAAGCTTTGTCAAGATTTTCCAGCACTGTAATTATTCACGCTATTCAGGTCACACAAGTACTCTGATTCCCTAGACCACTTTATCCCCACCTGGAAGATGGGTCAAGTCCTCCAGGCTTTTTGAAGCTGGTCATTACGATGATCCCTCTACCAGCCAGGACTCATCATTTGAACTCTGGCTGCTGCCCATTTTAACTTCAGAGAGAATATATATTCCAGACAATGTAAGGACTATTCTGGATTCTTGAGAATTACTGTAGGATACTGTGCCTATTTTCACATTTTAACAGCTCTGAAATGAGACGTGTCTTCCAATCCCTGTTGACCAGGTAGTAATCATGAGAGACTCCCTACTGCCAGAGCATCAAAACTTGAGGAAGGGAATGGGGACTCTCAAGAAACCTCAGAAACAAGAGTTGAGATCATTTTTAACCCCACCTCCCAAACCAAGTATTTGTGAAGGATGGGGAGAAAAGGGTGGTAAATCAATTAATTTAGTAACATTCTAGATGTTGGAGTTGATAGTCACCTAGCTCTCCAAAATTAAACATCTGCCTAAGAGTCCAACATTATAGGCTTGGATTTTTTTTTTTTTGACAAATTCTTTCACAGAATGCTTTATAACCCACACGCTTCAAGGCACAGAGGACAATACTATATGGAAAAACACAGACAACGACGACTCCGGGTCAAAAAGTAATTCGAAAGAGTCAAACTCTGAATGAAAAGTTCAAAGAAAACCTTAAATATTTTCTTTCACTTTTCCTTTTATATATGCACAAGATTGTATGATTTTTAAAAAATCTATGTCTAATTATAAATGCATTCTTTCACTAAGTATAAAATAGAAACACTGTAAGATTTTTTTAAGCATCAAGTCCTAGTGTATTTGGCAGTGTTTTTTCTTTCCTAGTAGTTGTGATATTATGATTTATAATAATAAGTATATATTTGGTCTTCATCCGCTGCTCCTTGCACAGAACTCTGAAAACCCTTGGAATTTCCTAAGTGTTGAGAGTGACAGAGGAGTCTTTTATTATGTTAATGAGTGGCTTTTGGACCCCACCTAAGGCCAGGGTCTGGTTGCTAGGAGAAGCAACCGTTTGACTAGAAGGTTGAAACTTTCAGACTTGCCCCACCACCACCTCCACCACTGGGGAGAAAAGTGGGGCTGGAAACTGCATCGATCACTAAAAACCAATAGCTTAATCAATCATGCCTAGGTAATGAAGTCTCCATAAAAACCCAAAAGGATAGGGTTTCGAGAGTTGCCAGGCTGGTGAACACATGGAGATTTGGGAAGGGGGCATGCTCAGGGAGGGCATGGAAGCTCCACACCCTTTCCCCATGCCTTGCCCTATGCCTGTCTTCCATCTTGTTATTTCTGACTTATACTTTTAATAATAAACCAGTGATCTAGTAAGCAAAATGTTTCCCTGAGTTTATGTGAGTCATTCTAGCAAATCAATCACATCCAAGGAGGGGATCATTAGAACCTCCAATCTACAGCCTATGAATCAGAGAAGCACAGGTAACACTGGACTTGAAACTGGTGTCTGAAGTGGCAGGGAGGGGGATGTCTTATGGAACTGAACCATCCACCTGTGAGATCTGACACTGTCTCTAGGCAGATAATGTCAAACTGAGATGAACTGTAGGAACCCAGCTATTGTCAGAGCTTTGCTTAGTGGTGTGAAGGAACAGACACACACAAAGGCCCAGAGATGCACACACACGGTAATCAGTAACAGAACCTATTAAGTAGTACATCAAATAAGGGCATATGCTACCATGGATGGTTTCTTAGATTTGATGAAACATGCAGTGTTTCTCGTTTCAAAGTACCACAGTGATTTTCTGGGTTAACCCATTCTACTGAGATTGGGGAGCATGTAGGCGTCCCCTGAGCCATCCCAGGTATGAAAAGAAAATAGTATAGATTTTCAGGAAGTGCAAATCTGAGGGCTGAACCCGGGAATATGATAAATCCACTGACGTCCTCACACGCTGCGAGAACCTTTCCCTAAATGACACCCTTCTCCCTAGCGCAGCTCTGGAGTCCTAGAAATTGAACACTATTTTATATTCAGCTCTGTGTCCCTCTGAATGCCTAGCACAAAGTCTCACACATGCTAAACCCTCAATGAATGTGTGTTAGGATAATGACGACTTCCACGGAAACTTCCTTTCCTCTTTGAGTCCATTCATCCAGTATCTCCCTGCTCCAAAGCGTACCTGTAAGGGCCTGTTTAGCCAGAGCAGCTCCATCCTGGCCCCGTCCCTCCCCCTTCAGGGAACACACTTAAAAGCAAGTCCGGGAAACCAGTCCCAGGTAACAAAGCCCAAATACAAGGGTGGGTCAGGCCAGGTGGAGGCATTCAATCAGTGGGGGCATACTGTCTCCTAGCTACCAAGGAGTATGGGCCCCGCCCTTCGGGTGCCTTTTGGGTGCCCATTCTGACCACGGAGATAGGCTAGTTCAAATGTCTACTATAGGGTAAATTGTAATTCAATTGGTCACTTATGGGTGACCTAGCAGGACTGTGCAGCTTTCTCTGTGTTACAATCTCATTGGCCACCTGTGCGTGGCCAGGCCCAACCACATGGCCTTTGCCCATAAAAGCTGGTCTGTAAAGCAGAGGGTCGTCGCCTCTTTGCAAGAGACGTCCCTGGCCGGTCAGTTTGATTCTTGATGCTTGGCGCGAAATAAAGCTTTGCTTGACCTTCGCTTTGTATCAGCCTCGCTCCTTTGACCATGGACCCAACATACCTCAAGTCACTGAGATGCTGATCCTTAAATGTTGCTCCTCACAAAGCCACCATCAAATATTTGCTATGGTTTCCCATTAACACTTCGTGTCTGCTGTTATTGATCTCTTCTATCTCACTGCTGAGAAAACCTATTTCCACCAATGGGATGGAACTCATCTTTCCCGCATGCCAACAGATTAATCATAGCTGCGTTCTATCAGGAAGCAGCATGGGCTTATGTGTGTCAGCTCTGATCAGTTGATAATACCTCACCAAAAAAACCCCACATGAATTCTGAGGCCACATCTGGCTCAGCAGGGAAGAGACCAGTGACTGATTATTACTGTCTGCGTTGGGACACCCAGGTATCACCATGCATGTGTCACACCACATGATTCATGCAGCAAAAAGAATTAATTCTACAAAAACTTCTTTGGGTGTTTATAACTTATTTTTCAAGGTTGTCTATGACTTTTTTTTCTGTACAGAAATGTGTGTGCATGTGTGTGTTGGTTTTGCTATATAATCAAATCCATAAATTTTTTTTTATTGTTTCTGTCATATTTTTCATTCTAAAAATGATTCTATTCCAATATTAGGGAAACTTACATGTATTATATTAAGTAATATTTCTTAGGGTTTTTTTTTTAATATTTAAATCCTAGATCTGCTTGGAATTGATTTTAGTATAAGGAGTAAAATTGGAAGCCAGCTTTTTTTCCTCATATAAAATATCACCTTCACATCAATTATTTTTTTTTTTTAAGATTTTATTTATTTATTTGACAGAGAGAGATCACTAGCAGGCAGAGAGGCAGGCAGAGAGAGGAGGAAGCAGGCTCCCTGCTGAGCAGAGAGCCCGATGAGGGGCTCGATCCCAGGACTCTGAGATCATGACCTGAGCCGAAGGCAGCGGCTTAACCCACTGAGCCACCCAGGCGCCCCATTCACATCAATTATTGAATATCTTCCTCCATTCATATGAGCTGCCTTTTGGATCTAACACTATATTCTATTACACTTCATTTCTGCCCATTTCTTTGCAATTAGCATGATAACTTAATTACTGTAGCTTTACAATGTATTTTAATGTCTCATGGAACGAGTTCTCTTGTTCCTTTTGTTTTTCACCAATAACTGGAAAATCACTTTTTTGTTTATTCCTTCTTTTTTCGTAAAAAAAATTATCTATTTATTTATTTGAGAGAGAGAGAACGAGTATGTATGTGTGAATGGAGAGAGGGGCAGAGAGAAAGAATCTCAAGCAGATTCCCCACTGAGTACAGAGCCCCATGTGGGGCTCCATCCAAGGACACTGAGATCATGACCTGAGCTGAAATCAAGGGTCAGAAGCTTAACCATACTGAGCCACCCAGGCATCCCACATGTTTATTCTTTCAAGTAGAATTTGGGGTCACATTTTTCAAGTTCAGGAAAAAAAATTCCTGATCTTAATGAACTTTGTGTTTGTAAGTTACATAAAGAATAATTTAGGTCTTTGTACTATTAAATCTTTCTTCCCTCCCAAATTATTATCTCTTAATCTATCTAGGGGTCCTTTATGGTCACACAGCAGAGTTTCATTCTCTTCTTTATCAATATCCTGAGCATTTCTTGTGAAGTTTATGCCTAAGTAACTTATGTTTTAAACAGCGTTGGGGAATGAATCTTGACCAGTACACTCTCTAACTGGCTACTGCTGATGTTTAAAAGAAAATCACTTTTTGTACAACCTTTTGGTTATTATACACCTTACTATATTTATTGTCTCTAAAGTTGTTCACTAATTTTCATTGTTATTTTGCATTATAAGATCATATGACAATATAATTTCCCTTTTTTTCCCCAAAAACCAGTTCTTCCTGCTTGTTTATATTCTGTAACCACATTTGCTAGCACCATCAGAAAAAAAAAAATGTTCAAAAAAATGTTCTAAAGCAAAGGTAATAGCAGACATCTGGTCTCAACTTCCATCATAAAGAAAAAATTCTGGTGTTTTAGCCTTGACACGACTCTGGTTGTCAGTTTGAGACTCTGTTAAGGAAGATGTCTTCTACAGCCATTTCACTTAAGGAGTCATATCAGGAAGGCATGTTAAAGTTAAGCAAGAGCTTTATTAGCATCTACTGAAATAAAGATTGGCCTTTATTCCTTAGTCCTTCGTATTAGTCAACGGTGGTTGTAATGATGCTATGTAATAAATCAGACCAAATTTAAAATTAAAATTTTTAAATACTGTTCACAATAGCACTCCAAAAAATGAAATAGGTACAAATTTAACAATATATGTATAGGATCTGTAGACAGAAAACTACAAAACTCTGATGAAAGATATCAAAGAAAATCTAAGTCAATAGGGATATTCCATGTTTATAGAAGAGTCAATATTGCTAAAATATCAGTGTCTCGAAACTTGGCCTACAGATTCAACACAACAAACTGATTTTAAAATTAAAAACAAACTGAATCTAAAGCATATACAAAAAGCCAAGGACCTAGAACAGCCAAAAAAATACTGCAGTAGAAGAAAGTTAGAGGACTGATACTATGCAATTTTAAGAGTTACTACAAAGTTAAAGTAATCAAGACAGCCTATTAATGAGGAAAGAATGGACACATAAATCAGTGTAATAAAATAGAGCGCCTAGAAATAGCTCCTTACATATACAGTCAACTGATCTTCGACGAAGGAGCAAATGCAATTCAAAGAAGAAATAATAATCTTTTCAACAAATGGTGCTACAACAATTGGATGTCCAAATGCAAAAATAAATGAACCCAGGGCGTCTGGGTGGCTCAGTCATTAAGCGCCTGCCTTAGGCTCAGTCATGATCCCAGGGTTCGGGGATCGAGCCCCGCCTTAGGCTTCCTGCTTGGCTGCAGCAGGAAGCCGGCTTCTCCCTCTCCCAATCCCCCTGCTTGTGTTCCTCTCTCTCTGTCTCTCTCTCTGTCAAATAAATAAATAAAATCTGTAAAAATTTTAAAAAATTAAAAAACACCTGTTTAAAAAATAAATAAATAAAAATACATGAACCTACCCACAGTCCATATACCTTTCACAAAAATCAATTCACAATGTATCATTGACATAAAAGTGTACAACTTTTGAAGAAAATATAAGAAAAAAAAATCTAAGTTTAGGTTTAGTGGTGATTTTTAGATACGACACAAAAGCATAATATACACAAAAAATTGATAAATTGGACTTTCCTAAAATTTAAAAACTTCTTCTCTACAAGGACAGTGCTGAGAACCTCAAAAACCAAGCCATAAGTCTAGGAAAATATATTTGCAAAGCACAGCTGTGATAAAGGACTTGTAACTGAAACACATGAAGCATCTTACAACTCAACAATAAGCAAACAACCCAATTCAAAAATGAACAAAAGATCTGAGCAGATCTCACCAAAGAATATACACATTGACAAACAACTCATGAGTCTGCCTAGGTGGTATTGTTTCAGCTAGGATGGTTTGGCTGCAAGCAATAGAACTCATTTTGACTATTTTAAACAAAGAAAGAATTTATTGGAATTACGTGGAATAGTTCACAGAACCAAAAGAAAATCTGGAGACCAAAGGTTCAGAAATGTAAGAAGCAGGGTAACTGCAGGGATCTGGGTAACAGAAACTAATGGTTAGTCTCACTGCAGCTCTGCTGCCCAAGGAGGTGAGCACCTACCATTTCTTACTCTT
Organism: Lontra canadensis; assembly: GCF_010015895.1. Taxonomy (NCBI): domain Eukaryota; kingdom Metazoa; phylum Chordata; class Mammalia; order Carnivora; family Mustelidae; genus Lontra; species Lontra canadensis. The sequence goes on along the minus strand of NW_022631028.1, from coordinate 16,704,364 downwards.
GCAGCACTATATTTTAAATTCAACTTCCCAGAAGAAGGGGTACAATTCATCTGCTGTAATTGGTTGTTCCCCCCAGTACTAGGATACTAGTACCTGAATCAGGGAGAAAGAATGTATTTCTAGAGTAAGTTCTGCCTGATTGTGCTCCTATTACCTTAACATACTACCAAACTCAATTAGTTAATATTTTATTTAGAAACTTTCATATATATGCATACAAGCAAACTCCCTGGGGGTGCATTATCTTATTTCTAGAAACAGTGTTACCATGCTTCTGTTTTCAAAAATATGGATCCTTGTCCCTATTTATTTTTGACTAGGAATTATGTTTCTTAAAATTCTAAAGGAATCTATCCATGAAACCATCTGGATGAAATGATTTTTTAAAAATACATATTTGTATTTCCTACTTCTTAAGTCAGTTTTAGAAATTCACATTTTCCCTGTTAGAACATGTATTTTATCCATGTTTTCAAGTTTCTTTTCATTGGCTGTATCCTCTTGTTATCTTCTCACTGCTCTTTTGATTATTCTGCTTTTCTGCTATTTATCACTTTCTCATCCCTAACTCATGCCTTCGTGTTTTCTCTAACTTTTCCACTTGGCTTTCTTAGATTCAAGTTATGTTTCTATTAGCTTTTAAAGAATTTTTAGAATTATCAATTCTATCTTTCTTTTCCTAATGAATTAAATTATCATCAATTAATATTAACTAAATAGTATGTATAAAGCCCATATTTATGCTTTTGTTAGGTTTTTGTTAGACTTATTTTAACTTCTTGCACTAAGCAATTTATTTTTCTCTCACTTAACACAGATATTTAAGGTTATAAATTTTCCACTCAACTTTGGCTACATTCCACTACTTTTTATATATGGCTATTTCAGTGTCTATATTTTTTAAATATCCAGCAACATCCTTTTGATTTTCTCTGGCCAAGGGTTATCCGAAAAAGATATTTATAATTTCTAATCGGTTAAGTTTCAGTTTATCTCTTTTGCATCTCTATTCCTTATGTCTAGGTTTATTTGTCAAAATGTGGCTCAGCCTATTTCTACTTCAAAGACTAGAGTCTCTGTGTGGCTGGATGTACTTAAGTACTTCAGAGAAAATCAGAGATGATGTAACTTTATAGTCTGAGGAGCCATGGAGTCATGGCTAGTGGAGAAATCTATCAACTGTCTACCCCTGCTATTTAACCAGCATTTTTAAAAAGTTGCTTCCCAGGAAAACCTATATGAATCTTAAAGTAAACTGGTAAAGTGAAATTCTCCCTAAGCTGATACTATAAGACATGGCTCTGGGTGATAGGAAATCTGGATCCAAACTCCCAGCTCTACAACAGCCAGCTGTGTGACCTTGGGCAAGCTTTTCATCCTTGCTGAACTTTGGCTTCTCTATCACCCTATAAAAGAGGCTGAAGCATGAGTTTTGCAAGCTCCAGTCTCTCTAACAAGCCCTGAGGCTTCAAAGGGCTATGAGAAACACTATCTCCAACTCTACTGTGCAACATGAAGTGATACAACTAGACGATCCATAAGATCCCAGCCAGCTTTACATTCTACAAATGAAACAAGTCGGTCACCCATGGTCCTGACTTTGAGCTACCTGGATTAAACAACTGTACCTGGATTAAAAGGACCCATACTGTAGAAAAGAAAGGAGAGATTAAAAGGACCCACACTGTAGAAAAGAAAGGAGAAGGCATTAGGTCCAAGTTTTGACTCTAAATGTACTTGGACAGTAGATGTCCAACTACTCTGACCCTCACTTATCTCATCTTTAAAATGGATATGATAATCACCAGTCGCTTATAAAGCTTAAAGAAGAAAATAAATAGAAGACACGTTATAAACTGTGAAGCACTGTAAAGCATTAGTTCCCATTATTAAATACTCATGCACATTGATGCCTCCAATGTCTTATGTGTGTTTTATAGGGTGTTAAATTTAATGGAATTGTTAAACTTACTGCCTTTTATTAAACAGGCAGTCACAGGCAAGTCTAAGTAGTAAAAGCAAAGGAAGAGGTATTTTGCCTGAATTACCTGGGTAATCACAGTTAAATCACTTTGATGCATTAAGAAGAGTAAGAATTAAGAGTATCTCAAGGCTGGGGAAGGACTTAATAACCTCACTACATCTCCTTCTCCCCCATTATTTTATAAAATTGAGACTGAGAGAGAATTCCATTACACTACATACTGAAAAGGAAATGAAACCATAAATTCACACCAGACTAGCACATTAGCATGGGACAAAGTCATGCCCGGTGACTAGTGTGTCAAATGAGTTTTCATGTAGGGTGCTAATTGTTTATATTTTACAGAAGAAGGAAATAAACCAACACTCTGTTGCTTTCTCCTAACTCAGAGCTATTTGAGGAGCCATTTTGTAAATCTCAGCCCAGTGATACTACTGGACACAAGGAATTGTAATCTCATTTCTCTAGATGCAGGTTAGGGAAAATGGATTTGAAAGAATTCTTTCAAATAAAAATAAAACAGGCAAAACATCCATCTCCAGGGGCCTCTCTTCCAGTGAGAGAAGAGAGATAACAAACAAATAAAATTGTAAATACACAAAATGTCAATTGTATAAGCCATGTGACTTTCTGGGGAGGAGTTCCAAAAAGAGGAGAGAGAAAGTGCAAAGGTCCTGAGGTGAGGACTGATCATAGCATGTTGGAAGAAAAGCATGGGAGGCAGAACTAAGAGGGATCTGTGATTCCCCCCCACCCCGTGTTACTCCCATGATTATATACGTTAAAAGAATTTCTCTGCTGCAATTAAGATTACTAATCAGTTAACCTTAAGTTGGGAAGATTATCCAGGTCAACCTAACCTAATCATATGAGTACTTTAAAAACAGAGACTTTGATCAGGTGGCTGCAAAAGAGAAAGAGATAATTCTTTCTCCAGCAAAGAATAATCCAGTGTTTGAGCAAGTCTGTATGCTTACTGTCCTTTCCTTTCCAGCTTTGGGGAAAAGCATCATGACCAGCAATGATAACAAACCGACCATCCTACCAAGAGTTGAATAGTTTAAAGTCATGCTTCCTGGAGCTGGGCTCTTAAACCTGAACCATGCCAGAGAGGCCAATGCAAGTGACATACAACCATGCACATGGTAAGCCCAGCTGAATTGCTCTCATTCTAAGGACAAATTCAATTAACACCACATTTTTTTTTTTTTTTAACAAAAGTCCCCCTTTTTTAGCAGTCACACCCACTTGGGTGGCTCAGTTGTTTAAGAGTCTGCCTTAGACTCAGGTCATGATCTCGGGATCCTGGGATGGAGCCCCACATGCGGTTCCCTGCTTAGCAAGGAGTCTGCTTTTCCCTCTCCCTCTGCTCCTCCCCACTGCTCCCGACTCGTGTTCTCTCTCTTTCTCAAATAAATAAGTAAAATCTTAAAAAAAAAAAAAAGTCGTCTTTATAATGTTCATTTTTTTCTTCAGAGCGAAGGATGATGCTAAAAGGCCACTGTCACTGATTCAATCTGTATCCAGGACATTTAACTTTATCCTGGTCTTAAACCATTATTTATCTGTCTGTGTACCTGTATCCTTGATTCTGAAGAGCACACATCTATAAAATGGGAGTAACAATATGCTCACTGCCTATCTGTGGTGGGGTGCATGATGAACCCCCAAAGAGGTGTCTACAGCCTAACCCCTAGATCCTGTGAATGTGATTTTATTTGAGAAACATAGTCTTTCCAGAGGTAATTAAATTAAGGATCTCAGGTGCGTTATCTGAATGGGCCCTAAGTCCAATGATAAGTGTCCTTGTAAGAGTCAGAAGAGCAGAAGGTAGAGACACACAGAGATGGAAAAGAGATGGGAGTTATGCACCACAAACCAAGGAATGCCTAGGGCCACCAGAAGCTGGAGAAGGCCAGAATTCTCCCCCAGGGATTCGAAGGGAGCCAGGTCCTGCTGACACCTTAATTTTTTTTTTTTTAAGATTTTATTTATTTATTTGACAGAGACACAGTGAGAGAGGGAACACAAGCAGGGGGAGTGGGAGAGGGAGAAGCAGGCCTCCCACGGAGCAGGGAGTCTGATGTGGGGCTCATCTATCCCAGGACTTTGGGATCATGACCTGAGCCGAAGGCAGACCCTTAAAGACTGAGCCACTCAGGCGCCCCTGACACCTTAATTTTTGACTTCTGGCCTGTGGGACTGAAAATAAATTACTGTTGCTCTAAACCACCAAGTTTGTGGCCATTTGTTGAGGCAGTCATGGGAAACAAACACACTACCTTAATGGGATTGTTACTAATTGTGATAAGTTTAAATCATTTCTGGACTGACCAAGGCCTGCCTGCGAAAATGAAGGTCAGAGGCCTATTTCCTTGGAAGCTATCACAGAGTTGAGACAAATGTGTGTGGAATGTTATACCGGCCTTCTTGGCTGCAAAAGCCTAGTGCATGGAGCTGTGAGCTGACATGCAGACCTTGCACGTACATGCACAGAAGTGAGTAAAAGACTGTGGCAAACTGAGGCCTCAGCTGCTCTTTGTCAAAGTGACCCAAATACAATATTCTCGTTCTGGATACGCCCACACACCCTTGTAGGCAAGGGAACAAAGGAAGCTGTGTCCTTGGGTAGCTGCTGGGGCCCCTGAGGAGATAAAGGCACTGTGGAGCCTGCATTTCCTGTCCTTTACACAGCTGAGAAAAGGTAGCATATGATTAAGTCCTATTGCATCTTGTGAATGTGGTAGCCAATTCTGACCTACATTCGCCTGTATCAATAAAATACAATATAGGTAACACACGGACACACATACATACTTGTGCAGAGCATTATGTGCTCTTTCTCTGTGAACCATCCCATCCTTATAACACTGGGATCTTTATTCCTATTTTAGAGATGGAACGTGACATTTAAACAACCATTCAGTAGTAATTCAGAACTTTGGTGGTGTTGTTTTTTTTTAAATTATAAACCTCACATTACAATTCTTCCTGTTGGCAAGATCAAATGAGCTTAGGGTATCTTGTCAAAAACTCACAATCGGGTATCCCTCAGGTGACAGCTTTTCCCAGACATATTCTGTCTCTATTTATAAACTCTATTAGTTGTCAGTTGGCTAAAATCAGAAACTATCACATTAAAACCTGAATTTCTGGATTATAGTGAATAAATATCTCTTGCAACACAGGGCTCACCTTCTTAACATATGTGGGAGCAGAGCAGTGAAGGTGCCTTTTAGACAGAACCCTTCAGTTGACCACATCCCCATTATTCCCTCTCAACTCCCCAGACACGGAGGCAAAGTGTCAATTACCATTCATCATTCCTTACCCAGCTCAAGAAATATACATGTACCCATGTATATTTCTTTTTGGCCATTGCTGATTTATGAATATACAGCCATGATATATTAGTTTTCTATTGCTGTCATAGCAGATTACGACAGTTTTAGTGACCAGACAATACTCATTAATTACCTCACAGTTCTGTAGGTCAGAAATCTAAATACAGCATGGTTAGGTTTGTTCTCTGCTCCAGGTTTCACAAGGCTGAAATCAAGGTAAGTAAAGCAGGGCTGCATTCCTTTTTCAAGGCTCTGGGGATAGATCTTTGTCTAACCTCACTGTTTGTTGGCGGGATTCTGTTCCATGTGGTTGTAGGACTGAGATACTTATTTCCCTGCCGGCTGTCAGCCAGAGGTCATTAGCTTCCAGAGGAGCTGGCTTTCCAGAGCTCAAGGCTCTCTTCCTCCATCGATAAAGCAGCAATGGCAGGTCCAAGTACCTCTCACACTTCAAATTTCTTTGACTTCCCTATCTAGAACATTTCTCCTTGCCTTCCTTTTCCACCACATTTTCTTAACTTCCTTTTCTGTATTTATGGGCTCATGTGATGATAATGGGTCCATCCAGATAATCTAGAATAATCTCCCTATCTTAAAGGGAGATGATTAGTAACTTTTATCTGAAATCTCTTCACAGCAGTACTTAAATTAGTACCAGCTTTAATGAATAGTAAAGGACAATTTGTATTGGACACTTAATTTGTTGCATGCAAATAATTCCTATTAGCACAGCATGAAGACCTCTTAGGCAAAGTTTATAAATGTTCAAAAATGTGACAATATCAGTAAAATGGGAATATTATACCCCTCATGTGGATAATGTAAGGATTAAATGAGATCATTTAAGTTTTGACCACAGTAACCAGTAGTAAATATTTATCATGTTTGCCTCCCAAGATTTACTCTTTATTCTCTGGATAAGAGAGATCCTATTGCATTTTGTGACTCTTAAACTCTCCCATTTGCTTCTAGATAGTCTTGCAAAGACTGTCCATGAAGAGCCCAAACCATCCACTCTGAAAAGTGAAGGGCACATTACCTAAGCCAGGAATCATAAATTTCTCCATGAAATCTGAATCTTGAGTGGACTAAACTAAAGATTGCATCTGCTACCTAACATAGTTCCAAAACTGATCCAAGAAATAGCACATATAAAATATAAATTTATCAGAAGTTGATTTATCAAAAAAAGATTATCAAGATGTCTATACTGGAAATTATAATACACTGCTGAGAGAAATTAAAGAATACCCAAATTAATGGAGATACATACTATATTCATGGATTGGAAAATATTTATAAGATGTCGATTCTCAAAAAAAAAAAAAGATGTCAATTCTCCCCAAATTTATCTAGACATCTTACAAAATTTCCAATAAGATTTCATACAAATAGACAGGCTAAGTCTAAAATGTGTATAGAAGGATGTAGAATATCCAAAACTATCTTGAAAAATAATTTAAAATGTTGAAGGACTTGTATTCTCAATTTCAATAAAAACTGAATTCACAGTAATCAAAAATGCAAAACACTAACTTAAAGCTAACCAAATGGATTAATGAAACAGAATATAGAATTCATAAATAGACCTACACTTCTACAGTCCATTGGTTTTCAACAAAGTCACCAAAGCAATGCATTCCAAAAAGAAAGTGTTTTGAACAAATGGTATTCAAATAGCGGGATATCTATACTGAAAAATGAATCTTGACCTCCGTCTCACATCATACACAAAATATAATCAATGATAGACCTAAATATAAAAGTTAGAATTAAAACACTTGTAGGGGCAAACATTGGAGAATATTTGCATGACTTTGATGTAGATAAAGATTTTTTTAGACAGGGCACAAAAAAGGTATGCCATTAAAAAATATAAATAAATTCAACATCATCAAGATGAAAGACTTCTGCCCTTCAAAAGAGGCCATTAAGAAAACGGAAAAGTTAGCTACAGAATGGGAGAAAATATTAGCAATACATGTTTCTGGCAAAGACTCATCCTCAGAACATTTAAATTTCTGTAAATCAAAAAAAATTAACCAATGTTTAAAAAAAAGACAAGAAGGCAGAGGAGGAGAATTAAATCAGCATATGGCAAAGGAATATGTACAAAGGGCCAATAAGCACACACAAAAATGTGCTCGACATCGTTAGTCATCAGAAAAATACCAATTAAACACACTGTAAAATACCGCTACACACTTGTTTGAATGGCTACAATTTAAAACTGACAATTAGAGGCACCTGGGTGGCTCAGTGGGTTAAGGGTCTGCCTTTGGCTCAGGTCATGATCTCCCTCTGGGTCCTAGGATCGAGCCCCGCATCTCTGCCTACATATGATCTCTCTGTCAAGTAAATAAAATCTTTTAAAAAAAAACTAACAATAAATGTCAACAAGAATTTTGAAAAATTATTGAGCAATTTTTTTTGTTACCTATCCTCTGATCCATCAGTTTCGCTCTTAAGATTTATTATACAAGACTGTTTGTAGCAACCTTATATATAAATGGCAAACCTTGGGGCAGGGAAGATCGAAATGCCCATCAGTGGGAGGATGGATAAGAGAATTGTGGCTTGGTCGTATAATGCGATACTACTCAGCAAAACAAAAGGAAACAAACTGATACTGCCATACGGGGGAATCTCAAAACCACGTTGCATCAAGGATGTCAGAATAAATAAAGTCCATTCTGTAAGACTTCAGTTACATAGTTCAAGAACAGGAAGAACTAACGTCTGGTGATAAAAATCAGGAAGGAAGTACCTCTGGGTGAGGGACCTCACCCAGGGGGACTGATTGAGCAGAGGCATAAGCAAATATTCTGCCACATTAGATATGTTTTCTATCCTAATGGGAGCCATAGTGACCTGGCCACATCATTTTCACAACTCATCAAACTATACACTTAGGATCTGCAAATTTTACTATATGTAAATTAAACTCCACTACAGAAATATGTGTTTATTTTTAAAAGGATGCTGAAGAAGAAATAAGTGCCATTTAAAACTTGTAATTTTTATCCCTGTGCTGCTCTGTAGCAAACATTTTCAAACTTAAAGCTTTACTAACTCATAAATACCATTTTTAGCTTTATATCACTCCCACACTTCATTAATGCCAATTTGATTTTTTTTTCCTTTTAATGTTTAACAGTTCTCTAGCTAAGCATTTTCCATGACATGTATCATACAAACACTGCACCAAATGAGAGAAAGTGAACATTCCTAACCCCAATTACATGGTGTAAAAATAAAGGCCTTGTTATTGACCACGGGAACTATGTGAACAAATTAAACATGGCTTAATAATGCAGAGGGAAAAGGAAGTAACAGTTAGAGCTTAATAAGGTGATCCATGAGGTTCATTAACATGGAGTGGAATGTATCAGAAGAAGTTTTGGGAACCTAATTAATTAACCCCCCATCAAATAGATGTATTCGATTAATATGATCCCATTCTGAGTTTAACCGTCAACACTAATTAACCCCATAATTTATATATTTCCCAGCCATGTGAGGAACATTAGTCGCATTAATCAAAAAAGATCACAATATTAATGAAAATAAATCAAGTAGCAAATGCCGATGAGATGATGTGACCCTTTGGCCCATCCCATTTTAAATTCATTTTTATAAATGGACGAGATAGAAAAATGTCAGGTAACAGTATGTGGCAGAGGAAAAATTTTAAAATTAGGAAGTGTATGTTCTATTCTCATCTTGGTCACCAACATAGTGTATAACTTCAGCATGTCACCAGGAGATTTTGTCTTGGATAACAAAATACGGGACCAACCTGTGTCTCATGGTTTACTTAAGAAGTGGGCTTCTGAGGAATCTGGGCCATCCATGAGTCCTGTTCTTTATGGATGCCCTGATAACTCATGGCTGTTGGAAAGTTACCAATTCATGGCCTATCTTGAGATGCAAAGCCTTTTAAAATGGAAACCATTCTTTTCAGGAAATACAAACTGTTTTCTTTTAGAAATGTTTTCTTTTTCCCAGAGGAAGAAAATTAAATTTTTCAGGTAGGTCAGAGCTGGACCGAGGGCAAAATGGCGGGATTGTTTTTCCCTCCACGAAGAATCCAAAGACATGTTCAAGTCCCATTTGGGCTCTGTACTGGTTTAACTTGGGCAAACACTTAATCACTGGTAAAGTGAAAGAAGATAATACTACTGGTGTAGGATAACTCTCAAAAGAGTTAAAAATATGATACTCGTGAAATATAAAACATATGTTTAAAATTTTTATTCAACTCATTCGTAAATGACACGGCTAGTAAGATACTACAATTGCTTCAAAGGAGAGTATGAGGAATAAAAATATATTTAGTCACTCAAAGGGATGCCAAAATAAATTTGCTCATAGAGGCAAAACTGGTTAATACCCTACAAGGCTATAAATGGTAATATTGGGGGCTATCCCTTTTCACCACAGGGAAATCAATCGCATCTCTCCTGGACAAGATTTATTTGCATCCCTGTGGAGAGGAATTATTTACATTCCTCTCAGACAAGAATCATTTGCAATGCTATTCATTTTTCACAAGTTAATTTTTATCCCTACAGAGTTGTAAAATAGCCTAGTTCAAGAGCCTGAGAGACAAACTACTGCCCATGGGTCAAATCCAGCCCACAGCGCACAAAATAAGCAAGGCTTTTACATTTTTAAAGACCTGCTTTTAAAAAACAGGGAGGAAGAAAAATATTCAACCGATAATGTGTATATTCTGTAAAGCCTAAAATATTTAGTATCTAGGGCTTCACACAAGTTTTCTGACCCCTGGCTTGGTTAATAGAAAATCTACACCTTTGTAGACTTAGATCATCCCTGGAGGATTTGCTAGATAATGTTTGTGCTATAGTGAAGAAAACCATCTTCCTTTTTGCCTATTTTCAAATTTTAGATCATTTTCTTGACACTATCTTCCATGCCAAACTACCAGCACTGTTGTGAGGTCAATTTAGCTAATAAAGCAGTTAGGAAACTCTGGAGTGTCATATATATATATATATATATATATATATATATATATATAGGCACTGTGCTTTAAGTGAAGAGTCAACAGTTTTCAGAAGTAATTCTTCAGGGACACCTGGGTAGCTCAGTCGGTTAAGCATCTGCCTTTGGCTCGGGTCATGATCCCAGGGTCCATTCCCAACAGGGACTCTGTTTCTCCCTCTCACTTTGACTCACCCCCATACTCTCTGAAAGAAAGAAGGAAGGAAGCCAGGGATGGAAGGAGGAAGGGAGGGAGAAAGAAGTAATCTAGTCCTTCAGGGTATGACAAGTTCATAATGACATCTATGCAAGGTGGGCTCTCCAAAGATATTTGGAATCCTGAAGCAAGATGTGTTTGCCTCGGGGTGCCTGGGTGGCTGTCAGTCAAGCATCTGCCTTTGACTCAGGTTATGATACTGGGGTCCTGGGATTGAGCCTTGCCTCTGGCCCTCTGCTCAGAGGGGAGCCTACTTCTCCTTCTCCCTTTACCTCTCCATCTGCCAATCCCCCTGCCACTCCCCCTGCTTGTGCTTTCTCTCTCCCTCTTTCTCTCTGCCAAATACATAAATAAAATCTTTAAAAAAAAATAAATTTGCCTCCATGATTTCTGTTCCACTGTGTCATATATAATATCATTAGGTTTTATAAGAAAATGTGCACTTTTGTCCTTCAGCATTGGCTCATCTATCATTAAGAATATTGGGTCTTTTACTAAGTTTGTACTTTTTTTTTTTTTAAGACAACTGCTTTCATAAAGACAGCACTGTCTCCTCTCTCTGACAGCCCAGTCAAATGCCATCATAACCACCTCGGTATATTAAACTTCTTCCCACGCCAACCAAGACTTCCTGAAACTATTAATATTTTTTCTAATAAATGAGGGTGATTAATAAAATTAAGCAATGCTTTCTGCTTGCCCGCTCCAAAATAAAACTCCTACTGATAATATATGAAAATCCATTCCAGCTTTATGAAATATACCATTTATCTCCATTAGATGGTTTACTAGTATCTATTGACCTCCCACTGGGTGTTAGATACTCTGCCACATATTTTAGCAGACGGAAAAATAAGAAGATCCCATGCACATCCCTAAGAAGCTGAAAATCTATTTTGAGCAATGCAAACCATGCATCGAGAAGGGCAAACCCATGAAATGCAAAATCCAAAGTACAGTGAAATCAGCAGGGGTGATTCTTAGCATTTGGAATCAGAATAGTTCATGTACTTAATTCCATGAAGTAGTCAAAGAGAGGTTTCCTATTTTTGTCATGAAGTAGTCAAAGAAAGATTTCCTATTTTTGTAAGTATCTTTGCAAACATTAGTTACTACCATGAACAACCGGGGTATTTCAGATAAAACAGAATTACTGTTTTTCTTAAGAAGGTCTGATGAGTTAGCAAACCTGGACCAAACATTGTCATATGGCAACAATCAACTAGATTCTTACTTCTCAGAGGATGGAAGAAGGAATCAGCAGGATGGAATCCCCTAGAGATTCTTAGAAATACAGATTCTCAAACTGAACAGCTACATGCAAAGAATGAAAACAGACCACTTTCCTACACAATATACAACATAAACTCAAAATGGTTTAAGGACCTAAATATGAGACCTGAAACCATAAAAATCCTAGAAGAGAGCATAGACCGTGATGTCCAAGATCAGCTGTGGCAACATTTTTTTAGATATATCTCCTAAGTCAAGGCAAAGAAAAACAAAAATAAACCATTGGGACAACCACAAAATAAAGTTTCTGCACAGTAAAGGAAACCATCAACAAAACTAAAAGACGACCTATAGAATGGTAGACATATCTGATAAAGGGTTAGTATCCAAAATAGATAAAAATGTATGCAACTCAAAACCAGAAAAACAAGTAATCAGATTAGAAAATGGACAACAGATATGAACAGACATTTCTCCAAAGAAGACGTACAGATGACCAACAGACACATGAAAAGATGCTCAACATCACTCTCCATCAAAACTACAATGAGATATCACCTTACACCCATCAGAATGGCTAAAATCAAAACACAAGAAACAAGGGTTGGCAAAGATGTGGAGAAAAAGGAACGCTTATGCACTGTTGGGGGGAATGCAAACTGGTGCAGCCCCTCTGGAAAATGGTATGGAGAGGGTGCCTGAGTAGCTCAGTTGGTTAAGGGTCTAAGTTGATTCCGGAGTCCTGGGATTGGGCTCCATATTGGGCTCCCTGCTTAGTGGGGTGTCTGCTTTTCCCTCTCCCTCTGTCCCTCCCCCTGCTCCCCCCACCACTCACTCTCTCAAATAAATACATAAAATCATTTTTAAAATGGTATAGAGGTTCCACAAAATTTAAAAATAAAACTGCCTATGATCCAGGAATCATACTACTGGGTAGTTACCCAAAAAATACAAAAACACCAATTCACTGGGATACATGCACCCTTATGCTTATTGCAGCATTATTTACAATAGTTTTATTATGGGAGCAGCCCAAGTGTGACTGGATAAAGATGATGTGGTATAAACATGATAGAATATTATCCACCCATAAAAAGAATGAGATTTAAAAAATAAAAAAAAAAAGAATGAAACTTTACCATTTTCAACAACATGGATAGAGCTAGAGAGTATAATGCTAAGTGAAATAAGTCGCTCAGAGCAAGACAAATACCATATGATTTCATTCATATGGAATTTAAGGAACAAAGCAAACAAGCAAAGAAGAAAGAAAGAGAGACAAAGCAAGAAACAGGCTTGTAACTATAGAGAACAAACTAATGGTCACTAGAGGGGAGGTACGTGGGAGGATGGGTGAAACAGGTAAAGGGGATTAAGAGTTCATTTGGCATGATGGGCACTGAGTAATGCATAGAACTGCTGAATCACTATATCATATACCTGAAATTAAACAGCACACTGCACATTAACTACATTGGAATTAAAACTAAAAACTTAATAAAAAATATGGAATCTCAGCCTCCTTCCCCCATTCCAAAACTACAGCCCCAAAGACAAGGTGCCCAGGAGGTGCCCAGGTATATTATAGGCATTTAATAATGAGAGTATGAATGTAGTAACAAATAAACCAATGAGTGGAGGAATGTCCTATTAAAGCTGGAATGTCAAGCGACAAATATTTATTTCCCATCAAGTACTGTGCTAGGCCAAGGGGATACAAAGTCAAGAAGATATTCCTCCTCTCAAGGAATTCCCAATACATCTGGCAAGCCTGATAAAGAAGCCATAATTGCAACACAAGAGAATTTGAACTGTAATAGAAGCCTAACAGTTATCTATTGCTTTAGTAATGCTACACACCAAACAACCACAAAGCCTCACTGGCATGCTACAATTATTACTTATTGATCATGAATCCGGGGTGGTCAGCTAAGTGACTTTGTTGTTCTTGGCTTGACTTGGTTACATAACTGGGAACGGACTGAAGGCCGGATGCCCTGGGTCACAGTGACCAGCTCGCCACCACGTCTCTCATTCTCCAGCAGACTGGCCTGGGCATTTTCATGGGAATGACAGATGTGTACTTTTTTTTTTTTTTTATCAGAAAATGTTTACATTTTATTTTTTTCTTCAGATAAGGCAAAACTGTTTTTCCAAGGAAATAATACAATTTGGCACAAAGACCAAAGGAGCTACATCTGTCTTGTGATTGAGGTTTGTTGAACAATATGTGAACTGCCAACAACCCCTCTTCACCTGGCAGCATTTCTCGGTGATGCCCTTGACTTTGAAGCGCAGAGCAGGCTGCGGACATGGCAAGAGACAATTTGAAAGAAATGACGCACTGCTGTACCAGACTCTGTGAACGCACCAACTAGAACTGGCCTTCAAAGGAATCCTAATTGGAATGGGGAGAATACTTGGAATTATACTGTGGAATGACTCAGAACCGGCAGAGACACTGAATGGCTTTGTCAAGTCTTCCTTTGTATCATGTCCACGAACATCTCACTGGCCAAACGAAATCACATGATACATTCAGAAACAAGAGGCAAGAGATTCCGAGTCATATGGCAAAGGGTGTGGACAGAAGGAAGAGGAAGAATTGGGCCATTTTTGTAATCCACTATAAGAGGCATTTAAAAAAAAAAAATTGCTGTAGGCAGAAGCTTCAAATCTAAGCATAAGAGAATGATTTTGAAAGCTTTTTCATTCCACAATCCCAAGATCATTTTTTCTCAATACTGTCTAAACCAGAAGGAACACTGCCATTCAGACCCACAGAAAATAACAAATAGAATTCACCAAACCCTTTCAGTATATCAGGCCCTGTGCTAGGCTCTGCACATGCACTAACTTATTATTTGCTCCCCAACAACTCAAAGACGTATATGATTACTGCAGTTATAGATAAAGAAACCAAGGTCCAGGGAAGTTTGATGACTTGCTCAAGGAGGCACGCCCAGGAAGCATACACTCTGGAACCTTTGCTCTCCTCACCCACAGCACGGAAATTAAAGTCATGCCCATCACCTGTCCTTTTTCTTGTTAAAAGAGGCAATGTAACAGTTTTCACATATAAATCATTTCTGGCCGGGGCACCTGGGTGGCTCAGTGGGCTGGGCCTCTGCCTTCAGCTCAGGTCATGATCTCCGGGTCCTGGGATCGAGCCCGAAGTCGGGCTCCCTGCTCAGCGGGGCGCCTGCTTCCCCCAATCTCTCTGCCTGCCTCTCTGCCTGCTTGTGATCTCTCTCTCTCTCTCTCTCTCTCACAAATAAATAAATAAATAAATATAATCTTTACCAAAAATAATAGATCATTTCTGGCCAAATGTAGAGTTCCAAGAATTAAAATTTCAATAGGTGAGCCACCAGGAGTAAATTCTAACACAGGTCAGCCATGAAATTGCAGTGTGTGTATTTAGGACTAACTGACAAGGCCTATTTGTTTTCTTTTTCTGCAATATTGAATTTTTAAATTGCTTCCTTGGTGGTCCGAAAAGTTCTGATGCCATTTGTGCTGTGTCAGTTGCAAGACAATTTCAAGTAATCCTGAAGAATCTAATAATCACCAAAGACAAGGGCTGTGTTTTTTTTTATCATTGTATGAAGAATGCATCTTTAATGAAACCATTTCACTTCTCCAGTTCGAAAACTGTAGCCTAAGTATTCCCTCCTATCACATTATTTTGTTCTGTGTGGTCATCTGCCTGACTTTGCTCATGACTTCAAGATACAAGAAAGGAAGAAACTGAGCCCACAGACATGAACATTCAGGGTCACTTGGTGTTGCGTTGCCATCACAGAAAACTTTCTCAGCCTAAAGAATTGGATTGGCACTTGGAGTGACCCATTTGCTTTCTCTTCCGAAATGCACAGTTTTCCATCTGTTCCAGAAGTTGGCTTCCATCAATGTCTGGTGTGGAGTAAAAAGCTCAGAAACTCAAATGCAGCCTTGCCTCAGCAATCCTGTCAAATTCCCTAGTGGAACTTCTAAAATGGCCCACTTTTCAAAGTGACATAACAAGCAATGAGCCATTTAGTGATTCAGCTGGAAATCCAAAGCCCAGGCTGTTTGTCCTGAAGCATTTCCATAAAGAAGTAGAAGAAGAAAAAAAAATAGCAAGGAGGGAAGAGAAATATAACTTTTTCTTATGATCTACATCAGGGATGTTTAAAAGGCTTCGTTCCACGTGACAGGTCCCGTCAAAGGGTGGTTCTGCCTGAAGTGCTGTGTTGAGAAGAATTCTGAGCTCATGTAGGGACATAATGGGACTTGTGCAGCTATCAATTAGCAACGTCTGCTTGCACAAAGAGGTGTGGTAGCCTGTGGGCCATCCTGACTTTCTTCTAATGAAAGTCAGAGTTGTTTAAACATTCATTCATCTTGAGTTATCCAGTATGTCTTATTATACACAGACAACAGAATAACTCTTGTTAATGCCAAGTGTAACAGATGGTATTAAAGAAGTTAATTGATATCAGCATCTTTCCACATGGGCCACAGTGAGGAAAAGTGATCTAGGGTTTTTCCTCTACATAACAGTGTAAGAAACCTGTTACATGCTTACATTTTTATTCTTCATATCCCAGCTCCATAAAATAGGCTTCACCCAGTTGGATTTCTCTCTCTCTTTTTTTTTTAATTGTTTATTTATTTATTTTATTTTGACACAGAGAGAGAGATCACAAGTAGGCAGAGAGGCAGGCAGAGAGAGAGGAGGAAGCAGGCTCCCTGCTGAGCAGAGAGCCCGATGCGGGGCTTGATCCCAGGACCCTGAGATCATGACCTGAGCTGAAGGCAGAGGCTTTAACCCACTGAGCCATCCAGGCGCCCCAGGATTTCTCTTTTAAAATAGTTGTTCTTTCCTATTTTCTCCCCACAGTTTAGAAACGTCTTTCGGCAGTCCCCGCATTGAATCAGTGGCTTTCTTCCGGATACACGGTCAGAGGATACCTTGTTCGATAAGACCAATGTAACCCCAGAGCATGATTCCAAGGACCACAACAGATCGTTAGGTAGAAATTAACTGCCTTTCTTGTCAGGTACCTCATTAAAGTTCAAAAAAATAATTGTTGTTCCTACTAGTTAGCGCTTATTATACATCTCCCCTTATCACCTCGTAATGCCTTGGTGAGGGAAACAGCCTTATTGATTGATGTCAGCAGACACAGGGGAACAAATGGTGTTTCATTCATGACATGAAGGTTGGCCCACACACAGGGTGCCCGCCAGGTTGGAATAGGACACCTCGTAGCTTCGCTGACATTGAAGCAGGAAGGGCTACAAAGCCCTCTACCCACTCTCTCTTTTCTCTCCTCTTTCTTTGTCTTTTTTTTCCCCTCCCACTCTAGTAGGTTCTTCTTTTTCCTTTCAACTTTCCTCACTCTTTGTTTCCTTTAATTTTTCTCCCTGCTTTCTTTTTCTTTCCTTCTTTTGCTTTGATTCTTACCTTCCTCTTTTCCCTTTTTCCCTCTGTCTACACCATTATTTATTTCTAGCCATTGAGACTGTGAGTTCAACATGTATTGAGGGAGTTTTTCAGACGGTCCGGATGTTTCACGTGGTCATGATAAAGCTGCCATTAGGTGCTTTCCAGAGAATGGATTTGCTGCTGGCTGGAGGGAGGCCCGGGGAGTGAGGAGGATGATGACCACTGTGCGGCCTGCCGCTGAGCAATGGCTGTCATTGCTTAAACAGAGTCAAAGGAAAGTCTGCTTCTAACAGTCCTGAAGCTTCATCCAAAATAGTGGGATAGACTGTGGCACTGGGAAGATTTAGATGGAAAATCATTTTAATCCATATTCTAGTTCTTTTTTAAATTATTATTTTAATAGGATTTGGAGGGACATGTGCCATTCCTCGGTTGCAGCCAATTTTGGTCCGACTCTCAGCTTGCCCAACACCCTGGGCTGCTCACCTCAGGAAACAAGGCAATGGAGGGAAGGCTCAGTGGGCTCCTTTGGCCTGGGGTTTAAATGGATGGTTGGTCATGGCTAAGAGCTGCAGAGCTGAAAATTCACCAGAGCCCACAAAGTACTTCAGCCCCTCTCTCTGACAGACCCTTCTTTCTTGCTTTCTTGTTGAGTCCCCAGTCCCTACATGCCACATCTGACTTTCCTGAAAGAAAGATTTAGAATAAAACCTGGAACTATGTTTAACTTATTATTAAAAGATCGCCTTTTTCAAGGGCTTTACAGATACCAAGATTTTTGCATAAATTAATCTCCTTTCATTTTCACAACTCTTCTGAAGTGAAAACTATTGTTTCTGTTTAACAGATGTGGAAACGGAAGGCTAGATGTGGAATTTATTTTCCCAAAGTCGCAAAACAGTACATAATGCAGCCATGACCGACAGCACAGCAGTGAGCTGCATAGCCCTTGTTCTTTGTGTCTACACTCCACTGCCTCCGTCAAAAGCCTACAAATGCATCTGTACAATTACTAACCTCAAGGATAGAAAACCCCGTAGACTGGGTACCCACCCTCCTAGGTCCTGCTCAAGCTTCATTTCCTCTGTGAAGCCTTTTCTTTTCTTTTTTTTTTTTTTTTAAGATTTTATTTATTTATTTGACAGAGAGAGAGAGATCACAAGTAGGCAGAGAGGCAGGTGAGGGCAGGGGGAGGGGAAGCAGGCTCCCTGCCAGCAGAGAGCTCGATGCATGGCTCAATCCCAGGATCCCGGGATCATGACCCGAGCTGAAGGCAGAGGCTTTAACCCACTGAGCCACCTAGGCACCCTGTGAAGCCTTTTCTAATGCCCCAGCCTGCATGGGTCTCTCCCCACAGAGAACTGGTCAACACACATTTAACATTTTGTACTGAGATTTCACTCCTTTTTACCATTTTCTCTGTTTCCCTACCTAGACTGTGAACTCCTTGAGGGTCAGAACACTTCTTTCCACTTCTTACTTTTGTCCAAAAAGATTACAGGTTCTCCAACCATGCTCTGCTTATCAGTGTCATCCAGGGAACTTGTAAAAAATACAAATGGCTGACACCTGTCCCTGGGCTCCTAAAGTGGCATCTCCGGGAAAGGCCCCAGCATCTGGACTTTAACCCATATCGTTAAGTTCATCTGAGGCACAGCAAGACATGTAAATAGCTTATCTACAATATCTACAATGGGTTTAAGCAATTCTCCTCTCCAAATGGCTATAGGATCCAGTCATAATATTTTTCATGACCAAACTACCTAACTTCCTCCATCTCCCACAGCTCCTGCTAAAACAACAGGTCTGTATGGTCCCTTGTGCCCTCAGGTGACCCAGATCCAGGAGCTAGAACCTGGCCCAAGGGTGTTCCATCTTCCAGTAGAGGTAGAAGGCCAGACCCATGCGTACATCCTAGGGTGTTAAACTGCACCAAATGTTATGACAGAGGTGTGTGCAAAATGCTCTCTGCCTGCAGGAATTGGGGAAGGCTTCCCCAAGGAAGTTAAACTGGTTGAAGGATGAATATATGTTGTAGCGTGGGACTGGGGATGGGTGGTAATTGGCAAAAACATGTATAAAGGCAAAGGGTGGGACTCAAAAATATCACTTCTTTTAAGCAACCATTAAATTATCAATATAGCTCTACATTGGAATACTATACAGATGTAAAAAATGAGGGCAGAACTCTATATACCAATTTGGGATCATCTCCAAGATACACGATTGAAAAAAAAAACAAGGTACATGTGTGCTGGAAAAACAAAAACAAAAACATGGGGTGAGACTGCGTACCTACTACATACATTTGTGTTAAGGCAAGAATATTCTGGAAATACACATGAAATGCACTGGGAAGAGGACCTGGCGGCTAGATGGCAAAAGAAAATGTTTCATGATATGCCCTTTTATGCTGATAGGTTACTGTGTGTATATTCATTCTTCGTTTTAAAAATCCGTTGTGTTTTAAAAATACCATTTGGTGATCAAATAAAAGGATAATGAGTGCCATTTTACAGAACTGTTTCCTATTCTAGTAAAAAGGGTCCCACCACTCAGGTGCTCAGAAAGAACCTGGTCAACTGTGAGGCCACATGGTATAGACAGGGAGAGAAATGGATTCAAGCAAGTTATTGGATGAGATGACCTTGGGTACCAAGCCACTGGGAAACTCGAAGAGCCTACATGTAAACATCTGGAGGCAGGGCTTGCATCACCAAATTCAACCAAGCAAGCCCATCGCTGATGCTCGATAAAGCTATCAAATCCAAAATCTTATTAAAATGTCTATATTGTAAGAGTCCGCTAATCTATAAAATAGCCACATTACTTGAAGATTTAAATGAAGTTAAATTTGTGTTAACAAATACTCTAAAGGTCAGAATCATTACTTTCAACACATTCAGCGCAAATATTTTTCTCTTGTGTACTACTCCTTGGTGTCTGTTGAAACTGGCTTGTCCATTGACCCTTATTATCTCCCTCCAGCTGGAGAAGCAGAGATGTCCTCATTCTTGTTCAACTCCAGGATGCATTGCCTTTGTGATAGGATCAGGTAGCTTTCTCAAGAAATTTCCTGGGAGCTCCTCACTGTTAGAAAAGAAATTTCCTCTGCTGCCTGAAACCCACTGGTGGATGTAATTTGTGGCATGGTGCCTCACCACCAGGAGGGGGCATGAAGGCAGGAACATTAATCAAATTTGGAAACAACGAAGAAACAGTGGGCTCTAAGTGAATCAGCATATGATTAGCAGCCTAGAGTATCAGATTTTAGAATGTGAAAACCAGAAAACCCTGGAGCTGCACTGCACATGTGTGAGATTAAAGTGCCCATCTGCAGATCACCCTGAGGGCTTTGACCACAAATATTACCTCCAAATGCATAATAACAACATTCTTGATTTACTAGCTGTTTGTATTTCCTATCTCTAATCATGAGCTGCAATTTTTCCAAAAACTATAAATTTATCAAATTTATATAAATTTGATATCATCCCTAGCATGGCACCAAAGGCAGGGGCTTCTAATAAGTGCTTCTAGCCAGTGAAATGTTTGTTGAGCATCTACTATATACAAAGGGTACCCTTGGGGACGCATCATTGGATGTTGCATTGAAATAAGTAATTGACCTATATGGTACTTCTTCACCTCTGGGCTTTTCATACATTTCGCCCTGCCAGAAACATCCTGTCTTTCAAGATTCTGCTCCTCCTTGGAGGCACAGTTAAAACCCTTCCCTTCTGTCCCCAATTCCCTGATACCTTTTGGCTTTGAGCCCCCATGGTGCTTTTCATGTTCTTAGAGTACTCTTCATGAACAGTTACCTGCATGGATTCCTTATTCTCCCTCCCAGAAGTAAGGGGTCTGTTTGCTTGATCAGTATCCCTCTGTATGCAGTACCCAGCATGGAACCCTATAAACATCATCCTAATATTTTTTTTAAAGATTTTATTTATTTATTTGATAGACAGAGATCAAAAGTAGGCAGAGAGGCAGACAGAGAGAGAGGAGGAAGCAGGCCCCCTGCCGAGCAGAGAGCCTGATGTGAGGCTCCATCCCAGGACCTGGGATCATGACCTGAGCCGAAGGCAGAGGCTTAACCCACTGAGCCACCCAGGTGCCCCAATAAATAAAATCTCTTTTTTTCCCAATAAATAAAATCTTAAAAAAAAAAAAAAGACAACGGTAAAGTCAGGGGTCATTAGGAGTTGGGTCAGTTGCACAGATTTTAGATACCAGGTGATTATTCACTCCGTAAATGCTGATTGATCATTTCTGATGCTCCAGGCTCTCAGAATTCAGCAATGAACAAGGCAGACGGAACGTCGAGCCTTACAGAGCCTGCAGACTAGGCAGAAACAGCAAAACTCAAAAGTCTGCAGGGGACCAGGCAGATGATAGCCACAAGGTAGGTGAAGGGATCTACAAGCTGCCATCTCACTTTTGATAAAACAGGGATAAAGAGAGTTATTTCTTTGCTTTAAAAAATATCAGCCTCAAAAATGATAAATAGCAATCATCACTCAGACCTCATCTGGAGTGAAAGAGCAGGGACAGGTAGAGACTGTGGAAAACGGGAGACACACATCCCAGCTGCAAGGAGGCTCCACGCAAGCCCCAACAGCCGCCCACAGAAATCAGGGCACAGTCTTGCCCGAGTTTTACTCTTAAGAAAAATGAGAATCCCAGGGTCTAGTTGTTCCTGTTTTTTCCCAGTTTTATTAAGAAATAGTTGGTATATGTAATGACATAAATTTAAGGCATACAGGAGGATGGCTTGATTTATACATATTGTAAGAGAGAATTTCAAAAATTTTTATTGCATTCTCCTTTAAATGAAGGCTCAAATGTTTAAAAATGACTCTGCATGCCAGAAAACAGACCGCTGCACTTGACGCAGCCCTTGGGCTCCCAGGGCTTCTGGTTCAGATATTAAATTGGCTCACAAGAGAAAGCTCTCCCTATGAACTGCAGCAATCAAAGAATGCCACAGAGCCTGTGTGACCCGACCTGGACCTTTCAAAGTAGAGAATATCCTTGGCAAGGAAAAGGAGCATATTCTAGTGTATACAAGTCTCTCATTGAATGGGAAGAAGACAAACATCTTCATGGGGCTTCCAACCCTGGGCTGGATAGAGAGATGGGAATGCATAAGGTACTTCCAAGGCAAAGAAGAGACAAATGTGTACAATGTAAGGAAGACTGACAAATGGAGATAAAAGAGCCTTCCTCTTTAAACTCCATGCTCATTTAGATCAGGTAGAAAAGCAGAGGTTCCGATTCCTTCCGTGGTTCAGGCTTGACTTCGTAGAGAGATAAGCTATTGTTAATGATCATTTTATTTGGAATTCCACCATTCAGAGACATCTTAGAAAGAGAGAGAGGGAGGAGCTAAAGATTCATTTATATGTTTATTTATTTACATGTGTAGAGCATCAGCTAAGTGTCAGGGATTATTTTAGAGATGAGGACACAGCCCTGAATAAAACAGGCAAAACATCCATCTCCAGGGGCCTCTCTTCCAGTGAGAGAAGAGAGATAACAAACAAATAAAATTGTAAATACACAAAATGTCAATTGTATAAGCCATGTGACTTTCTGGGGAGGAGTTCCAAAAAGAGGAGAGAGAAAGTGCAAAGGTCCTGAGGTGAGGACTGATCATAGCATGTTGGAAGAAAAGCATGGGAGGCAGAACTAAGAGGGATCTGTGATTCCCCCCCACCCCGTGTTACTCCCATGATTATATACGTTAAAAGAATTTCTCTGCTGCAATTAAGATTACTAATCAGTTAACCTTAAGTTAGGAAGATTATCCAGGTCAACCTAACCTAATCATATGAGTACTTTAAAAACAGAGACTTTGATCAGGTGGCTGCAAAAGAGAAAGAGAGATTAGATTCAAAGCATGAGAAGGTCCAGTATGCTTGCTGGTTTAGAGGACCCAATGCACATTTGCTGGCTTAGAGGTGGAGGGGACTACATGGCAAAGAACATGGGTGGCCTTCAGAAGCCGAGAGTGGCCCTCAGCAGGCAGCCAGCCAGGAAACGGGGCTCTCGGTCCTACAACTGCAAGGAACAGAATTCTGCCAAAGACCCAAATGAATTTGGGAGTTAACTTTACCCAAAAGCCTCCAGACGAGAGCTCATTCCAGCAGGCAAGCTGATGTTGGTCTGAGAAGAAAATGCGGCTGAGCCTGCCCATAATTCTGAGCTACTGAACTGTAAGGTGATAATAAATGGGGGTGTGGTAGGAGCTGCTACGCTTGTAACAATTTATTATGTGGTAACAGAAAACGAACAGAAATATCGAGGAGGCCAATATGGCAGGAGTATAGTAAGCAAAGGGGGTTAAGAAAATGAAATCGGAGAAATAGCTAGAAGCCAGACAATGCAAGCCTTTATACGCCTTGGTCAGGCCACTGGACTTCTACCACGTGAGACGGGACACCCCTGGAGGGTCTGAATAGAGGAAATACGGCTTCGCCTTCCTCCTGAGAGCTCACCCTGCTAGATCCACAGACACACCCAGGGCAGCAGCTCTGCTGATGGAGTTTCCAATGATCTCTGGAGGCACAGTAAATACTTGATTATAAAATATTCAGAAGAAGCAGAGAACGGCCAGAGTGGTTGAGAGATGGACCGTATCAAAGACGGCATTAAAGATAGGCCAGCAGATTAGAAGAGCAAATCCATCAAGAGAGATCACACCAGGCAGCCTGAAACACACCCGTGCTGCTCACTTTCTCCCGCTCTCGCACACACGAGGACGAATGCTTTCAGTAGGCACGTTTCGCTGACAAGCATGTCTGTGCTGTACAGATCCAGCCCCGGGAATATCCAAAGCTTGCCCCCATGCCATCTGGCAGATGATTAACGTGTGATTAAACCTGATGATTAGCCATGGCCAGGAATCTGATCACTAATAGTCAGAGTCTCAGGGGGCAACTTTTATTGGCAGTTGAGTGCTCTGCCAGAAACTGCATCCCAGAGGGGGCTGGGGGATTGGAAAGATGACTAAGGAGCCCCGTGGTGGGAAAAATGAAAATGGAGACCCGTGAGATAATAACAGTGATAGAGACAGGCAGAGCCTCCCCCCACACACACACCAAGTCAGAAATACCTCAGGTATAATTCAACTCTACTCCAGAATTTAGCACCTTTTTATAATAAGAATCTTTACTTGCAATCCTCAGCATTCTGTTGCTTTGGCAAAAAAACCTATCTCTTGACATTCGGGAGGTTTCCGTCCCATTTTCAAAGAACGCCCCTGGTGAAGATGCTTTTCAAAAATGTGTTTTGTATCTGTGGTGACTTTGCCAATGAATCCCCCCTTCCCCAGCAGAACTTGTCCCTTCCCCTCTCTACCCTCTCCCCACCTCCATTCGGACTGGCAAACCTGGGGCTGGGCCTGCTATGGGACCCCAGCCAGGGCAGAGTGCCCCAGCAGGAAAGGACCAGATTCTCCATGTCACACGCTGCCCGGGGAGGATGACTCTGAGCGGCCACTGTCTGGACCGGCAACCATCTGCTGGCCTTTGGTTCTAGTCCCTGGCAACAGTGGATTCCTGCACTAGTCTGAACTTGGACTGGGGACTGGTGACTTCTACTTTCTTGACTGGCTTCTCATCGGTTTTATCTAACCTGCCATTTTATGAGATCCCCTACTTTCTATTTCCATTCTTGCCCATATTTGCTTTCTCCTCCTTACTGTTCTCTCTTTTCAAGGCCCACGTCAGAGCCTAGTGCTCTTAGGATACATTAGGAATATGTGAATTGACCACAAAGTGTGTTTGTGATGATTTGGACAATAACACATATAGGGCCCTATGCAGTGTGGTTGGCACATTATAAATGCTGAACAAACATTAACCACTTTTAGCAGGAAAGCTGGTGGTTGTGTGGAAAAGGATAAGGATGAGACCCACAGAGAGTGTGCTAGTAAGAGAGGAGACTTAGGTGTGGGAAGAGGATTTCAGCATCCCATTTACATGCAAAGGCACACATGCAACAGCCCTCATTTCATGAACATTGATCCAGCCCTACAATCACCAGCACACGAGATGTGGCCCTGGGGAGTTTGCGTAAAGCCATTTAGGTTTGAGTATGCTGTGTTTGAAAATCCTAGTGATGAAAAACTCACTTTAGTCCCTCTCTCACCTTCTTCATCACAGTGGTGATGATCAGGATGTCTTCATTCAATAATTACGTACCAAGTATGTGCCGGGAGCTAGATACCAGGTTACTGCAGAAAGCAAAGCAAAGTCCCTGCCTTCCTGCATCTTAACAGTCTGGTCGGGAATATAGACAGTCAATATGTACATAGCATAAATAAGTCATCACAGTGAAGACAGCAGTATGAGAAACAGGAGAGAATCTCTTTCAGAGAGGGTGAACAAGAAGGCCTCCTTGAGGGGCACCGTCGATCAAACATCTGACTCATGATTTCAGTTCAGGTCATGACCCTATGCATGGGAGAACGAGCTCCGTGTTGGGCTCCGTGTTCCATGGGGAGTTCGCTTGAGACCTCTCTTCCTCTGCCTCTCCCCCTCCTCTCACTTGAGCACGAGCTCTCTCTCTCTCTCTCAAATAAATAAATACATCTTAAAAAAAAAAAAGAAAAGAAGAAGGTCTCCTTAAGAAGGTGACTTTCAGTCTAAGGTTGGAAGCAAATGAGAACAAACAAAGCAAGTAAAGAATGGGAGGAAAGCCCAAGGAAGACCAATAGTGGGGGAAATGACAGTAATCACTTACCACATATTGAGCTACTATATGCTGGCTCCCGTCCAAGTCATCTCATTTGACCCCACAACTCTGCAAAGAAGGTACGATTTTTCCAGGGGGATAACTGAGACTCAGCTCAAATAAATCTCCCGAGGCAAGTCATAACACTAATACTGAGTCCTATCAGCGTCTAGATGTGGTGCCCGGCTTTGTTTTGGAACTGCAAGGTCAGAGCAAGGCAGTGGACCAGAACCAGGAAGAACAAAAAAGACGAGCCTTCCAGACAAGGGCCAAAGGCCAACAGCCACTACGATGGATTTCAAAGGACTCTCTTAAGGAGAATTGTAATAACCACCACGTGTTTCAGGGATGGTCTTGTACCAGGCACTGCTAAACCCCCCACAAGCAGCTCTCATGTCCTCCTCCCAACCCCTTCAGGTAAGCAGGCGCTGGATCTCTGCTTTGCAGATGAATAAAGGGATGGAAACTTCCTCCCCTGCACCCTCATCCCCCATCCCCCCAACCAGGTCACACACAGACCCGAGTGCAACCACGATTTCAGTCTGGGATGCTGACTGCCAAGGTGAGCGATGAGGGAGATTTAAACCATGTCCTATGAGCACTGACCAGAACAGTTAGCCGGAAGGAAGGAGTGCAACAGAGAGCTGGGGAGAGGACCCTGCAAGTATTTGGAAGATTATTTCGTAGGGAAGCTGGGAAGCCAGATTTGTTGACCTCAGAAAAGAGAACTCAAGTCAGTGGGTGCAGTGGAGGCTATCAGCACTCCACTCAGATTCGCCTTCTCAGGTCCATCCTCTCAATGCCCAGAGGCTGGGTGTGCTTGCTAGCACATTCTCACCGTGGCACCCTTTCCTGGAGAATTGGCCTGGGTGGGGTGGGGTGCGGGCGGACGTACTATGAAGCAACTCAATGTCTTCTCTATCCAAGCCACTCTTCCAAACTGAATTTTGACACGTACAATGACTGTCTGAAAATCCAGCCCCCCTCTTTGTACAGCTTGCTTAATAATAACTAAAGTGCAAAAAGACTGTGATTTGGAAACAAAATGAATTCCATGGCATCCTGCAGACACAAAGCAAACCAAAAGAGGACACAGGTAATGTCGCACTTTGAAAATACAGTTTGGGAGTGTCTCCCTGCGGGTATTTTATTTAAGCCCTGGGGCTTTCCCTCCCTTGGCTAATTGACAGGTCAATGATTCCTAGTCTCTTTGCACACCTAATACTTGCCTCCTTGGTTTAATCAAGAAAAGATGGAGGAAAAAACAAAGACGTCTGACTGTAGCAAAAAGCACTTGTGAAAAGCATTAAGCCAAGATCAAATATTTATGCTTCAGCAAGCTAGCTAACTGATTGTAATATCCACGGATAATAAATCATTTGAAAAAAAGGAGAAAAAGCGATCAATGTGAATAGTATAATTTGCCTTTCATCAGGAGCTCTTGATTTTTTTGTTGTCATTGTTCACCTAACAATGATAGTTTCTGACTTCTTTTCCTTCTCTTTTAAAAGTACTTTTCACCCTCCCCACTCCACAACTCCCCCTCCAGCCCCAGCCCCACCCCCACTCAGATGCACGTTACTACAAGAGGTTTTGTGAAGGAGACAGTGGATTCCATATTTTGTGAGCTATAAGAGGGGATGTGTGTACTTTTCTTTAGCCTTTGTCTCTGTTTCAGCAGCTCCTGCTGTGGTTACATGATTAAGAAATTGATTGAACTTCGAGAGACTGGAGCATTTCAAAGAACGGCCACGTTCAAATTACAGATTTCAGTAAATGAGACTTATGAGAAACCTTAACAGCTACCAACTGGCCAATAGCTTTCATCCCAGCCACCCCTCCCTCCTCGCCAAGCCCACATGGGCACGAGCTAATAAATGAAATGTAGATAACAGAAGAAAAATGATAATGAACAATTTGACATTCTTCACTGTTAATGTTTTCTAAAAATCTACCTTTTTAGTATTTGAAACAGTACCATTCATCTTGTTGCATTTTTAAAATTTTTATTATGTGCTTCAATTACCAAATCTTCCCAGGAAAGTCTGCAACAAGGTCACACCTGGAAGATAAATTGCCCTACAATTTATCCTCAGACTATGAAATGATCTTATCCTTGGTGCTTCTGGAATTTGGTTCTCCTGATTTCTAGATCTTATTTATAACCACTTTATTGAGATAAAATTCACATACTGTAGAATTCATCCATTTAAAGTATACAATTCAGTGGTTTTTACTATATTCACAGAGTTGATTTTCTTTTAAGTAACCACAATTCCCTTGTTTTAAAATGGTATTTTTGGAGGGAAAGTCATAGACGAGAATCCAGAAGAACTTCTAACCTTATGAACTTTGAACTCAAAGAATCAACTGCTACTTTTCTTCTACCCCATGGCTCTGTTCTTTGTAAATGTTTAATTTTATTTTTGGACACATTCATTTGACCAGTTCCAACCTTCCACCAAGAAGTCCTCTGTGCCTAGTGGCCCTAGAAAAGTAGTTTCATTAGGTTAAATCTCGCATTTGCTACAGAAAGCACAGCTGGGATTTTGCTGATGGAAAACAAAACTTCTGCTTCCCTTAGTTTTTCTTACAGACATTTTTGGGCACAGCTCATTGCAGACTGATCTTTATGACTTCATTACTTGCTCAAGGCAAGTGATTTATTATTAGTAGAACCAACATAAATTCATAGAGGAAAAATCTTTATAAAATATCAATGAGCCAATTTTCACTTTTTATACTTGGTGCTGCCTGTGATTTGCATGCACACCCCCACCCCACCCCACCCCATCCCATACACATTCAGTCATTCGTAGTATGGCTGATGGGTCTGATTCTGTTGTCTTTTCCTTTTATAAAAGAAGATCATTAAATCTGATCACTTACTGTTCACCCAGTTCCTGTGAACCATTCCTTCCCACCCCAGGCTTCCTTTGATTCTTGGGAGGAGTGAGCCTGGGAACCTGGATTTTATACAAACTTTCCAAGTGACTCCGATGGCCCAACATTGGGAACCAAGACTACTCTGTCACATCCTGAAGACAGGATAGTCAGTGCAAGCTGTAGACAGCTTCATGGCTGATATTCAGGGAGACGGATGCACCAGAATTGAATCACTAGCTGCTAGAATCTGAATGCTTGTATCTTCCCAAAATTCCCATGTTGAAATTCGGACTCCCACGGTGATGGTATTATAAGACACGGCCTTTGGACATTGATTAAGACATGTGGGAGGAGCCTTTGTGAATGCGATTAGAGCCCTTATAAAAGAGGCCCCACCTCTTCCCTTCTTCTTCCCCAGAGACCCCTCACCTCTTCTGTCATGTGAGGACACACCAGGGAGTCACCACTTTGGGCCAGGAAGAGGGCTCTCACCAGAATCCAACCATGCTCAAAACTCAAACTTCAGCTTCCAGAACTGTAAGAAGCAGGTTTTTGCTCTTCGTGTGCCACCCAGTCTATCTGACTTGGTTATAGCAGCCCCAGCCGACTAAGATATGAACTGTTCTGAAGTCTGAGAGTGCCCAAATCAGCGTATCCACTCAATGCCACATGCAGGAACTTCAAGGGAAACAAGACTTGACCTCTATGTCTTATAGGAATCTGGACGTGTAAACCAGCAAATTACAATAAAGTATTTAAAGTACAAAACCAAAAATATGTTACAAGACCAATCTGGGGAAAACTGTTAAAAACCACATTCAGGTTTCCTGTATCTCTTCTTTCTTTCTTCTGACCTCCCATCCCCCCACCCAAACACAAGTCACTCCCCTGCACACGACACACACACACACACACACTCATCCCCCATATACTCCCCACTCACACATCACACAGATACGGCTGCCAAATTTAAATAACCTTTTAAATTAGACTTTCAGATAAACATATTTGAGACATACCTCTACTAAAAAGAATTTCATGATTTATTTGAAATTCTAATTTAACCAAGGTCCTTTTATTTGGCAACTCTTCATATCTCTTTCTCCCTCTGTCTTTCTCGCTCCTTCTCTCTTCCACACACCCACACCTACCCACACACACACACACACACACCTCTACCCTAGTTTCGCATAGGTCTATGACACTGCTAAAAATTCCTATAAGAGAGTTCTGAGTCACTATCTTTTTTACCTGTTTATATTTTTTGCTTGAATTTTTATAATACATAGGTATTACACTTGAAGTGAGAAATCAAAAAATTGTTCAGAAATTATTAAATGCATAATTGGTTCCACTAAGCCATCAACGTTCCTAGGGATGCACCCCCTTCCTCACCAAGTTCATGAAACTCGACAGAAGATCATGTTTCTGGGGAACTGTGGAAGCTTTAGAAAGGGGAGAACATGGGTCCAGTAAGAACGGTAGCTAGGAATAGACACTGGAGGAGGCAACCGGGAGGGCCCTAGGCATAGAGACTGCTAAATGCATTGGCTCTTTGTTTAAATGGCAAAACTACTACAAACCAAGACTGCTACATTTGGCTGGGAGCCGAGTATGTTCTGTAATAGTGGCTGCCCCAGAGTCAAAGGGGCTATACTCTGCTTGCCCTTCCCCCACATTCAGATGCCATCTTTTTCTCATTTATATAAAGGCAATACAGAGCTTAACGACCACCTCCGTGAGTCAGCATTTAGGAGAAATTGTTACCTGCTATCTAGTGTGCTAATTGGCTTAAAAGGCACACCATTCCTGTAGAGATCTCCCTGTTACAGAAGGAACACCACCCAGGAAATTCAGAGCACTAGCAGGTGACATAGGCACTTGTCTAGGGTATACAATGGAAGCTGTCACCCCCTCCTTAGCCTGGCCTCCCTCACACTGAGCTCCAGAGGGAGGTGAGGGACTGCATTTGTCAAAGATGGCTGCACTTCTGCAATGTGACCTCCAACTGGGAAAACTGGTAGGGTTGCAGCTGCCTTAGCCGATAGAGTAGCATGCAGTGCACACAGGTGGCTTTGGAGGCTACATCTCACAGGTGAGGCAGCTCTCCCTCGTCTCTAGCTGCCCTAAGGCTGCCATGCTGTGAAGAAGCCCGCGAGGCAGACTCTGAGTCATCCTAGTCTGGGCACCAGATGTGCAGGAATGGACCTTCAGGAGACTCTGGCCCCCTACACTGGCATCACCACTAACCTTTGAGTTTGCCCAGTGGAAATCCCAACACCCTGGAATATTGGCATGCCACTTCCACTCTTCCTTGTCTGATCCCCCAACCCACAGAATCCATGTGTATAAGTCACTATGCCTTGCAATAACTCGTTACACAACAGAACAGAATGCCACGTATGCACCCCGTGAGGGCCAACAAATTCTATCAAAGCCTAGAGAACAGAGCGGTATAATCAAGGCCAATGGCTTTGTCCTGAAATCAACCAGATGGACTGCTTCCCTCTCTGACCCCATCAGTATTTCAAGCCCATGTGATCACACCAAGACAGAAACCATAGGACAGAAGGAATCAGCAACCAACAAAAGTGGCTTTACTCTCTCATTGTTTCCTGCCAGAGCCGTGTTAAGCTATACCAAGACCTTCCCACACCACTCCTAACCTCTGAACAAGTTTGGTTCCTTCAATCCTCACAACTCCCCTGAGACCCCAGGGCTTGCATAGCCCACTCTGCAAGGTGGCAGGACAGAAAACTTTGCAGGGGCTACTATTCCTCAAGGAGAGGGACAGTTTGATGCCTTTTATTGTTCTTCCCTGAAAGAAATTCTGAGATTGTAGTGCTATTCCATGACAACTCTCTTGAGCCTTTTTGGCATATAAAATAAAAGCTTCTCCTTAATATGTATAAGAACATGCCTAAGAACAGATATAACAAGCAAGCATGATTTTTAAATGAAGGGGGAGTTCAGCAGACGGTTTGCAAACATTAAGAATTCTCTTACTTTGTGCAGACAGATTTGCAGCCCATATCTGGGAAAAGACAGAGATCTTAGGAAACCCCACAAAAAGACTGTTAAAAACTAGCTCCAGTTCATTAATTCCACGGATCACCCGTGAAATAGAAGGGTCACTCACTACATAATGTTGTTAGGGGTCTCCAGGGTAAGGGATTTTTCTGAGGGGCTCCAGTGATATTTGCATATGGTTTTTTTTTTCAAGATTTTATTTAATTATGTCAGAGAGAGAGAGAACAAGCAGGGGGAGCAGCAGCCAGAGGGAGAAGCAGGCTTACCGCTGAGCAAGGAGCCCAATGTGGGGCTCTATCCCAAGACCCTGAGATCATGATCTGAGCTGAAGGCAGATGCTTAACCGACTAAGCCACCCACCCATCCCCACATATAGTTTAAATAAGCACCTGTGATTATTTAATAAGGTCCAAGAGGATGCCCAGATCACTTCTGTACTCTTCTTATATTCACAATTTAGGATGCTCATCGTAGAATAGCCAGGAAGTAGAATAGCCAGGAGTCATGAAAAAGTCTTGAAGTCAGTTGAAGAGGTTGTGCACAATTTAAAAACAAACCTAATGGCACTCATTTTTCAGGGAAGACAACAGAGACCTCCCACTTGGAGCCTCTACTGGTAACAAACCCTGTGTGGATGGAACTGCCAGCAAATTCCTGAGACTTTGCTTCGGCCAGCTCTGCTATGTGATATACTAATAGTCTCCCCAGAAGGGACACCATTAATCTGAGATCCCTTCCGAAAGGATGACATACCAGGTACTTCCAGCTTTCCATAAGTGACAGGATGTGGTGGTCCGAGCACTGACAAAGAGACAGCCCAGGTCTCAACAGTTAAGACTTCTGTTGTAAAAACATTACTAAATGAGTTCTCTGGGAACAAAATAAGCCCGCTGGAAGGGCTGGGAAATATTTTCATCATCATGCCGAGGGTCCTGATTACTCTTTATGATGCTACTATCACCACAGAGTTGCTGCCGGCTTGACCGTGGTCATTCATTCCTTCTTAAGAGCCCCCCAAATAGCAAAAATGTCCCCCTCTTTCCCAGAAGTAGCAAGCTCAGAACAGTTTCCCATTGCTGTCCTGAGAACTGAATGTTTTTCTTGCTCCGTGTCAGATAAAATGCCTGTCCCCAATCCATGGATCGCAACTAGATTTCTAACCTATTTTCTCCCCTTTTAGGACCATAGGGAAAGAAGGATCCTAAGGCCATGTCTGGAGTCAGGAAGATGGAGTTTCATGATTGATTAATGATGTCTGCAAGGGATTAGGGAGCAAAGACATTGGCCATGGGTTTGCGAACATGGCTCAGACCTAAAAACCGCTCTCCCAAAACAACAGGACTGTTACAAAAATCAGCCATAACTTAGCAGGAGAAATGTAAACAAATGCCTGTTTGGTGTTTTGTTCTGTTTTGTTTTAATATTGCTCTTTTTATACCACTAGCACTTGACGGGAAAAAAAACTGTGAAAAATGAGTCCATTTTATTACACTCCCAGATCCTGCAACTGATTCTGGTGGGATTAGCGCTAATAAACCTCTGAGATGGAAGATTGAATTGTAGTGGCTGCAATCCCCATTTTATATCGTTACAGATAATATGTACTCGCCAAAAGTAACTTTATTATTCTTCTGACATCTTTTATCTAATTCAGAAATGGGCCATTCCAGCCGTGAGATGTGTGTGCCGCATGCCAATATGCCCAGAAGCTGAGCAAATGCCGGCATGCTGATGGCTCATGAAGCAGGATTTGGGCTTGATGCTCTCAAGCCTCCCCACAGTCCCCACTGCCCTGTGATCACATTCCCAGGAGCGAGTCAGTAACAGTTGCTTCCTGCTTCCCAGGCACTCCGTGGTAATGCAGGGGGCAGGAATCACTGAGCCACTTTGGACTCCCCTCTGTTTTCAGGGCTGGGGACCACCTTCCGGTCAAGCACAAAGCAGCTGACCTCAGCCCCCAAACATTTAGAGACTCCAAACTGAGGAGAGAGGGAATCGGCCTGTACCTTAGGGTAGGAGCTTCAAGCAGTGTGGACTCCACGTGAGTACCATCCACAGCACGGTCCACTGCAGTGGAAACATTTGATGATCTGCCTGTCCGATGAGGTGGCCGTAGGTGTCTACTGAGCACATATACTGGGGCTGATGATCTGAGACAAGTGGAATGCTTAATTTTATGTCGCTTTAATGAATACAAATTATTTAAGTAGCCTTAGGTGACGTTGGGCAAGCGATTTAACTTACCCAGCCCTCAGTTTTACTTCCTACAGACTCTGAAACCCACCTGCTTTTCCCCTCTCTCCTCAGCACTGTAAGCCCCTAATGCAAGCTATTCTGTCTTTCTCTCCCCAGGATAGCCACCACAGACTCCTAGTCAATTGTCCTTGCTAATTGTGGATGGTGAGACCTTTGAAAAATAAAAATTGAACTAAAAATCCTGCTAATTGTGGATGGTGAGCCCTTAGAAAAATAAAAATTGGACTAAAAAACCTATCTTCTCGGTCAACAAACATGTGTTTCCAGCTACAGACTGCTCTCAGAACTCAAAGTTGTTTTGCCTTCTGTCTTCAGTATCTATCACTGCCTATGTCTGTTTCTTACTCTTTCTGCCCCGACATCTAGGCCCCTGCAACACCCCCTTCCACCTCACCATTCATCTATCGAAATCTCTGATCAGTCACATACCATCCACTCCTGCAAATTAAAGTCATGCAGCCTTTCTCCCAGAAGCTTTATCATCAGCTTTGTTTCTCGTTGTGGAATCAGACGTAGCCTCTTTCCTCTGCCTCAAGGAAGCAGAGGGTCATCCCATAAACCTTCAGTGAGCCTCTGCTGCATGCCCAGGTACTTCCTGAGCAAGCCAGAGCCACCAAAGAGGGCTGATAGCCCTTCTGACCATCTGTAGAGATCCCTGTGAACAGGAGTTGGCCCTGTAAAACTTCTGGCAGGCAGGGTCACAGTTCCCTCCTGTGCCACAGGGTCAGCCCACAATATACTTGGGATTCCTATGTGACAACAACTCCTTCCTTGACCAAACTTTACTCAGGATCCTCTAAGCCCTCATGTCAACTAGGCTTTGACCTTGACCATCCATGTCCTTGGCCTGCTTACTCCAGTCTTAGCAAAGAAACCTAAGTCAGGGTAGCAAGACTCTCACCACTTTTACTATTAATTTTCTCTTAGTGATTTTCCATCCATCGACCCTCACGTTTTGCTCACTAGCTATAAATCCCTAGATGATTTTGCCACATTTGGAGTTCAGCTTAGTTCTATACTGAAATCTCTCTCCCTACCATAGCACAGATGAAATCCATTACTATATTTCGGATTTAATCTGAAACAAGCATCCAGTGCCAAAGTTTTTCTTTTATATGTGAGCTTACAGAGAGACTCCAATGAGCGGGACATCGTTGCTTATGTCCACATTAATATCCTCCCACTTTCTAGGGTACAGGACCCCTGGATCAGGGCCCTTCTAACTGTAAAAGATAGAAATCCAACTAAAACAAGCTGGGGAAAAAAAGAAGGAGTTTGCTCATTGCCATTTCTAAGAAGCCCACAGCATGACTAGTCATGGGGCTCAAACTTCATTCTCAAGAGAATGTCTCTTTTCATTTCCTTGGCTCTTCCATAGTCAGAGAAGTTCAAGGCTCATTTGATCCTTTGTATTTTTAACATCACAAGAATTGTCATCTTTCATCTCATATCTGAGTCCCTCCAAAAAAAGGTCTGAATGGCCCTGCCCAAGTCATACATCAACCCACAAACCACTCCCTGGTTCCCTGATGAACCTGAGACCCTGAGATCCCCAGGGCAGTGATACTCAGGCACCATTAGTAGACATCCCCTCCCCAAACCATACGGTAGGGCGGCAGTGGTGCTCAAAGAGAATGATAAAGAACAGGCAGACTTCCCCTACCTAGTGCTACTCTACGTGTGGTACGTGGACCAGGCAACACACAGGAACTCATGAGAAATGCATATTCCTAGGCCCCATCCTAGATGAACTGATTCAGACTGTGTAAGAATGGAGCCCAGCAAAATTCTGTTTTAAGAAGCCATGCATGCTAAAGTTTGAGACCCATTGCACTTTTCAACCCATTTAATCAGAAGTCACAAACTAAAGAGTAGTGCTTATACAATGAACTGTCACTCCTAGAAACAGAGTCTTGAAATGAGGATCACCCAGGGGCACCTGTGTGGCTCAGTGGGTTAAGCCTCTGCCTTTGGCTCAGGTCATAGTCTCAGGGTCCTGGGATCAAGCCCTGCCTCTGGCTCTCTGCTCAGCGGGTAGCCTGCTTCCTAATCTCTCTCTGCCTGCCTCTCTGCCTGCTTGTGATCTCTGTCTGTCAAATAAATAAAATCTTTTTAAAAAAATGAGGATCACCCAGCACTTACAAATGCCTTCCCATCATTTCTTATCCCCTAAGTGGGCCCTACTATGTGTCAAGCATTGAGCTAGATTCTGCATAACCAGAAACAAATACAAAGCCACCCTAGTCCTACAGAACCAGAGACTTTCAGTCTAAGATGAGCTTTATATATGCATTATCACATTCTATTGATAAGATTATGAAATGATATAAGCCTTTCTGGAGAGCAATCAAGCAATATATACCAAGAATCATAAGCATCAGGCACCTGGGTGGCTCAGTTGGTTAAGCAACTGCCTTCCGCTCAGGTCATGATCCCAGAGTCCCAGGATTAAGTCCCGCATCAGGCTCCCAGCTCCATGGGGAGTCTGCTTCTTCCTTTGACCTTCTCCCCTCTCATGCTCTCTCTCTCTCTCTCAAATAAATAAATAAACTCTAAAAAAATCATAAATATCTTTGTGCCCTATTAATTCAACTTCTAGAAATAAAAGTTCCTAGGAAGTGAACAGTGATGTGGATCAAAGGTTATATATAAGTCTTGGTAGCATTGTTCATCATGGGAAATAATGAAGGCAATTGGAATAGCCAATGTAATAGGAAAATTGCTAAATAAGTTATGATCCCTTCATGAAAAATCACATTCATGACTAGTTTTTAATAGCTTCAAAAAATGATTGCCATATGATACTAAGTTTCATTGAAGTACAATATTGGCTCTGCCTCAGTTTTTACTTCCCAGAATCTCTGTATTAGTTAGTTCCTGCTGTGTAAGAAATTACCCACAAGCCTAATGCCTTAAAACAACACCACTGATTATATCATAGTTTCCTTGTGTCAGGAAATTAAAAGTAGCTTAATAGGGTCCTCTGACTCTCATTCCCTCACCAGGCTTTGGTCATATTAAGACTCAAGTACAGAAGGACTAGCTCCCGAGCTCATTCTGGTAGTTGCTGGTATGACTCAGTACTCATGGGCTTGGGCTCATGGCCTCCTTCACATTCTCACACATAGGGCAGGAGGAGTCAAGATGGTGGAGAAGTAGCAGGCTGAGACGACATCAGGTAGCAGGAGGTCAGCTAGATAGCTTATCAAACCATTCCAAACACCTACAAATCCAACAGGAGATCGAAGAGAAGAAGAGCAGCAATTCTAGAAACAGAAAATTGACCACTTTCTGAAAGGTAGGAACAGCAGAGAAGTGAATCCAAACCGACGGGAAGATAGACCACGGGGGGACTGGCCAGCTCCCGGCAAGTGGCGGAGCAATGGAGCACAAAATCAGGACTTTTAAAAGTCTGCTCCACTGAGGGACATCGCTCCAGAGGCTAAACCGGGGTGAAGCCCACGTGGGGACAGCGTGGTCTCAGGTCCTGCAGGGTCACAAAAGGATCAGGGGTGTCTGAGTGTTGCAGAGCTTGCAGGTATTAGACCGGGGAAGCCGGCTACAGAGATGTAGCCAAGGAGTGAGCTCCCAACTTGGGGTTACTTTAAATTGTGGTCCGTGGTACAGGCCACTGCTCTGTGAGCAGGGACCCCACAAGACTCGGGGAGACTCCCCTGGAAGAGTGCAGGGATCTGTGGGGTTCAGAGACTCCAGGCAGGGCTGCATGCCAGAGACAGAGATGCTTGGTCACAGGCTGGGTGAGCTCGGAGCGTGGCCGGAGGCCAGGGAGACAGGAGTGATTGAGCTCTTCTCTCTGAGAGCACGCTGAGAAGTGGGGCCCTGAGCTCTCAGCTCCTCTGGGTTGGATATTGGGAGGCCACCATTTTCATTCCCATCCTCTGGAATTCTACAGAAAGCTTTCAGGGAAAAAGCTCCCAAAAGGGAACCCAAACAGATTACTTAGCCTGGTCCCTGGTAAGGGCAGTGTAATTCTGCCTCGGGCAAAGACACTTGAAAATCACTACAACAAGCCCCTCCCCAAGAAGATCAGCAAGAAATCCAGCCATGAACAAGTTCACTTACCAAGGAGAAGAGTGGAATTCCAGAGGAGGAGAAAGCAAAGCATGGAGTTCATGGCTTTCTCCCCATGATTCTTCAGTCTTGCAAAGTTAATTAATTTGTTTTAATTTTATTTTTTTCTTCTGCTAAATTTGTTTAACATTTACCCTTTCCTGTTTTAACATTTTTTAACTAGTTTATCTTAACAATACCTTTCAAAAAAATCTTTTTTGAAACTTCATTATTATAGTCATATTTTATCCTTCATTGTATCCAACTTTATTTTTTGTATACACATAGGGTTTTTTCCTCTAAGAAAATTTGGGATACAACTTCTTCTACTAGATCAAAATATACCCTAAATCTAGCACAGGGCTTTGTTCTAGTCTCCAGCCTGAGCAAATTCTTTCCACTTTCTTTTTCTTTATTTTCCCAACCAACTTATTTTACCAACTCCTTTTTTAGAAATTAAAAAAAAAATTTTTCATCTTTATAGTCATATTCCATCCCTTCATCATGTTTACCCTTATATATGTTTTTCATTCTTTAAAATTTTGGGAGGTAGTTTCTTCTAAGAGACCAAAATACTCCCAAAATTAAGTGGGTTCTATTCACCAGTCTAATATATATATATTTTTTTTTCTTTTTATATTTTTTCTTTATTTATTTTTTTTAATTTTTTTTTCTGAACTTTTTTTTATCCCTTTTCTTTCCCCCACAGTTTGGGGTCTCTTCTGCTTTGATTAAAGCACATTTTACTTGGGTCTTTGCCACCCTTTTAGTATTTTATTTGCTCCTTCATATATTCTTATCTGGATAAAATGACAAGGCGTAAAAACTCACCACAAAAAAAAAGAACAAGAGGCAGTACCAAAGGCCAGGGACCTAATCAATATGGACATTGATAATATGTCAGATCTAGAGTTCAGAATGACGACTCTCAAGGTGCTAGCTGGGCTTGAAAAAGGCATGGAAGATATTAGAGAACCCTGTCAGGAGAAATAAAGGCCCTTTCTGGAGAAACAAAAGAACTAAAATCTAACCAAGTTGAAATCAAAAAAAGTATTAATGAGGTGCAATCAAAAATGGAGGCTCTTACTGCTAGGATAAATGAGACAGAAGAGGGAATTTGTGATATAGAAGACCAAATGACAGAGAATAAAGAAGCTGAGCAAAAGAGAGACAAACAACTACTGGACCATGAAGGGAGAATTTGAGAGATAAGTGATACCATAGGATGAAACAATATTAGAATAATTGGGATCCCAGAAGAAGAAGAAAGAGAGAGGGGAGCAGAAGGTATATTGGAGCGAATTATGGTAGAGAATTTCCCTAATTTGGCAAAGGGAACAAGCATCAAAATCCAGGAGGCACAGAAAATCCCGCTTGAAATCAATAAAAATGGGTCCACACCCCATCATCTAATAGTAAAACTTACAAGTCTCAGAGATAAGGAGAAAATCCTGAAAGCAGCTCCAGGCAAGAGGTCTGCAGCATATAATGGTAGAAATATTAGATTGGTAACAGACCTATTCACAGAGATCTGGCAGGCCAGAAAGGACTGGCATGATATATTCAGAACACTAAACGAGAAAAATATGCAGCCAACAGTACTATATCCAGCTAGGCTGTCATTGAAAACAGAAAAAGAGATAAAAAAGCTTCCAGAACAAACAAAAATTAAAAGAATTTGCAAACACCAAACCAGCCCTACAGAAAATATTGAAAGGGGTCCTCTAAGCAAAGAGAGAGTCTAAAAGTAACAGACCAGAAAGGAACAGAGACCATATAGAGTAGCAGTCACCTTTCAGGCAATATAAGGGCACTAAATTCATATCTTTCAATAGTTACCCTGAATGTAAACAGGTTAAATGCCCCAATCAAAAGATACAAGGTATCAGAATGGATAAAAAGAACAAGACCCAATGATATCCTGTCTACATGAAACTCATTTTAGACCCAAAGACCTCTTCAGATTTAAAGTGTGGGGTTGGAAAACAATTACCATGCTAATGGACATCAAAAGAAAGCTGGGGTGGTAATCCTTATATCAGAAAAATTAGATTTTAAGCCAAAGACTATAATAAGAGATGAAGAAGAACCCTATGTCATACTTAAAGGGTCTAACAAGAAGATCTAACAGTTTTAAATATCTATGCCCCTAAGAAGGGAACAGCCAATTATATAAACCAATTAATAATAAAATCAAAGAAACACATCAACAATAATACATAGTAGGGGACTTTAACACCCCCCTCACTGAAATGGACAGATCATCTAAGCAAAAGATCAAAAAGGAAATAAAGTATTTAAATGACACACTGGACCAGATGAACAGCACAGATATACTTAGAACACTCCATCCCCAAAAAAACAGAATACACATTCTTCTGTAGTGCATATGGAATATTCTCCAGAATAGATCACATCCTGGGTCACAAAGCAGGTCACCACTGCTATTCAACATAATACTGGAAGCCCTAGCTTCAGCAATCAGACAACCAAAAGAAATAAAAGGCATCCAAATAGGCAAAGAAGTCAAACTGTCACTCTTTGCAGATGATATGATAGTTTATGTGGAAAACCCAAAGAATCCATCCCCAAACTGCTAGAAATCATACAGGAATTCAGTACAATCAATACACAGAAATCAGTTGCATTTCTACACACCAACATCAAGACAGAAGAAAGAGAAATTAAGGAGTCAATCCCATTTACAGTTGCACCCAAAACCATAAGATACCTAGGAATAAATCTAACCAAAGTGGCAAAGAATCTGTACTCAGAAAACTATTGAATATTCATGAAAGAAATCAAGGAAGACACAAAGAAATGGGAAAACATTCCATGCTTATGGGTTGGAAGAACAAATACTGTGAAAATGTCTATACTACCAAGAGCAATCTACACATTTAATGCAATCCCTATCAAAATACCATCAACTTTTTTTTAAAGAAATGGAACAAATAATCCTAAAATTTATATGGAACCAGAAAAGACCCTGAATAGCCAGAGGAATACCCAAGTTGGTGGCATCACAATTCCAGACTTCAAGCTCTAATACAAAGCTCTAATCATCAAAACAGTATGGTACTGGCACAAAAACAGACGTATAGATCAATAGACATAATAGAGAGCCCAGAAATGGACCCTCCACTCTATGGTCAACTAATCTTCGACAAAGCAGGAAAGAATGTCCATGGAACATGGAAAAAAGACAGTCTCTTCAACAAATGGTGGTGGGAAAATTGGAAAGCCACATGCAGAAGAATGAAACTGGACCATTTCCTTACACCACACACAAAAATAGACTCAAAATGCTTGAAAGACCTCAATGGGAGACAGGAATCTATCAAAATCCTTGAAGCAACCAGGCAGCAACCCTTCGACATCAGGCACAGCATTTTCTTCCTAGAAACATCGCCAAAGGCAAGGAAAGCAAGGGCAAAAATGAACTATTGGGACTTCATCAAGATCAAAAGCTTTTGTACAGCAAAGGAAACAGTCAACAAAACCAAAAGACAACCAACAGAATGGGAGAAAATATTCACAAGTGACATATCAGATAAAGGGCTAATATCCAAAATCTATAAAGAACTTATCACTCTTTCCGCCATTTTCCCTTGCCGCCATAATGGTGTGCGTGAATGTCTGGGCAGATGCTCTCTACAGAATTAACAATGATGAAAAGAGAGGCAAACATGTCTATTTAGGCCGTGCTCCAAAGTCATCATCCAGTTTCTCACTAGGATGATGAAGCACGGTTACATTGGCAAATTTGAATCATTTATGATCACAGAACAGGGCAAATTACTGTGAACCTCACAGGCAGGTTGAACAAGTGTGGAGTGATCAGCTCCAGACTTGATGTACAACTGAAAGATCTAGAAAAATGGCAGAATAACCTGCTCCCATCCCGCCAGTTTGGTGTCATTGTACTGACAACCTCAACTGGCATCATGGAC
The DNA here is from genome assembly GCF_010015895.1 of Lontra canadensis. Lineage (NCBI taxonomy): Eukaryota > Metazoa > Chordata > Mammalia > Carnivora > Mustelidae > Lontra > Lontra canadensis. The sequence continues at coordinate 16,662,207 of NW_022631028.1, read as the reverse complement.
CATGAAGAAGCAAGATGAAAACACACAGGAGGGAAAATCCTGGGATTCTTTTTCCAGGGATGTAATACATACGTGCAAATAAAATGCCTCAATAGAAAAAAAAAGATTAAAAAAAGAACTTAGCAAACTCAACACCTAAAGAACAAAGAATCCAGTCAAGAAATGGGCAGAAGACATGAACAGACATTTCTGCAAAGAAGACATCCAGATGGCCAACAGACACATGAAAAAGTGCTCCATATCACTCGGCATCAGGGAAATACAAATCAAAACCCCAGTGAGATACCACCTCACGCCAGTCAGAATTAACGCCAGGCTAAAATTAACAAGTCAGGAAACAGCAGATGCTGGCGAGGATGCAGAGAAAGGGAAACCTTGCTACATTGTTGATGGAAATGCAAGCTGGTGCAGCCACTCTGGAAACTCATGGAAGTTTCTCAAAAAGCTGAAAATAGAACTACCCTATGACCCAGCAATCACACTACTAGGTATTTACCCTAAAGATACAAATGTAGTGATCCGAAGGGGCATGTGCACCTGAATGTTTATAGCAGCAATGTCCACAATAGCCAAACTATGGAAAGAACCTAGATGTCCATCCACAGATGAATGGATAAAGAAGATGTTTATATATATACATACATACATACAATGGAATACTATGCAGCCATCAAAAGAAATGAAATCTTGTCATTTGCAATGACGTGGATGGAACTAGAGGGTAACATGCTAAAAGAAATAAGTCAATCAGACAGAGACAATTATCATATGATCTCTCCGATATAAGGAATTTGAGAGGCAGGGTGGGGAGTGTTGGAGGTAGGGATGAAAAAAATGAAACAAGATGGGATTGGGAGGGAGACTCTAAATCTCATGAAACAAACTGAGGTTTGCTGGGGGTTGAGGGGTAGGGATAAGGTGGTTGGGTTATCGACATTGGGGAGGGTATGCGCTATGGTGAGTGCTGTGAAATGTGTGAGCCTGATGAATTACAGACCTGTACCCCTGGGGCAAATAATACATTATATGTTAATTAAAAAAAAAAGTCTCAAGCAGCTAGGTTAAGGTATTGATCCCAGGCCATCTTTGTACCAGTGGTCACCAAAAGCATCATGTGGATAAGGGTTCTGCTCCTCACCCCCAGATCAGTAAGAGAGAAGCATAATCAATTAGCAATAGTCAATCTCAACACAGGAGCTTAGCACCAATACTACACGCCTTGAACAAGCCTTTTCTGGACTGCAGAAGTAAAAACAGACTTTGGAGCTGGGGAGGCCCGTGTTACTGTGTTACTGGCCCTGGAGCTGGGGAGGCCTGTGTTACTGTGTTACTGGCCCTGGAGCCGTAAGCAACATTCAACTCCTCAGTCTCAGCGTATTCATTTCAGGTGGCTGCTGTAACAAAGCCCCACCAACTTGGCAGCTTAACACAACACATATATTCTCTTACCATTCTGGAGGCCACAGTCCAGAATCAGTTACACAGAGCTAACATCAAGGTGTGGGCAAAACTGCTTCCTCTGGAGGAACACCGTGGCCCCTTCCTCCATGTTCAAAGCTCCTCACGCTCATCTCTGCTCACATCATCTCCTCGTCTTCTGAGCCAAATCTTCTCCACCACCCTCTCATACGGACACCTGTAATGACATTCAGGAATGACCTGGACAATCCAGGATACTCCCCCACCTTCAAGATCCCTAACTTAATCACATCTGCAGCGTCCCCTTTGCCATATAAGGTAATGTTCACAGGTTCCAGGTATTAGGAGCTATATTTGGCAGAGGCTCCCACACTCGGCTTACTCAGTTTCTCTGCAGTGAGAATATGCCTGTCTCCTCATGGTGTTGTTCTCAGGATTATAACACTCAAATAATAGGCCCTTTCTCTTCCACAAGGATCCAAATTATCTTCAGATCCCAGCCTACCACTGTGCAGTAAACGATTTGGCTTTACCCTAAGAGAACTCTGGACTTTGTCTCAGCTTCTGGAAGGTTATCCACGTTGCAGCTGATAGAAGTGTCTTTGTGGAGGGCAGGGACATGCCATATTGGATCTTGGAGGGAGGCTGATCATTCCTGATAGTCATGGGATGAGGGGTGACCATGCCTAGAGAAACAAACCATGTGATTTAGAGTGGAGGCTTTGACCAAGCTGCATTAGCTGGCCTGGAGACTGAGTTGAACCCAAGAAGCAATTAATCGATCAACCAATCATGCCCATGTAATGAGGCCCCACTACAAACTAGACACCAGAGTTTGGGTAAACATTCCCTGGCTGCCAATACTCCATGAATATTGTTACACATTGACGCCAGGAGGGTAATGCACCCTGAGGACAAGAGGTACTTCCCATGTAAAACCTCTCCAGATGGTGTCCTATGCCTCTCTTCTTTGGGCTGATTTATCTGTATCCTTTTACTGTAATAAATTATAACCATGAGTATACTAGCTTGCAGTGAGTTCTGTGAGTCCCTCAAGCTAATTATCAAACCTGAGGATGGTTTGGGAAGGGGACTGCTACCTTTAACTTTGTGGTTGCCTGAAACTCCTTATATTTGGTATCAAAAGTGAGGAAAGTCTTGCATGGAAACTGTTCCTTTAACCTTGATGTAGAGAACAAAGACAAAAGAAAAAAAATTAAATTTCTTTACAACTTACAGCCCATTGACAAGTTCTTGAACTTCCTCTAGGAACTCAACTGCCTCGATGTTCATATTAGCTAAGGGCAAAGGCAACCTTTGCTTAACACTAGCCCAACCTCCAGGATCCTGTAAGTCTCCTTTAACACATAAAAATTCCTTTGGAAATGTCCTTTATCTCTACCCCATAAGATACATGTTGGCAATCTTCCTCTAAGCATATGGCCCACTGATATACACCTAAAGGGTCTCGTGACTAAGGGTTTAGTAGACAGTAATAAATGACCTTTTCCTAACAACAGCTAGCCCCTCAAGGTGTTGGAAACCTTGCTTCCAAAATTCCTTAGAGACTTATGCTATCCCTAACCTCCTCCCAACTTGAAAATATATTATCAGTCACCCCTCACACACACACACACCCCCGCAGTTCTTTCTGTCCACCAGTCCAGTCCCGGGCTTTAATAAAACTACCTTTGTGCATGGAAGATGTCTCAAGAATTCTTTCTTGGTGAGTGCTATGAAGTGTGTAAACCTGGCGATTCACAGACCGTACCCATGGGGATAATAATACATTATATGTTAAAAAACAATAATAATAATTCTTTCTTGACCACTCACTCCCAAACCCTAACATTTTCACATCAACCTTTGTAGTTTGGACTTGAAACAAACACCTACTAGTCCTATGACTTTAGGCACTTTCTGTGCCTCAGCGCCCCAATTCCAAAATGGATAGGGTCTGTATGAGAACTGAGCTATTTAATACAAGTAAGCACTCAGAAGAGAGCCTGACACACACAGAGTAAGCATGGGATCGTGCAATCTTAATGGAGACAATATCAGCAACAGGGCAAAAACGGTTCTTAGAGGCAAAGGGGGAAAAAAAAAACTTACAATTTTTATGGATAAGGATTTATATCATTTATGTCATTGTTTCTCAGAAATCCCCACCCCCTTCCCAGGCTGTTAGTGCTGTGACCCAGTGTAGCTGTTGGAGGCTGGGGAAATGCTTTCTGCCTCCCTCAGCTGGGAGCACCTTTATGCGCTGCCTGCCTTCACCCCCATCCTCGTTATGCATATCATTAAAGCCAAATCATTTGGATGTCTGAGCTGAGAGCATTTCACTTTTTTCCTCTTTGAAATCTATTTTGAAACTGATGGGTGTGTAAAAAACAAAGGCAATGTAAATTAGCCTCAAAATGACTGATTTTTCAGGAATTCTGAAAAAAAGAAAGAAAAGAAAGAAAGAAAGAAAGAAAGAAAGAAAGAAAGAAAGAGAAAGAAAGAAAGAAAGAAAGAAAGAAAGAGGTGCCCTCAGAAGGTGTCATCTGTCTGCATACAATTTGGGTTAGAAAAAGAAAATCCTTATCCGTACTTTATTATACAGCTCTCAAGCCAACACCAGGAAACAGTGTAATTTGAGACAATGAATATCATCAATGCCATGAATTCGATGTAATTATGTTTCATTGAGAAAAGGGAAAATGTCTCTCCTGACATACTTGTGCGCCTCTGAGTGAGAAGAGAGGGAAGGAGGAGGGGCAAGAGCACTGTACCATCTGGACTGTCAGAATAAAGATGAAAAATAGAACAGCCATTCACCCCGTCATTGGGAATTCAGTCACACATTCCTGAAACACGAAATATGAACACCTTTAAGCTAAGGTCAAAAGAAATCAGCTCGAGGCTAGTTTTTCTCTACAGTCCAGCCACCCCTTAGTGAACACCTCCCTTGTAGGTTCTCTCTCCCTAACGAAGCTTCAGCACTTTTAACGGAAGGGGTGAAGACAGCCCAAAGGGGGCAGAGTCGGGGCCTGAACCCACGTCCCCTGAGTTTCATATTAAAACCCTTTGGCTTCCAACAGACTGAAGCAGACTCCAGCCGAAAAAGGAAAGTATTGGTGCACCAAGCTAAACGGGCTTCAGGCATGGCTGAATTTAGGGGTTCAAACAACGTGATCAGGGCTCTCTCCTGCCCGCAGCTCTACCTAAGAGCTTGGTGCTCAAGCCTCTGTTTTGGGGGCAGGGAGATGAATGCTGATTGGCTGGGCCTGGGTCATGTGCCTGCCCCCAACTCTGTGGGGAAGGAGAGTGAAACCTTTCCAGAACCCAGAACCGGATGGGGTGAAGATCAAGGTGCTCTCCCAGAAAGGATTAAAGGACAAAATAGAGTCTTCTGCATCATTCGAGAAAGAATAGCCTCCCCCGTCCCCTCCTCCACCCAGCACACTAGCCTTTCTCCCTGCTATGTCCTCATGCTCTCACCGTCTCTGAAATGATAGCATAAATTGATTGATTTCTGGTAAAGCACAATGCTATCACCACACCCTAGTACCCAGAAGAGTACCCAGCATCTGAGAGCTGCTGTGTATTTGTTCAATAAAACGAATGAATGAATCAGAAACCCCAAACCTGCCTCTCAACTAGAAATAACCTGGTTTAGGTGATAAGGCGTGTTGGAGGGGGAGAGAAATGATCAGCACTCTTAGTAGACCTTTCATACATGCTCAGCACCTGCTAACTGGAGAAAGTAGAGAGCAGCCCCCCTATCTCCCACCTCTACCAGACCAGGAATGGCAGGAAGTAGACAGATTCTGGAATCTGTTCCACCTGGTTGGGAGGAAGACCAGCCGGCCCTCTTGGAAGGCCCCCCGCCCTTCAAAATCCACAATCCTGGGGCACCTGGGTGGCTCAGTGGGTTAAAGCCTCTGCCTTCGGCTCAGGTCATGGTCCCAGGGTCCTGGGATCGAGCCCCACATCGGGCTCTCTGCTCAGCAGGGAACCTGCTTCCTCCTCTCTCTCTGCCTGCCTCTCTGCCTACTTGTGATCTCTGTCTGTCAAATAAATAAACAAAATCTTTAAAAAAAAAAAATCCACAATCCTTGTTAAAGCAAATTGCCAAATTAGCCCCCCCCCCCCGGCCCCACCCGCCCCCAGGGATTCCTGTTCTCTAAATCTCAGAGCCGAGAGTTTGCATTTCTAATAAGTCCCCAGGTGCTGGGGCTGCTGCTGCTGCTGCTGCTGCTGTTTTAGGAACCACATTGTGAGAAGGAGCTTTCCCACCAAAACAGCGTTTTTCTAACTGTTTTCCTGATGGAGCTTGGGGGCAGCTACTGGGTGGCAGGAGTCCTTAGAAGGGCACAGCAGGAAGCAGCCTAGGTGACCTGTATTTGCAAATGTTATTAAACCCATCCCAAAGGTAAGCCTTGAAATGCAGGCTGTGGTTCCCTTTCCCCCAGCAAACTCCTGAGGCATAAGAAGGAGGGGAGCCAGTGAGGGAACTCCCAGTCAGAGTCCAAAGGCCTGAGAGCCAGGAGTCCAGATGACTGAGGGCAGGAGGAGATGGACATTCTGGCTCAACAGAGAGCAGCTCTGCCCTTCCTCTGCCTTTCTGTTCTGTTCGGAGCGTCAGTCTCAGACTGGATGTCTGCCCACATGGGGAGGACAATCTTGTTTGCTCAACCGCCTCCAGGGTGGGAGGGGGCAGTGAGAGCCAGTGGCCAGCCATGCTTCCATGAAGAGATGGCCACACAGACCCAGCCTGGCCCGCCATCTTCGACTGAGCAGGGCATTCTCCTTTAAATGTTAGAACTACTGCCCCAAGTCTGCAGGGTTGTAGCAGAAAGCAGTTAGGTCAGTAACGAATATTCTGTCAATCCTCTCAGAAACGAGGGCTCACAACCACAGAGGCAGCCCAGCTGAGGGAGTGAGGAAGGAAGAGAAGGATACCCCCACAAATCCCTGTGAGATGGGTATAATTAGCCCCATTTTACTGTTTACCCTGATGAGTAAACAGATTCTGAGGGACGCCTGGGTGGCTCAGTCGGTTAAGGGGCTGCCTTGGGCTCAGGTCATGATCCCAGGGTCCTGGGACTGAGCCCCACATCCGCTCTTTGCTCAGCAGAGAGCCTGCTTCTCCCTCTGCCTCTGCCTGCCACTCTGTTTGCTTATGCTCACTCTCTCTCTCTCTGACAAATAAATACATAAAATCTAAAAAAAAAAAAAAAGAAAGAAAGAAAGAAAAACAGAAATAAAAACAAAACCGAGATCCCGAGGTAATAACTCACCCAGCCAATAAGTAGCAGAGTCTAAATTTAAGCCTATAATGTTGGGGCGCCTGGGTGGCTCAGTGGGTTAAGCCTCTGCCTTCGGCTCAGGTTGTGATCTCAGGGTCCTGGGATTGAGCCCCGCATTGGGCTCTCTGCTCAGCGGGGAGCCTGCTTCCCTCTCTCTCTCTGCCTGCCTCTCTGCCTACTTGTGATCTCTCTCTCTCTGTGTCAAATAAATAAATAATAATTAAAAAAAAATCTTTAAACCTATAATGTCGACTTGATATACTGCCTTCTGTCTGCTAAATCAGACAACAGAAAATGAAGGCAGGACAGTAACTGGAAGGGAAGGCTCAGCAGGACCCAGAAGTGTCTAACATCCAGAGTTTAAGTTCAAGGGGGAGAAACCGTGAAGAAGGAAAGCCTAAGGAAGCCATCATCTGGGAAACTCCCCGTTGTGCCATGCCCTGTGGGTGCCGAGTCACCCTCCTAAGTTGTATCTAGAATTGTGCACCTACCCAAATTCATAGCAAGCCAAAAGCAACTTAACAAATGAAAATTAAACCACCCACCCAACACTGAGGAAACCTGGTGCACTTCCCATAGACGAGGTCTACATTTCCCCTTTTCTTACGCACCCTTGTTCTGAAATATCACCATCTAAACAGGGCACATTGCGGTATTTACCAAGTCTCCCTCTTGGAAACCGAGAACCCCAAGACACATGGCATTGGGAGTCTTCACTGAATAATGCGTATGAAAGAGTCTGCTCTCTCTGGAGGAAGACCCCATGGAGACGCCCGATGTCATCATTGCCATCGTCACTATTACTCATGTTTCAATTAGCAGCACACACCAAGAGTTCGATACAAGAGTCCAAAAGACCATGAAATTACATTTTTGCATGCTGAGTTTAAAACATGCCAACACTGTTTTTTTCTGTACCACGGGTTGTTAAAACTGTCTTTTTTTAAAACCAGCACCATTAGAAAAAGTGAAGCAAGAGTGGCCTCTTGTGGAAGTGATGACACCTACAATAATTTGTCAAGCTGGGGTGGCACAGGATCTTTTGAAGCCCGCTGGAGGGAAGTGGCCCATGTTCAGAGTGAGTGGTTTTTGAAAGTGCATGCCTAAAATCTGAAGCCATACTGAGCAGCCTTTCCTCCAGGCCATGAAAAGTTGCATCCCTCCTCTCCACCACCAGCCTCTCTACACCACGCTTCCCAATCACCAGGCGAGTCTATAGCAGGTGTTCAAGAAGTATGATCTGAGAGATCTGAGATCCAGTGTTTGAATAGTTTTACCAGCACTGTGGGGGTGTGGACCACTGTTTTCTTCAAATATCACTTTCAGGGGCACCTGGGTGGCTCAGTGGGTTAAGTGTCTGCCTCTGACTCAGGTTCTGATGCTCAGCGGGTAGCCTGCTTCTTTTCTCCCTCGGCTCTTCCCTCTGCTTGTGCTTTCACTCTTCCTCTTTCTCTCTCTCTCAAATAAATAAATAAAATATTTTTTTTTAAAAATCACTTTTGGCGAGGGTTGGAGGTGGTACGTGCATGCAACTTAAAGACCTTCCCTCCTAGACTCCTATTCAAAAATGGTCTCCAACCCACTGACAAGCCCTCATCTAGACTGGTGTCCATGGAAGGAAAAGAAAGACTAAGGGTAGTATAGATGGAACCGAACTAAAAGGGTTGAGGGTGCCCAAAATCCTTCGTAGATTTCTCCGCTAGACGATGCACGTGATCTTATTTTTCCTATTTTGCCCAACATTTTGCCAGTTTTCACACTGTACCAGAACAAACTGGATTAGGACAATTCGGGAGACCAGTTTCACCTCCAATGTTAAAATTCATGTATTATGAAATTTGACAGACACACTGAAGAGCATCTAAAACATGGAGACTACATAAAGAATGAACATAAAGTAGCCAGACAGCTAACAATGAAACCAAGATAGAAATGGACACCACCAGCAGCCCTATGTGCCTCAGCACCATTGTATCCTCATCAGACTCCAGGCATAGCCCCTCTGCTAACTTCTACGATAATCATGTCCTTGGTTTTCTTTATAACTTTCCACACATATTTACACACCTAAGCAATAAATTCAGTTTTGGTTGCTTTTGACCTGTGTGTAAATGGGCGATTTGTCCCTTGCCTCTCTGCTCTATAATAGTCCACTGTACAAATCACTACTTTTGATGGACATTTGGGTAGCGTCTCAGTTTTTTGCTTTGACAAACCATGCTGCTACAAACTGTCTCACTAAGTGTCAACAGGTTCTCACATGCAAGGAACCCTCAAGACTACGTGCTGGCTAATGTTTCCTGTTTGTCAAACAGTGAATGTTTGGGGTTTTGCAACCCAGATGGTCTCTCACAATTAGTTAACTTTGTCATTGTAGAGGAAAAGCAAATGTGACCATGTGGAAACAAATGAACATGAATGTACTCCAATAAAACTTTATTTAACAATACAAAACCAAACAAAAACAGGTGGCAGATCCGATTTGGACAGTGGTCCAATAGTATGCTGACTCATGTTAAAGATGACTTCTTTAGGCATGAACTTGCCAGAGCCACACCATCACACAAGTCCATGGCAGCCCCACGTGATGTGGTACACAGCCTGGCACCACCGGAAGTTGGGCCACAGGGCAACTTTACTGGGTAACACCAAGCTCCTCCCCTGAGTGGATGCACAAGTTTGCATTCCACGAACAGTGTGGCAGTGTCCCCATCACTAAGATCCTTACCAGTACCTGGTATCGTTAATTTCTGCCAAACCCCTGGGTATGCAAGAATTTTGCATTGCAGTTCACTGAAACGTAGCTGAGTCTTAAGTTGCTCACCATAGCACATACCCTCTCCAGTGTCCATCACACACCACCTCATCCCTCCCACACCCTCCACTCCAGCAACCTTCAGTTTGTTTCCTGAGATTGAGAGTCTCTTATGGTTGTCTTCTTCTCTAGTTTCTTCTTGTTTCATTTTTCCTTCTCTTCCCCTATGATCCTCTGTCTTATTTCTCAAATTCCTCATATCAGTGAGATCATATAATTGTCTTTCTCTGATTGACTTATTTCGCTTAGCATAATACCCTCTAGTTCCATCCAGGTCTCTGCAAATGGCAAGATTTTATTTCTTTTTTGATGGCTGTATAATATTCCATTGTAGATAATACCACATCTTCCTTAACCATTCATCTGTCGATGGACATCTAGGTTCTTTCCATAATTTGGGTACTGAGGACAATGCTGCTATAAACATTAGGATCACTATATGTATTTTTGGCAAAAATATCAATTGTGCAATTGCTGGATCATAAGGTAGCTCTATTTTCAACTGTTTGAGGAACCTCCATACTGTTTTCCAGGATGGCTTCATCAGCTTGCATTCCCACCAATAGTGTAGGAGGGTCCCCTTTCTCTGCATCCTTGCCAACACCTGTCGTTTCCTGACTTGTTTAATTAAGCCATTCTGACTGGTGTGAGATGGTATCTCACTGTGGTTTTTATTTGTATTTCCCTGATGCCCAGTGATGTGGAGCATTTTTTCATGTGTCTGTTGACCATCTGGATGTCTTCTTTGCAGAAATGTCTGTTCGTGTCTTCTGCCCATTTCTTGGTTAGATTATTTGTCCTTTGGGTGTTGAGTTCGTATAGATTTTGGATATTCGCTCTTTATCTGATATGTCATTTGTGAATATTTTCTCCCAGTCTGTCAGTTGTCTTTTGGTTTTGTTGACAGTTTCCTTTGCTGTGCAAAAGCTTTTGATCTTGATGAAGTCCCAATAGCTCATTTTTGCCCTTGCTTCCTTTGCCTTTGATGATGTTTCTAGGAAGAAAATGCTGTGTCTGAAGTTGAAGAGGTTGCTGCCTGTGTTCTCTTGAAGGATTTTGATGGATTCCTGTCTCCCATTGAGGTTTTTCATGCATTTTGAGTCTATTTTTGTGTGTGGTGTAAGGAAATGGTCCAGTTTCATTCTTCTGCATGTGGCTGTCCAATTTTCCCACCATTTGTTGAAGAGACTGTATTTTTTCCATGGACATTCTTTCCTGCTTTGTCAAAGATTAGTTGACCATAGAGTGGAGGGTCCATTTCTGGGCTATTATGTCCATTGATCAATATGTTTGTTTTTGTGCCAATAGCATACTGTCTTGATGATCACAGCTTTGTAATAGAGCTTGAAGTCTGGAATTGTGATGTCACCACCTTGGCTTTCTTTTTCAACATCCCTCTGGCTATTCGGGGTCTTTTCTGGTTCCATATAAATTTTAGGATTATTTGTTCCATTTCCTTAAAAAAAAAGTTGATGGTATTTTGATAGGGATTGCATTAAATGTGTAGATTGCACTAGGTATCGTAGACATATTCACAATATTTGTTCTTCCAATCCATGAGCATGGAATGTTTTTCCATTTCTTTGTGTCTTCCTCAATTTCTTTCATGAGTACTTTAATAGTTTTCTGAGTACAGATTCTTTGCTGCTTTGGTTAGGTTTACTCCTAGGTATCTTATGGTTTTGGGTGCAACTGTAAATGGGATTGACTCCTTAATTTCTCTTTCTTCTGTCTTGTTGTTGGTGTATAGAAATGCAACTGATTTCTGTGCATTGATTTTATATCCTGACACTTTCCTGAATTCCTGAATTCTAGCAGTTTTGGAGTGGAGTCTTTTGGACTTTCCACATAAAGTATCATATCATCTGCAAAGAGTGAAATTTGACTTCTTTGCCTATTCGGATGTCTTTTCTTTTGGTTGTCTGATTGCTGAGGCTAGGACTTCTAGTACTATGTTGAATAGCAGTGGTGGTAATGGACAGCCCTGCCATGTTCCCGACCTTAGAGGGAAAGCTGTGTTTTTCCCCACTGTGAATGGTATTTGCTGTGGGTTTTTCATAGGTGGCTTTTGTGATACTGAGGGGTATGTACCCTCTATCCCTACACTGTGAAGAGTTTTGATCAAGAAAGGATGCTGTACTTGGTCAAACACTTTTTCTGCATCTATTAAGAGTATCATATGGTTCTTGTTCTTTCTTTTATTAATGTATTGTATCACATTGATTGATTTGCAGATGTCGAACCAAACTTGCAGGCCAGGAATAAATCCCACTTGGTTGTGGTGAATAATCCTTTTAGTGTTCTGTTGGATCCTATTGGCTACTGTTTTGGTGAGAATATTTGCATCCATGTTCATCAAGGATATTGGTCTGTAATTCTCCTTTTTGATGGGGTCTTTGTCTGGTTTTGAGATCAAGGTAATGCTGGCCTCATAAAATGAGTTTGAAGTTTTCCTTCCATTTCTATTTTTTGGAAGTTTCTAAACAAACATTCTTTAAATGTTTGGTAAAATTCTTCTGGAAGCTTTTGTTCCCTGAATGCTTTCCATACAGCTTTGGAGAATGAGAATGAAAATGGCGGCCTCCCAATCTCTGACAGAGGAGCCAAGCACTCAGGTCCCCACTCCTCAGTGCACCCTCAGAGAAAAGCAGTTAATCCCTCCTGTCTCCCTGGTCCCTGGCCGCACTACAAGCTCACCCAGCCTGTGACCAAGTGTTTCTATCTCTGGTGCACGGGCACGTTTGGAGTTTCTAAACCCAGCAGATTCCTGTGGTGCACTCCCACACCACTCCTCCCAGGGAGTAAGGTGAGTCTCATAGGATCTGCTGCTTGGTGGGTCCCTGCTCCCAGAGCAGTGGCCTGACTGTACCATGAATCACAGTTTATGGCAACCCTGAGCTGAGAGCCCCCTCCTTGTCTCCATCTTTGCTTCCCTGCTCTGATACCTGGGAGGTCTGCTGCACTCAGGCACCCGTCTTTTTGTGACCCCAAGGGTCCTGAGACCACACTGTCCCTACAAAGGCTCCACCCCCCACTTAGCCACTGGGACAACGTCTCTCAGTGGAGCAGACTTCTAAAAGTTCTGATTTTGTGTTCTGCTTTTCTATCACTTGCCGAGAGCCAGCTGATGGAGTTCCCTCCCGCCATGGTCTATCTTCCCAAATACCACCTCAGAATCACTTCTCCCCACATCCTACCTTCCAGAAAGTGGTTGCTTTTCTGTTCATAGAGTTGCTGCTATTCTTTTCTTCCATCTCCTGTCGAATTGGTAGGTGTTCAGAATGGTTTGGTAACTAGCTGAATTCCTGGGACCAGAATTCTACTTCTCCACCATCTTGCTTTTCCCCCTTCCTGAGTTCACTTATTTCTGACATAATTACTGCTTTCTTATAAATTGAAGAGAAGACATTTCTCCTTGAGCACCTAAGTGGCAGAAGCACTGGGTTTGTACCTCCCTCTTGCCCCTTCCCCCAGATCCATGCTGATCCACTGCTGAGGCAACTGTTTGGGTCATTCAAATCATGCCTTTGAACTTGAGAATATCCTCCTACTAATAAAAGACAGGCAACAAAGACTGGTGGTTGAGGCTGAGGCCATTTTTTGTGGAAGACCGAAGACCATATTAAAACCTGAAAAATAAAAACCCTACTAGTAAAGGAAACAGAGTGAATGGCTATCTCAATGAGTTTCTTGGGGACATTTTGTTCTTGTAAAGCGGAGCTGGTTGGTGGAGGTGGTAGAGTTCAGAGTTCCCCACTCTCTCCCATATTTAACTGGAGGTACAAGTTTGCAGCATTGTTATTTTGTTTTTCCATCTGTTTTAAAAATTCAGCCATTACATAATAGTTTATTTGAAGAATTTTATAAGCTCTTTAACAAGGCTACAAACCACTGTTCAATGCTAATCAACTTACAGAGAGCCAAAACGAAAACTGCCCCACATGGCGCCTATAAGATACTGATATGATTTATCTGCTGCAGCCAGATGTTCAAATCCTGCATTCCGATTCTGACTCTACCAGTTACTGGCTGGGTGACACTGGGCTGATGCTACGCTTCTCTGAATCAGTTTCCTCGTGTGGTGTGCAAAATGGAAGTAATGACTAAAACTCCCACCTCGGCTTAGTCCAAGTGTTAGACATGAAATTTAAGAATTGAATGCTAGCTATGGTGATCTTGGTTTTTTAAAAAAGGTAATGAAGAATGTAGTGGAATGTCCCTTCTCCGACTCTCCACAAACTCTTCAGGCTCAGAACCACTTGTCTTCTACTGAAGAAGTAGGTTTGGCTAGACAATGAGAGGCCAAGAACCCAACTACTTTCTTTCTTTGCTCTAACTGCCAGGAAGCTGAGGTTCTGTAAGCAGAGGGTTACGTGTTTATGTCAGGGAAGGGGCACACAAATGTGAGGCACAAAATATATACGGATTCATGTAAGTATAAATATAGAGACTAACCAAAGTGTATATAAGCAAAAAGTGTAGGAAAAGAGGTACCTCAGGTAATTTTCATTAAACCATTGTAATTTTTATGGGATGTGTGTTGTTGTGGTATTTGTCAGCTTTTTAATATTTGTGATTTGTTGTGATTTTTTTCTGATCCTATATACATACTTTTGCATTTCCAATTTTGTGTTCATAATTTTATATCATTTTTCATGAAAGACATCCCTCCAAAACCCAGATCACCCCCTACAAAACATGGAAAAGTTAAGAGTGTCCTTTATTCTGGAAGATGCTCCAAGGGGAAAGCTTTAAGCAGGATTCTCAAACTGTGGTCCCCAGATTGGCAGCAACCAGGCTCATTGATTTTTGATGGCTAAATAATATTCATATATATATATATGTGTGTATATATATATATATATACACATATATATATAAAATAAAATACACACACATACACACACACACACACACACACACACACATATATTACATCTTCTTTATCCATTCATCTGTCGATGGACATCTGGGCTTTTTGCACAGTTTGGCTATTGTGGACATTGCTGCTATAAACATTGGGGTGCACATGTCCCTTTGGACCACTACATTTGTATCTTTAGGTTAAATACCCGTAGTGCAATTGCTGGGTCGTAAGATAGCTCTATTTTCAACTTTTGAGGAACCTCCACACTGTTTTCCAGGATGGCTGCACCAGCTTGCATTCCCACCAACAGTGTGAGAGGGTTCCCCTTTCTCCACATCCTTGCCAACATCTTGCCATTTGCAACAACATGGATGGAACTAGAGGGTATTATGCTAAGCAAACTAAGGCAATCAGAGAAAGACAATCATCACATGATTTCACTCAGATGTGGAATTTAAGAAACAAAAAAGAATATCATAAGGGAAGAGAGGAAAATATAAAATAAGATAAAACCAGGAGGGAGATAAGCCATAAGAGACTCTTTTTTTTTTTTTTTTTTTTTAAGATTATATTTTCTTTCTTTATTTGACAGAGAGAGCTCACAAGCAGGCAGAGAGAGAGAGGAGGAAGCAGGCTCCCTGCCAAGCAGAGAGCCCGATGCGGGACTCGATCCCAGGATCCTGAAATCATGACCTGAGCTGAAGGCAGAGGCTTAACCCACTGAGCCACCCAGGCGCCCCGCCATAAGAGACTCTTAACCATAGGAAACAAACAGGGTTACTGGTGGAGGGGGGGTGCTGGGGTACCTGAGCATTAAGGAGGACACATGATGTAATGAGCACTGGGTATTATATAAGACTGATGAATCACTGATCTCTCCCTCTGAAACTAATATTACGTTAATTAATTGATTGTAAATTTTTAAAAAATGAAAAAACAAAAAAGAACATACTATTAAAAAAAATCCAGCTGTGTATTTCCGATTAAATTTTGATGTGAAGCTGTCAGCTGCTGGCACCCACAAGGCTCTGGTAAAATGGAGCTCATTCTGCTCTACAAGAACCCTGCGAGTTAAGGTGCTAGTATCTGGCTTTACAAACAAACAATGTGAGACCCTGATCCAAGCTGCCGATCCAGAAGAACCAGCCTGGGCTCTGGCCCGAGCCTCTTCGTGCCAGTCCAAGTTCTTATCCCTCCACAGGGCCCATGTAAAAATCCTACAGCTTATCCTGGGAATCAAAGCCAACTTGGCCCTAAATATGGGAAATGCACACACAGGGCTACTACGCGCCAGGTGCCATTTTCAGCACGGTATGCCTTTTAATCCATTCCGTCCACCTTATGCATATGGACTGCAGCTGTCATTCTATATAAGAGATGGGGAAACTGAGGCCCCACAAGATTGTGCACCTTGTATAACTTGGTGCAAGGCTCATCGGTAGAGTTAGCACTGTACCTCACACAGCGCAGGTCCAGAGGCCCCCTCTCAGCCCTCACGCTCTCCTGCAACGTCTGGAAGGAAGCTCTAGGACCCTCACCACGGCTGACCGAGGACACTGGTGCTCCCCCTCTCGAGGCTCTTCAGCTGACCCTGGCATAGGGACCCTGCCTGATCTTGTCAGGAGGGTTACAAACCCCTAAGGCTTCATAAACACAAGCACCAACAACCCTTACAAAGGGGCAGTGTGCTTTTTCCTTTTTTTTTTTAAGTAGGCTCCACACCCAGTGTGGAGCCCAATATGGGACTTGAACTCACACCCCGAGATTAAGACCTGAGCTGAGATCAAGGTTTAGACCCTTCACCCCAGCATCGCAGGCCAGTATGCTTTACAACCTGCAAAGTACTTCTGATCGCAGGGTTCCCTCCCTCTCCTTGCTGCAATTCAGTGTTTTAAAAGCCCCGTCAGAACTGCCTGGAACACAAAGGTGGGACACCAAGGTGTCACAGGGGCAGAACCAGCCATCTTCTTCCACATCCCATCCCAACTCAGGTAGCAGTAGGGTTGGAAGCCATCCCACTTCAAACCCTCCTGGCTCATGCTTCCCCTAGACCAGTGCACCCCTCGCGGACCTCATGAACTATTACCCCCACTTAGCCTGCATGAGGTCAGGAGAAATGCACCGCCTTGCGAAGATAATGGAGAATGGGTTCCAGAACCTAGAGAGACTCAGATAAATGGCAACAAGAACTGCAAATGAACAAGTCAGTGCCTGGGAGAAAGGAGGCTGCTGCAGGGAGGAGGGGAGGGACAAGATGAAAATCGTTACTCTCAGCCACATGGCCAGGACAGTTCAACGGGAGGTGTGACAGACAAAAATGGGGTAGTATTACTCAGGGCTCAGCTGTAAAAAACAAAAAACAAAAAACAAAAAACCAAACCCACAAAATAAAGTTTTTATTTGTCTAGTTTTATAATTTCCTTTAAAGGGTTTTCCCCCTTGTTTATTTATATATATATATATATATATAAAGGAGAAACAAAATGACAATTCAAAAAAATGACAATTCAAAAAAAATCTTTTAATAAAAATTACTCATAAAAATCCTAATAAATTTCAAAGAACAAGATATTTCTTAGTACATTTATAAAAGAACATTTGGTCCTTTTACAAAAAGCTCCCTCTTAATTTAAATACATTTCTTATTTACAGATTAAACATAAAATATCATCTATAGTTGCAAAGCATATTGCACATTACAGAGAGAGAAGCATGTGTGTATCTCAATAGGTTTTCCCAGAGTTTCCAACTCCAGATTTTTTTGTAAAAACAGATTTACCTTTCTTGTGCATAATAAATAAAAATGCAGCTTGTGTTTTGCTATTTAAAACTAAAACAAAATACCTTTTAAAAATATTATTTCTCTGCCTCTCAGAAAGAGGGAAAGGGGGTATAATGAATCAGGAAGGTCCACAGGTACTTTTTCCTGGATTCACATCCAAACTCCAGCAGGAACAGAACCCTGAGCCCTACAAAACCTGGGACACACCCAGCCAGCCCACCTTCCCTCTTTCACAAGGGTCCCTGCCCTGCAGGGAAGAGGCACTAGAGAAGGAGCTGGATGTCTGGGAATGGAAAAGAAAAGACCAAGGTTTTCTTCAGAAGTCCCTGCTCAGGTACTCTGGTTAGAGCAATCATTCAGCCCTACCTTTTCACCAGCATTAAATTTGAAAGTGTCAAAAGAGAAAGACCTCTGGAGCCCTACAGAGAGAAGAAAAGGATGTCTGATGTTCAGCCCACAAGATCCAAAGCAAAGAATTACAGTCTGCAATCATTCAATAAACTGAGCTAAGGAAATGGCTAAGAGGGTATTTTTCTTTGGTGGGGGAGGGGAGGGATGGAAGGGTAGCCACATTCAAGCCCTCAGGTTGCACACAGAGCCTCCTCTAAAATTCACCTGCACAGACACCACCCTGGTGCAGAAACACACAATGACTTTAGTGACATGTGCCTGCCCCCCCCCGATCCAGGACAAAGAACCTGGGATGAGGAGACACAGACTAAATTCAGGTAGAAGAGCTAGAACAAACTGCAGGAAAGCACATGAACATGGAAGCTGGTTCCTCACAAAGGCCAGCAGAGCTGGAAGCCAGCCAACACTTCCTCTGTCACCTACTATTCTGGAAATGGAGCTCCTGAGTCACATCACTGAAAGCAGCAAAGCCCGCCCCGTACCAACTGAGAATCCTGTGGCAGGAGATGAAGACGGCCTGGCCTAACAGGGCAGCTTTCTGGAAGTTTTGCAAAACTGTATTCCTCGTGTCGACCAGACTCCAGACACTAACTAACTACCTAGGGGAACTTGAGGACGGTGCGGGCTCACAGCTGTTCCAAAGGATGACGTCTGTTCACAATCAGGGCAGAACTGGGGCAAAGCACGGAGCCCGGGAATCTCTTTAGCACTCCCCTCCGTGGCCCTCCCCCACCGGGTATCCTGCAACACAGAACAAAAGAAAACAGCAAAAGCCCTGCAAGATATAACACAGTTGTTGACATTCTGATTTCCAAAAAGAAAACAAGCAAGCTTTGAACTTGGCTCAAAGATCCCTCGTTTCATGACTGGCACTAGACAGTATTCTGCCTCTAGCCCTACAGATCCCGGGCAGCCTCCAACTTTAGACGGGGTAGTCTGGAAGGTCAACCACCACGATTAGTGTGCAGTAATGCCTTCACCCTCGGTCTCACCAACTGGTACACGTCAATGCCCAGAAATCAAGGGGGTTTGAGACTTCATACAAAACAGATCTTACGCCAGCCTATGGCCCCTGGCGTACGTTAGTGGCCCTGAGGCACAGGTCCCTACTCCTGAGCATAAAGAGGGATGGAATGCCAGAGTGGGAGACATGTTAAGGTCCCAGATGAGAAGATGGTGTTGGAATGCTACACATCGATGTTATCCCAGAAGCTGGAGAGGGAACCCAGCAGGGCCACGAGAGAGAGAACTGTTGCCCTGAGGACCCAATTTCTTCCCTGACATACCCTATCCCCCCAAAAGGGACACTTCAGTTTGCCTGGAGAAAAGGTCCAGGGACGCTGTGCCTGTGTGCACGTGGGTATGTCAAATGGAACATTGTGATTTAACCAAGACAACAAGAACACCTAAAATATGTAGTGTTCTCAAAGAATATGTTCTGTTCAGGAGATGACACAAGGTTGATAAAGAGAATGCTTCTGAAATGAACAGAAAAGGTAAAACAGAGCATATGACTTTGTTTATAACAATTTGCATAGTAAATATTTAAAAAGACAAAGGTGAAAATCCCTTTTTCAAAACTCTCCAAGAACTGAATTCTGTATCTATTTAAAAAAAAAGAAAAAAAAACACAGTAACACTGAAATTTTCAAGAAGGAATAAAACTTCTCCCTTTGATTGGTATACAATGGCTCAGACCACATTTCTGGTTTTAAGAAGATGAAGAGGAAATCATTTGAAGTGTGCAAGGAGAGACAGGTAAGCACAGTAAGGCTGTGCAAGTAATGACAGGTGAGATTGGAGGTTCTTAAAAGACTTCTAGCTTTTGTACCAGGACTCATTTCAACCTCAGATGTTCTATGGAAGCCAGGCTAAGGGTTCACGTCCACCTCTGCTCTGTAGGAGCATTCAGTCTAAGTTCAAACAGAGATGCTCTGTTCTGGCTAAGAAAATAACAACAAAGAAAGAAGGCAATGTGGCGCAACTTCCTCCTAACGTAGGTCTGCTTAAAGTATCAGGCTGAAAGGCAAGGACTGGCCAAGAATTTTCCAGAATCTTACTGATACTCATCCCTTCCCCTTTTTCACTGTGGTCCCACCCTGTGACAACACAAAACAAGGCTGCTAAAACCAGAGCCGCAGCTGTGACAAGCAGCAGCCCCAACCAAAATCCTATAAGGCACTAAGCTAAAGCCAGTAGTACAGAAAAACAGCTCGGGGATGCCAGAGAGTCATGTGATCATTTCTTTCTCCCTAACTTAGCTAATTGGCACTGGACAGAGAAAACAAAAACAAAACAAAATTCTAACTCAAACACGGTCAGAATTGAGAATCCTTGGTTAGTAGGTATGAGAAAGATGGAAGCTCAGACATTCTTAGGTATTTTTCTCTCCCTAAAAGGCACCTGGTTCTGGCACTATGGGAGTTCCTCAGGTAAGTTCAAATTAAATGTAATATACCATCCAAAAGATCTAGCTGTGTGACAACCTAAGACTGCCTTTTGAAATTCAGGTAAAAGTTATTCATAAGCAATTAACTTGTAACACTGTGACAATTATGTGGGGTGCAAATGAAAAACAGTATGATTTCCCCCACTGTGATCCAAAATAATGGGTGGAAGGAGAGCCAATCATCTAATAAGAGAGAAAGATAACAAAATGCAATAAATAGGGATGAACCTCAGGCCCTTTGCACGGAAATTTCATTCACAGTCCTCTAACAGAGAGGTAGCAATACTGCAGTCACAGCAAGTGCTGGAGACTGGAACACACTTGTTGGATTCCAAAGTGGGAAGCCATGAAAGTCCATCCGAAGATGCCCCATCCACACTGTGCTTATAAAATCAGCATGTCCTAGGAGGCCAATGTCTACGCACCTTCTTAACTTCAAATTTTACCATTAAGAAAAACAGGACATTTTATTGAACAGAAGAGAAACACTACTGTATGCAAGACTCTGCTAGATGTGCGTGAGGAGCTAGACAGAAATCCCTACACCATCACGGATGGCCCGACTTCCACCCTCTTCCACTTCAGACTGGACCTCTGCACAGCGTGGTCTCAGCTGTTTCCAGCCAGTTTCAGCGGAGGCCGCACAGAGGAGGGTCATATCAAGCCAACCATCTGGTCAATCTGCCGCATGTAGACGCTCTTTAAGGGGAGCGAGTATCTCCTCTCATCAGGAACACGATTGCACTAGGAAGAAAAAAAGCCAGGGGGGAAAATGTACTCTGAGTTAAAAATCCAAGTATTACTTGCTAAGAGAATAAACTGCGGTTTCTCCACTGGGCACTGCAGGAGGCTCAGCAGCATCCCTGGCCTCTCCCGTAGGTGCCCCCTCACCCCCACTCCCCTAGTCGTGACAAGCAAGATTGCCTCCTCACATTGCTCAATGTTCTTTGAGGAGGAAACCACCCCCAGCTGGGGGACGTCATTCAATACCTTCACTTCAGGGGAAGAAACGGAGACTCAGGGAGGCTAAAAGATATTCACCCAAGGGGAGAGTGACCAGGACGAAAAACTCATCCCTTGGGTCCTTATCCTAGTCCCCCCAGAATTTCAGAAACACCTGAGCTATTTGAAAATACAGCTGGCTGGGGCACCTGGATGGCTCAGATCGGTTAAGCATCTGCCTTCGGCCCAGATAGTGATTCCCAGAGTCTGGGATCAAGCCCCACGTCGGACTCCCTGCTCAGCGGGGAGCCTGCTTCTCCCTCTTCCTCTGCCCTTCCCCCACTTGTGCCTCTCTCTCTCTCTCTCTCTCTCACTCAAATAAATAAAGAAAAATCTTAAAAAAAAGAATGAAAATATAGCTGGACTTTGAACAATGGCGGGGTTGGTGCAGTTGAAAGCCCACATACTGCTTGTGACTCCCTCAGAACTACTGACGGCCTACTGCTGACTGGAAGCCATACCAAGAACATCAACAGTCGGTTAACTTGAATTTTGTATGCTGCATGTATTAGACAATATATTCTTACAATGGAGTCGGTTAGAGGGAATAGTGTTACTAAGAAAATCATAAGGAAGAGAAAATGCATTTACAGGACTCCAATGTATTTATCAAAAAACACCTGCATGCACATCAGACCTGCATTGCTCAAGCGTCAACTGCACTGTGGTTTTTCCTGAGTTTAGAGTTCTTCCCATGCACAGCTAAAACCTAAATGCTTCACAGAGCTTTCTTGTTTTAAGGAAAAGCCCCTTTCCCCGCTCAAAGGAGATGCAAGTTTGAGAACCAAAAGTGTTTATCTGCCAACAGTTTCCACATACACTCATGACACGCTTGCCCCCAAAGACACAGGTTCCCACTGCTCGGCCCCACTACTGAACTCACTAGGCCCCGCTCCTCCTCCTCATGAGATCAAGTCCAACAGGTCCTTCAGCTCATCCCAAACGCTGCCCAGCCATGCACTTGGAGGTCTGGTCTTGCTGCCTGAACAGCCCTTCCTGGAAGCTCCCCCCATTGCTCACAGATCTTCTGAAAAGCGACCTCTGCAATGAAGCCCTCGGTACTCTCCAGGGCAGATCAGCTACGCCCTCCTCCATGCTTAGGCAGCTCTTCACGCAGCGCCTCACTGCTGAACACCCGGGGAGGAGCCAGTCTCCCCATGAGACCCCTCGGATGGACCCACATCACCAGAGCCAGGCACAGGATCAGGTCTAAGAGGAGTGTCTCCTTGCAGTCTGGCTCCTGGCTCCAACATATGACCAGAGGCTCTCTGTGCCTCCCTTTCTCCACATGTAAAATGAGACCAAAGGCACCTACCCTCCCGGGGCCTCTGTGAGACACTGACGCATATGACTGGTTGGAAAAGGGGCCTGGGCTATGGAAGGCGTTATACACAACAGTTATTACTCTTTCTTTCCCCCTCTCTCCCTTCCTTTTCCTTCTCAGTTAGGCTGTGTTCACCTAGTCTACACTACATGGCCTTAATGGAGATTTGGGGGACCGATTCTGCTCTGGTCTGTCAACGTAGTTCACAGACTTGATGGTAAAGACCGTCAATGGGACACTGAAGGTCAAATGCTGAAGCACAGCCCAGGACCAAGGGGTGTCCCCTAACCAAGGCAGTTTGGAAGGAGGTGGTAGGAATCCTCACAACAGAGGCTTTTTCTGAGCAGAGAGGTGCCATCCAATGCATGTGGGATAACCCGGTTTGATATTTCAATTGACACAGGGTCTCCTTCCCCATCCTCACTTCCAAACCATCCTGACTCAAATCAATACAACTACCTAGGACTCCTACCAGAAACTCCAGGACTTGTTTCTAAATCTTTCCCAGATTATCAGGGATTATCAGGATGGTTGAGACATGCTCAGTGAAACCCTGCTTTAAATGAAACTGAATTCTTCTGTACTTCCAAGAGCATTTCATTAAAAATCTCAATGACTGATGACTGCTCT
Source organism: Lontra canadensis (assembly GCF_010015895.1). Lineage (NCBI taxonomy): Eukaryota > Metazoa > Chordata > Mammalia > Carnivora > Mustelidae > Lontra > Lontra canadensis. Next base: position 16,639,214 of record NW_022631028.1, on the reverse strand, counting down.
TTCTCCCTCTCCTGCTGGTGGGTGATTTGGCTGGATCTCTTCCATCTGTCCATCCAGATCCACTCTCTGCCCTCCCCCATCCTTCTCTGGCCCCAGGGGTCAACTTAATAGAGTATACCAAAAGGGTCTCTGTGGCCCCTGACTTCTGGAAAGCATCGCCAAAGAGAAGCTCCCACAAAGAAGAGGGCAGAAGGATGGTTAAGTCTTTACTCTGCTGGCTCCCTTCTTGCAAGCTCACTGGAGCCAGCTCAGAGCAAGGCTTCTGCCAGGAACCCCCCACTCTTGCATGCCTCTGCCCACCCATGTTCCTGTGACCACGAACTGCTGCAGTGAGGATGGACAGTGGCGCTGCTCCCGTGGGTCCCCACACCCTGACGATACCCACGTGAATGGTCCTTTGTGAAACTCTTCTCCAGTGATGCAGTCTAAGTGTGCCACTGATTTTCTAGCAGGGACTTTGGATGAAAAGTTTGCATTATTTTTCTCCTCCTCCACATGCCAACCCCCCACCCCCTGGAGAAAGCAACTTACGTTGGAGCTGGAGTTGATGACTTTTAACTCGGGTGACTTAGGCCTGTGCACAGACTTCCCTTCTTGGTCCTGCCCTCCGTCTTCAGAAAAGAATTCCTTCCAGGGTGATTCCCGAAGATGTTTATCCACAGATACAATGTGTCCCTCAGTTGTAAACATGTATTTGGTTCCAGACTTGTGGACTGGATTCTCCTCATCAAATAACTAGTAAGGGGAAAAAAAAAAAAAAAAAAAACATAAAAGGAAAGGAAATAAAAAGGAAATAAAATTAAAGGAAAAAAAAAAAAGAAAATGAAAAAGATACAACTGGTAGGTCTAGGAATTTTGGAACAAACTCAGTCAAATGTATCCCAGACTACTCAGGGAGTAGAATTTGCCAGGTCCTCAAGCTTTTGAGCGACAAATGGGTGAAAAGGTGATTCCCAACTCTGGATGCAAACCAGAATCACCAGTTTTGTTTAAATCCAAATGCCTGAGTTTCCCCGATCCCATCTCACCCTGCTCAGACTTAAACATTCAGAAATCCCAGGGCTGAGACCCAAACTTGCATAGTCTACAAAAGCTCTCTCGATGACCCCCATGTGCTCCCCTGAGAGTTCTGGCACTAGAGTTCTAGAACCACCCCACTTCACACACGTAGGCTCCATACTAGAAAATGCTGGAAGGGAGGAAGCAGATCCTTCATCCTTCTCCACATCCCAGGGCCTGGCACAGAGCAGACACCTGTGCCATCATCCCACTGATTCCTGTCAGGACATAGGACAGGCTCCGAGGACAGAGGGCAGTGCTTTCCTTCAACAGGAGGAATGTGGCAGGAGCATCCAGAAAGAACATCTAACTGAATATAGGACAGGTCAGTGGGGGGAAAAGGCAGGTGTCTAGTAAATGTTAAATGAGTTAACATTTAGAACAGAAATCTCAGTGATGGAAGAAACCTCAGTCACCTGAAGTACTGTACAGATGAGGAAAAATGAGACTCGCCACACCTTGTCTGTGTTTCCACAGCTAACAGGGGAAGAATGTGGCAGGCCTACATTTTCTGGCCCCAGACCCTACGTTCTTTCCTCTAGAACTGCCTAGAAGGTCTCCTTCATTTGCTCTAGAATTCGCCCTGCGAACATCGCAGGCACCACGGGCTGCTGTATGGGATGCATGCAGGACTCCTGACAGCCTGCAGCAACCAGCCTGCACACCCCTCCCCACCAGCAAAGCACTGAGAGGGAGGCCTAGGCCCCCACAGGGATCTGATGGCAGGCCAGCCACCTTCCCATGGGTGTGCCTCCCCTGCAGTCTCCTGTGAAAAGTCACACCACTTTACACTGGTGATTCCAAACCCTGGCTTTACAGAAGCACAAGCCACTTGCCAGAATTACAGACTCTTGAGCCCACTTCTGAAGATCTGTTTCAAGAGGGCTGTAATTTTAACAAGGGCCCTAGGGTGATTCTGATCCAGCTGGCCCCTGGACCTGGGAACTGGGGACCTCAATAACAGCCTGTCACTACTGCTCTACTCCCTTTGAGTCTCAGCCTCCACACTGCTTTCCCAGCAGGAAGCCCTGCCCCTCTGCACCTTGAGGAAGCATTCTGCTGTACACAGCCATGCTGAGTACAGCCGCAGAGAAGGTGGGAGAGTAGCTGCATGCACAAGCCACAGAGACCGTGTGTGCACGCTGCGGAGCAGGGGAGTGGAAAGGGCACTGCAGGAGTCAAGACCAGGACTGAAGCCTCAGCTCTGCCCTACAGTCACCCAGAAAATCCAGGCAAGTCACCTGACATCTCCATATAGACAGCAGCTCCCAGAAGGGGAAGAACAAATGTTGACAAATGATCCCTTCAAGGTTTCCTCCAGCGCCCACGACTCTGTCTCTCTCCACACACCTGAGAGCCAATGGGCTGGGGTCTCGGCCCAACTCACAATCATCAGAAGATCCAGGAGTTGAAGACACTGCTCTCTTCCTCAGAGACTCCTTCCCCGACTACCACAACTCATGTGCGCGGCTCCTCTAGGAACCATGACCAGGACTTCATACCAGTTGTAATCTGAAGTTCCTTTGTTTACTTGTCAATGCCTCCCCAACAACATTAGAAACCACTGCAGACGAGAGCACTGCGCTCTTGTTTTGAGAGTACTGTGTCCCTGGGCCAGCACATGTCCAGCACAGAGCCGTGCCTAGTGAATACATACTAGGTGGAAGACCAAATGAATGTGTGCTCCGAGCACTAATAACCGTTTCTTGGGTTAACCTTCGAACACACATACCAGATACAGGTATTTACAGGTCTCACTGAGAAAGAAGCTCTCCATCCGGTCCTCTTTGGATTTGTCTATGACGTGATGCAACGTTGCATAACCACACCTATAAAACAAGTTTCCAGTTAGTCCTGTCTCTGCTCCTTCCTATCTGCTTACTAATTTAAGAAGTGGAAATAGTCTATTAATAGAATAATCACCAAATTATCAAATGCTATATGAAAAACAAATTAGGTTAGTTTTAAGAGCTATCCTTTTTCAGCCTAGACTATTTGCAAATTTATGAAAAAGTGGTTTGGCTGCTACATCAACAGGTTAATTATACGGGAAAGAAGAGGGCACTGGTGGAGGATATTTGCCAAGTACTTAACATGACACCAAGAAAATGATTGGCAACAAATTCAGAACTAATTGAAATTTTCTGTCCTACTATCTGTAGAATTGACTTAACATTGGCTAGCCTAAAATACTATTTTGTAAGAAAAAAAGATATACTGCTAGGCGAAAAAAAGTCACAAAATTGAAATACATATGTATAAACACATATTATATATAAAAATATATGAAAATGATCATAAGTATATAAACTTAAATGTTGACTATTGATTGTGGCTCTCTACACATGAAGATTACAATGATAATACTCTACCTCCATACTTCTTCTGTACTCCCTAAACTTTCTAGTACATGTATTATTTGTACAACTAGGAAGAATAAGTTACTTAAAAAGGACATACACAGTCTGCTGGAACCTTAGAGGAAAAAAAAGGTGAAAAAAAAAAGCAATTCCCACTGTAACGGACCAGTCCTGCTACACAAAAAGTAAGCAATTTCCCTGCAGAATTAATATTAATGATCTGTTCTATAAATTAAAGTGCAAAATAGAGTACTTCCCCGGAACAACTGAAAATAAATCAAAAGTGGCCAACAGAAAAAGGAAGGAACTTAGAAAACTAACTTGACTTTTGTGTACTTTTCCAGACTCTGCAGAATATCCATTCCTACATGGAGGTAGAAGGGATTCTTGGTTGCCTAGAGAGAACATGAGAGAATGTGATCCAGCAAGGGCCTGGAAAACATGCCATCAACAAACATCACGGTGACTGCAGGACTCTCCTGAGGAGGTGAGTCACTGGCCAAAGGCAGGCACAACGCCTAGCTCACGTTACCTTGAAGGGTCACAAATGGTAAAGAACAACGGTGTTCAGTTGGTTCCTGTCAAAGTACCTGTACCACCTGTTTAACCATGACCAGGGCTGAGACAATCCGCTCCGGGGTAGAACAACATTGTGCTCTGGCTCTCTTGATCCCCGCCATGATCCAAAATGAAATAATGTCTCACTGATGGTACCACATATGAGAACAAATCTCGTTTCTCTCTTGCCTCAGAACTCTCTATAAACTCAAGATGCAGACCCAAGGATGCAGGACTTGGCCCCCATTCCACTTACAGCCTTTTGAGGAAAAGCGAAGAGGAACAGGAAGATTTTCAAACAGGAGGCCCCCACACTTTGCTCTCCAACTGCCCTACGAACTCAGTCCTTAGGGTTGCTTACTCAGCTGTCACATGCTCTTGCATGGTTTCACTAGGACACCAATTCTCTGAGAAGACGAGACCGGTACCCCACCAAAAGTCTAAAAGCTGGGGGTCATCCTGAATTCCCACCTAGTGCCCGCCTGCAGCAGCAAATGCCAGCTCCTGCGTCTGAGGATAGCGGGCTGTGTGGGCAGAGAGCACAGGGCGTGGCATCCGAAGGCGGAGATGGGAAGCCCAAGGGTTCTCCCACTTCTACGAAAATAGTGGGAGGAAGAAGCTGAAAATAGGAAAGAAGAAGGGACAGAAATGAAAAGGTACAAACGCAAAGGCAACAGACTTAAGCTTAAGAGGAGGGCTCAGGCAGCACCAGCCATGGCGTCCCTGGAGCGCGGAGCCGGGCTATCCACCCAGCTCGAAGAAGCAAACTCGGAGGCTATCTGTGCCCTCTTCCGAGAGGTTATCTCAAACTCAGGAGGTCTCTCTTTACACGTGAGGCCTAGGACCCATTTCGTGGGATTTCTCCCTTTTTCATCTAGAAGCAAATGGCATGATTCAGTGTCAATTTTTTCTTTACTAAATCAAAACCGCAATACTAAGCCTACTATGAGGATGCCTAACAATGAGCATCTTCTTGTGCGGGCCGGCCCCCTACAGGCGTCTGTCTCAGGTCTACCGAGGTGCACTGAAGGCCGGCTTTGCACAAAGCTGCTGTATCTGTGAACGGGGGCAGGCTCTCCGTGTGAATGGATGGCACACCCAGAGGCACAAATATCTACCTTCGACGGCGGGGGAGGCTTCACAGCTAGAGCAGCAATCCCTCTGGCATTATATTCCATGCAAAAATTAACACTATACATTTTTTTTAAGGCATTAAACAAAAACAGATATTCAGATGAATCCCAGATGATTTCCTTTACCCAGAAAAGGAATTCCTTTGGTCTGAATAATGATTACACAGATCAGGGTTCCACAGGGCATGAGGAGAGAGCCATATCTCAAAAAAGAGTTCTTTGGCCAAATAAATCTAGAAAACATGGAGTACTAAGTCTTCTTTCATGTTTAAGGATGTGAGAGAAAGGCCTATCGTCCAGGCAGAATGGGCTTTGCAGAACGTAAGGTTCAACAACTCCGTGTGTGACCGCAGACACTTCTCTGTCCTGTGGACCCAGGAATCACACTCAGTACCAACCAGCCTATGGTTAGGCGGCCCCCGTATTGGAGTCACTAGGAAATCCTCTAGTTCTATACCCATCGGCCAGTGTCCGCTAAACACCAACCGCTACAGGTCCTGCTGGCATTTAAACACAGAATCCAGTACCTGGTAGAGAAGATACGTGGACTCCACTAACTCAGGTCTCAGCGGGTAGAAGAGCACGTCGGGGGCCTGGAGCTGCCAGTTGTACCTCTCAGGGAGGGCCCCGTAGCGTTTCCAGATGGCATAGTAAAAGGCATGGAGGCAGATGGCATCTTCCACATCTCCTATCAGAACCTAAGAAGAAGACGCTTTTCTCAAGTGGCAACACGTGACACAAAGGCCCTGGGCTCTCCCTCTGTCCCCCGGTTCTTATCCGACCTGGCTGGAGACAAAACCAACCCAAAAGTAGCAACCCAGAAAAAAGGATGCCCTCCCTAACAGACCATCCATGCCAAACCTGTGCAAACTGCATAGGACAACAGGTTAACTGTACTTGGGAGCAAAGAATAAACAATAAGAGACAGATGATCCAAAAATCACGTACGGTTACTTTCAGCCTCGGTTTTGCACTTATTTAGTCTGGCTCTGTTCAAGATCGGGAGGACTCATCTCACAAACAGAATAATCAAGACATACTGCGCGGCTACCCTCCCAAATCCGGACGAGCCAGGGAACGCTCTGGTATCATAACAGAGAAGAGAACCACAGAAACCCTTGGCAATGACCGCGTTCTCCTGGCAAACACAGGTGCTGAGTACCTGCAGTCCGGGGAAGAAGGCCTGCAGAGAGTCGATCCAAGTGTTCATCAGCTGCCCGCTGAACATGTTCACGTTCACGTACAGCGGTGGGTCTCCTTCTCCTTCGTTACAGGCTTCCCGGCTAACGGGCCAAGCAGAGTGCGCAGAGGTGAGGAGGAGGCTCACTGACAGCCCTCCAGCCCTACTCCTCCCGCAGCCCCTGCTGCTTTAACCTCAGTGGCATCAACATGAACATTTTCTCCTGACTCATTCTTTTCAACCTTTGAAGAAAAACTGCCTCTACCTGTGGACACCAGACTCTAGCATAAGGTAAAAGAGAATAAAAGTTCTGAACTTAGCCGTTGTAACTGATCAGGGATTTCACTGTGTTTTGCCGAAAGCACTTGGACACTCTGGCTTACGAATACTGCCACATAATGGGTATCTAGCAGAGTCTTTGCTGGATTTGACCTGAGTGGAAAATCCTTGTTACTTCTACATTAAAAAAAAAAAAAAAAGGAGTCTCTTCCCTAATAAGGTTCTACACCAGGGGCCTGAAGGAATCCATCAAGATGCTTGGGGATTATAGGTTGGAACTTTAAAAAGCAAAAATGGGGGTTCCTGGATGACTCAGTCAGTTAAGGGTCTGCCTTTGGCTCGGGTCATGATCCTGGGGTCCTGGGATCCAGCCCCACACTGGGCTCCGTGCTCAGCTTCTCCCTCTCACTCTGCCACTTCCCATGTTTGAGCTCTCTCTCTCTGTCAAATAAATAAATAAATCTTAAAAACAAAATAAATAAATAAATAAAAAGCAAAAATGACTGAACCCCAGCCAAACGGCCTCTTACTGAAACACAGCATTCACAAAAGGGGTTCCTACAACAGCTAACCTAGAAATGGGTCTAAGAAAATTCCAACAAGCAGAAACTCGGTAGCTACCACCCACATTAGATATTTAATATACAAAAGCATACAAAGAAAGACCTAAGGAAATGAGGGGACATCAGGGTTAGAAGCCACTGTAGCTTTCAATGGCACTTCTCTCCTGCCCTCCTGATTGTACAACTGGGTAGTAACAAATTATGCTCTTTTAAACAATGGGGGTGGGGGGGGAGATGTGGTAATTGTCCTTTCTCTCATTAGGTATAAAGACCAATCCAAACAATTCTTTGGCAAGTAAAAGAACCAAAATAATCTCAGTAATGGTCCTGTATTACAGCTCTATCTGCCATTAAAGCCACAGTGGAACATAGGCACATGTCACTCCTCATGGCAGCCAGTCTCCCCCATGGCCGCCAGAGATCCTGGACTCTGGGCAGTCACAGAGGGCGTGACATGTAGAGCCTACTCCCACACCGTACCACAGCCCGTGTGTGGGACCTGCAGACCTGGGCAGAAGTGTTGGTTTGTCAATCCACACTTTGGTCATGAAAGCACCCTTTTGGCCTCTTTCTATCCCTCTTGTATCAGTCACTCTGGGGGAAGCCAGCTGCCATGACTTGCCTACAAAGACGGCCACATGGCAAGCAACTGAAGCCTGCCGACCACCACAGGAGTGAGCCAAGAAGTGGGTCCTCTGGCCCCAACCAAGCCTTGACACGGCTGTAGACCCTGCCAATAGCCTGGTGACACCCTTGTGAGACCCTAGGTTCACTCAGCAGCTCCTGACTTCCTGACCTTCAGAAACTGTGGGAGATACTGTTTGTTGTCTTAAGCCATTAAGTGCTGGGGTAATTTGCTATGCTGCAGTAGAAGGCTAATACAGGTCTTCACCCCCAAGTATCTGCCCTAGAACTAGGAAGTGGGAAGATGAGTGCAGACACCACAAGACGCTGTGGATTCAGGCTGAGAACACACCCTACTTGTTTTACGGGGCAAGAGAGGAGACACACCCTCTTCTTAAGTAGTTCTGAATACTCCTGTATGCAGCATTAAACATCTCGAGGTCTTCCTTTTCTCCAAAGAGAATATAAGATTTCAAAAGGTATTCATAGAAGGAGTCTAGGCCAGCGCCCAAGCCGCTCTGCTTTCCAACCCAGCGGCCCGTCTGAATGTTCACCACATTGCCTGCAAAAAACAAACAAAGCCTGTGGGGCCCCCGGTGTCTGGGGACAGCTCCTCCTCCAGGGTGCCCTCAAGTCTGGCCCCACCCCTCAACCCGCACCCTGGGCCTTGGCAGAAAAGAAGGAATGAACGTCTGGCCCTCACATTATTATCAGTCCCATCAGCGGCAGACAGCCAGGAAATCTTTCTCAATACACGGTGTTTAAACACTGGGAACAAAACTGGGGAAAACACTTGAGGCAAGAGAAAAGTAAATTTGTCATTTTGCCTTTCCAGATTAACAGTGCATTTCAAATGCCAAAGGAGTGTTCAAACCTTTGACTTTGTAATGCCATTCCTGGCAACTTATCCTTAATGAAAAAAGTGTTTTTTAAGAAAAAGTATTGTGTCATTCATCAAGAATTATGAACTGTATGATTTATATTATCTGTAAAATAGGGGAGGAAGAGAGAAATAATCCAAGTACCCAACACTAGAAGAGTTAATTAATGGACTCTATGTAGATTTTAAAGATGGTAGCTATGAAAACAAGGTAACAACTTGAAAAACCTGAACTGCCTAATGTAAGGCAGAATAAAAATGCTTATTTATAAGCTGAAAATATATAAACATTGCACATGCAGACCGAAAGGGCCAATGGGAAATTTAAAAGGTAATAATTTATGGTGATACTGGCAAACCATTTGGTGGTGGAGTGGCAATTTGAGCAACTTGTTTATTTTTATCATTGCTGCTAAACACAACAAATACGTACATACATTTAATAACTTAAGGAATAACCAAAAATCACATTATGGACGCCTGGCTGGCTCGGTCGGTAGAGTATGCAACTCTTGAGCTCAGGTTCAAGCCACAGGCTGGGCACAGAGTTTACTTTAAAAAAAAAAAAAAATTACTTTTAAAAAGCAATGATTCTCTAGGACAACTAATCAAGGTACTTTTCAACAACAAAAAAAAGTTTTCTAGGAGCACCTGGGTGGCTCAGTTGGTTAAGCATCTGCCTTTGGTTCAGGTCATGATCCTGGAGTCCTGGGATGGAGCCCCACATCGGGCTCCCTTCTCAACAGGGAGTCTGCTTTTCCCTCTCCCTCTGCCCCTCCCCCTTGCTCATGCTCTTGCTCTCTCTCAACTGAATAAATTAAAAAAAAAATTTTTTTTTAATTTTTCTCAGTGTAAGACAATTTAAAATAGTATCTTGAGTGAGCAAAAACCTAGTACTTATTAAAGATGGATGATGAGTACACAGGGATTCATTATTCATTATACTTTCTCCCTACTTCTGCAGATTTGAAATGTTGCATAATAATTTTTAATAACATCCTGACCAAACATTCTCAAGAGGAAAAAAAAATCCCACCTGATATAGGGTTAATCTGGCCTTTCAACCTACCACCACATGCCTAGACTTTTTTAAAGGAAAAAGCCACTCTACCAGTAACTCCAAATGCCTATATTTAGAGCCTTATATTGAAACAATATAATCTGCTTCAGAGGCAATTCTTTTTATAGCATTTCCATTAACAATTATTTTCAAGTGGAACGTGCCCAGGGATTCAAATCAAAAGGGAACCCTCAAACAGCAAAAACATTATTCTTTCCCATCAAACATTACAGCCTCACTCTAAGGAGAAAGTCCTACAGAGAAATTGGACATGGCAGACATGAAGGGCCATTCTCTCTGAGGTGTCCACTGTCAGGTTCAGAGGCACAGACAGAAGGAGTGGAGAGTGGGGAGAGCCCCAGAGAAGAGGAAAGGAAAGGGGGCCAGATGTACCCAGTCCCAATGGCCTGAGAAGGTGCCACCACACCTAATAATCCCGTATCATTGCTCCGCAGGTTCCAAAGGGCTTTCACAGCACGTCTGGCCACCCACTCAAATGTAGAATCCCCTAGGAGTCGGCTCAGAATCCCAAATTCCACCAGAAGGGAACCGGCACCCGCTGTACATGTTTCATTATTGCTGTCAGGAGGAACGCCTGTCTTTAGATTCACCTGGGGACAGGAAGAGACAAAGGATTTGGGGCAAGACTTGTGAGGAACCCTCAGGGCTAGAAGGCCAAGTCACAGCCACTAGCCTCAACTACTGAACCGAACTTACTGCAGAGTGACTCAGCTCACCGCCTTCCATATCACACCTGAGATAGACATGGGAGTTAAGCTTCAAAGACACAAGACAATCAGAACACCACAGCCTTCTTTTAATAAGAGCAAGTCTTAGGGGAATGGTTACAATACCATGCACTAACCCACTTCGTTCCAGCACTAGGCTCTGGCATCAGAAACAAAGGCCAGCTGTGGAATTCCCCTATCAATTTTAAGTGAGCTACTAGGAACTCAACTCTGCTCAGTGAACATAAACAAATCACAGACTGGCAGACAAGGGAGACAGGAAGAAGGTGACAGCCAGTTTCATCACTGAGGCTCTGTGGGCTGGCAACTCTCTGCTGGTTACCTAAAAGGCTGACTCAATTCCAAAGGGAGTTCTGAGCTCAGCAAATCTGAAGCCACAAAGATATAATTGCATTCCAGATCTTGCATTTAAATCAGCAGCTCACTGGCTGGGCTGGGCAGGCTTTTATTTGAAAGATCCATGTGAAGCACTCCCAGGAACATTTACCAGGATCCGACAGTACACATATGAGGGTCTTTGGGGGAAGGTACTCGAGTCAGAAATAAGACAAATTCCCCATCCTATTTGGTAGCAGAGGATATAAATGGCACATGCAGAAGAACTTCAGAATACTGAGCACAGGAACCTAAGTTCCTTAAAGGGAAGAATCAGGTATGTCAGCCTTATGCTTGGCACTCAGTAGGTGCTTGGTAAATGTTGAATGAATTAAAAAAACATACACATCACATTTAGGGACACTCCCAAGGACACAGCTTTCCTCTTTCACATCACTCCCCCCACCCCCCAAATAACTTAATCAAAAAAGAATTTTAATTCAGGAAGATGCTGTGATGTCCAACTGGTCTACCTACCCGAGGATAGGGGATCCCTGTCTTGGTGTTCTCAAAGGCCGGCAGGAGGCGCACAGCCAGGTCATGGGCCATGTGCAGTAATTCGTTATCATAATCCTTAATTGTCATGTCACCAAAGGGCTGCTTGGAGTCAGTTATTATTCTGTGGGCAGAAAGGAGGCTTCCTAGGACCCTAAAAGACAGGATGACAAGAACACAAAAACAATACAATCACGCTGCTTGTCAACGCATACAATCCAGTTCACACTGCAAGCAGCGGCCTCAAATCCCTTGAACTCACAGCTGCCTGGAATCGGATAGACTAAACTCAATGGCTTCTTGAAGTTCCTTCCAGCCCTGATAAATGACCAATTCTTGAGTAACCACATTACTGAAGCGGGGTGGGGAGGGGAGAGAGAACCCTTCACCTGAGGCCACCAAGAATAATCTCACTTAAAGTAATAACCAATGACCAGTAGTCTCAATCATCTCATTGGATGGGAGGGTACTAACCATTCTCAGAATAAGCATTACCTTTCAGTATTAATAAATGACTCTTGGTTTCTCTCACATGGGGAAAACACTTCACCATATCAGAAACGGAAAAGGGAAAGACAACAAATACTAAGTACCTTCCCTAGTTCAGGTTGCCACGCAGCTGAGAAATTCTCCACTCTGGTGAGGAGGCAAGGTGTGGAAAAGGAGAAAGCGAGGAGAAGGGAAAGACCCGCTCCGAGGCAGAAGGCCACCAGCTCTAGAGCCATGTCCCTACAGAGCCAGGAATCATGCACCACCCCAATGATCGCAAGCCGACTGTGATGTTTGTCAGTACAAATGTTTTCATAACTTAAATTTCAAATAAATGATACATCTGGAATGGTATGTAATAACACAATTTTCAAAAAGTCTAAATAGTAAATTTTAATATATCAACAATATATCAACCCAGAAAGGCAAGATACAAAACTGAGTATGGAACATATACCCAATACCTCGGTGGGGAATGGTGGGGAGAGGGGCGGTGGACAGAGAAGACGGCGGGCAGTGGGGGGAGGCGGGGGTAGAGAGAAGAGAGAGTGGCACACAAGGGGGAAATACACCTGAAGGATAAGCAGTGGTCTTCTGTGGGTGGTAGGTAAGATGGGAAACTCTCATTTCCTTCAGAAATGTGTAGGGGTTTTCCTAGGACACAGGAAGGAAATGAGACCCAACACCAAGTGACAGTGAAAATCTGCCTTAAAAGGACACCCGTCTCCCACCTCATTAACACTTGAGTCTTTTTTTTCAGCCCCCAATGTAATTACTTTGAAATGTCCATTGTTCCACTGTTAATAAAGCCCAAAAGGGAGAGGAAAAATGGACACAGCACCCATAAGGTCCCCCATGGACTCTACCTGGCCCTCACAGCTGGGAAAACCTCACAGGAATTTTGCTGCTCACACACACAAAAGAAGCCTTCAAGCCATTTCATGTACTATTTTACCTGATTGTGGCCTCAAAGACTTGGACGGTGGAATCTTTGTCAAATGAAACTGTGTCGATCACTAACTTGACTGCTTTCTGGAACTCAGATGAATTTCCCATTATCTTCAAAAAGAGGAACACAAACCATTACAATAGCTTGAAATGACACAGAGGGACCACATATCTAAATGTCTGTACACGGTTTTGCCACCCTTGGGAGGAGTGGAAACACAAAAGTTAGAAAAGCACAGTTATCTCTTAGAATATATTCCAGGACAGATGGCAAGCCCATTTCCTGCAACTCAAGACTCCTATCTCCAAATAGTCAAACTGTGAAATATTCCTCATGAATCATTAGTATCCCTCACCTTCCCACTAGACTCTCCCTCAAATTTCAGTCTGATCTGATTTAGGATGCAAGGCACTGGAGTTCCTAAAACTCTAGAAAAGAGTAAAAATAAATCCAAAAACCAAAGAAACAAAAATATAACTTCCCCTATGCTCCTCAAATAAATTGACAGCTTGGGTGCCAGGAGACCAAAACATCTGGAAAACCACTTGTTGCTGGTTATCCAGATGTCTAAACACTTTGAGAAATAGTAGCATTATCTCTTGAAGCGCAGCATAAAACCAGTGGCATTCAAAACAAATAAAACATACAAATAATCAGCTCCATGTCCTTTTTAAAGACTGATCTAAAATTATGATTCCTATTTTGGGTACATAAATATGATCTCATACTAAGCCGCTCTCTCCAATATGAAGTGCAAATTGGGAACAAAATTTTACAGATTAACTGAACCAGAATGCTTTCATTCTGTTCAAAAATTTAGGACGATCCGGGGACTTTAAGGACATCATAATGATACACACAAAGGAAAAGCAAATAATTTCAAGCAGACACTATTTCTTTCAAGTGTGCCTTATTTCTTAGTATTTCTTGGTCTGGCCCATAATTTCATCCCTCTCTTCATTGTTATTTTGCCATAAACATGCAGAGCAACTACAGACGTTTCTTTCCTGGCCTTTACTTCTTTCTTTTTAAAAGATTATGCAATAGTGTTACATGTTGCCACCAATGGTCAGGGGACTGCTATCTTCTGAACGTTTCCACAGCACATCTGTTAGAGCCTGTTTAAAATGTTAGCAAGAGAACAAGAAAACCTCAACTGAGGTAACACCTGAAAAACAAGCCTGAAGTGCTAGCACACTGAAGACCGGATATTCTACAATGAAAACCACAAAAAATGGCTTTGTTTCCTTACAGATGCTCACCAGCAACAATATCTGTTAGCAGCTGCAGAGGCTGATATGATCTCAGATCAAGTGGAGGATGGTCAAGGAAGCCAGCAATTTTCAATTACATATTCTAATTTCCCACTGTAGTCACACAGCTATAGACAGAGCAAGCAGGCTGTGAAATCATTCGCTCAGGCTTAAGAAAACCTGGACTGAACAAAAGAGTTAAATCGGTTTCTTTATTGCAGGACTTCTCAGAGCCTTTAAAATGCTAGTATACATTGTAGCTCTCCAATAATGGGAGAGGCATACAGAACTTCTCAAGGTTCGTTTGGGAATAGAATTCTTCTTTTAGGGGCTATACCCTTGGAAATGTTGTTGGGAAGTGCTGAATTTGTAGAAATTCATTTTCTGAACACATATTTGCACTCCTACTATACCTCAGACACCATTAGATGGAGAGTGCAGGGAATAATAGAGATGAGGTCTCTGTACTTAATGAGCATGGCGGAGGGATAAAAAGACACAATGAGGGCCAGAAAGAGAGGTCACGGATGAGAGGTGCTCCTTCATAATGTATATGAGCTCCAGAAGACTGTTTAAGTAACACATATAAGGCTGAGTCAGCCTCTGGGATCTTCAACAAGTTAACTCTAATTAGGCTGAGCAGACTTGCCTGGGCACATTGTGATCGCCGATGACAAATGACTGAAGTGGGCAGCAAGAACCACAGAAAGAGCAACTGGGCCACTAAAACGCTGTGCAACCACAGGCTGTCCAAATGAAAGCCGAGAGGCCCCGCAGACCTGGGCCAAGAGCGCATAGGGAGGTCGGTCGCTCAAGCTCCTTCCAAGGCCTCATGAGTCTTCCGCCAGCAAACTCCGGGGCAGCTCTAAAACTGACTTAGCTAGCACTACCCGCTTGCAACCCCTGACAGCTCTAAACTCTTCTCAGGGAAGTTAAAACAGACAAGGGTATGTTATTAAATACAGGATTCGGGCTCAACTATGGGAAGAATTCTCTCATGGTAAAGGCGTGCTGGACAATGAAGCGGAGCAAAGAGGTTGTGCGGTCACCCTCACGAAGGAGGATTTAACAGGCTATGCTGAAATACAGTCCCTTGGAAGCACAGTGCAAGGGGCAGATGGTGCACAGGGCACGCACAGTGTGATGGTAAGTACCATGCCACACTCGGTCCTTCATGGCTGTCCTGAGGTCTCCAGCTCCCCAGCCTTCAGGAGGGAAACCACGGGTCGCTGGGGGGAAAGGCAGCACCCGAATTGGCAGCCCCAGTGTGGACAAAACACAGAGTGGCATGCAGAAAGGAGTGTTTCTAGAGAAGGCCCTGCGTGGGGGCCAGGACCAGGGCTCGGACACACTCTTGGGGAGCACTAGTCAGATGCTATTCCAAGGACCCACTGACGTGGAGCTTGTCTTTTACTTCTCAGATCTTAACTACAGTAGCTGTCAACTTGAATGTAATGCTCTATTGATTCCTTTATAGAATAAATTAGTGGGAAACTGGGAGAAACATAGGCTACCCTCAAAAAATCATACTTTTTTCTCCACTTTTTTTAGGGGAATCACATCTCCACTCCTTTGACCTTGAATGCCTTTCTCGCCCTCACCATTAAGGTCATTAAAATAAACAATGGCTATCAAAGTTATGAATACATTTTGAGTACCAGGTTTCTTGGAATTCCCATCCCTGGTGGGAACTAGAGATAATCAACTCCAAAATATCTTAATTAGTGAGAAAAAAAAATAAGGCTAAAGACTTACTGCAAGTGTATCCAGTGCATCCACAAGAGTCAATGAGTAATTCCCCAGGACATCATTGATGTTCAGATTTGAACTGAAAAAGAAATACAATTAAAGAAAGGGGCTTTATTTCAAATGAGAAAAGGGACAATAAAATTAAACACCCATCAGAAACTAAAACTGTTGGACTCTTATTGATTCGGGGACAATTATATGTGGGTAAGTATGGCAGTGGTCCTATCTGCCACTATCACTATCTCCTAAGTGACCATTTCTAGAGCGTCTGCAAACAGACTCAAGTCATACAACAACAGAGACACACTGATGATGCTATTGTGGGAAGAACATGCAACAGGAAGTTGAGAGATGGTGAACCAGAGTCATGTGCCCTCCTTGACATACCGTTTTATCACCACAAGTCACCTCCCTGGCCAGTTTCAAAGAGATCTTATTTCAAAATTATTAGGAATGAAAAAAGAAAAACCCTGTCATGTGAACTGCCCACGACCCTTTATTTTTTAAGATTTTACTTATTTATTTGTTTGAGAGAGCGTGCACGAGCAGGGGGTAGGGCGAGAGGAAGAAGCAGGCTCTCTACTAAGCAGTACTCGATCTCAGGACCCTGAGATCATGACCAGAGCCAAAGGCAGACACTTAACCGACTGAGCCACCCAGATGCACCACCCCACCCCGACACTTTAATACAGAAACCAGCTCCTCCAGCAGGTTCCACACAAAAAGAACCAAATACCTTCCATGATGGCCTGATTACCACTCCCCTGTGCTTTGGCTGGGGGAGTATAATAACTTCTTGATCTCATTTTCTCATTCACAACTCAATCCAAGAATCCCCATCACCTCTACCAACTCTGAGGAGCTGAGCCAAGACAGGACTTCTCTGAGCTGGAGCTACACACACATTTCTGCCCACACCTCCTGCCCCCACAGTCCACACCAATTCCCCTTTCTGAAGCAATCTTAAGCCACCAACTTCAGGCCTACAGTGAGGGTAAAGCTCCCCAGTCACTCGGACAGCTCCTCATAATGCTAAAAAACAATGACGAGGATGAGAAATAGGTCGGGGAAGGGTGGGGATAGAGACATCATGCAGCTTGACAAATCCCCAGGACTTCCGTTATTCCACTGTCTCATTCCCACAAGGCCAGGAAGGAAATGGCAAAAGCCTGAAAAGATGTAAGTAAGGAAAGAAATAGGACACCTGTTTACTTTTATTGAAGACCAAAGTGAAAAGCCCTAGCTCTATCTTCAACAGCAGATTCGCTGAAATGATGGCACCTCCCAGCACAGTCCCAGACCACGGTAGCTAGTCCTTGAGTCACTCGAATGGGGCCTGGTCTCCCTCCCTCCGTTCGGGAGGGTCTGCTCTGCTCTCTGAAAGCGCACCCTCCCATGTGCCTGGGCCCGGCCGACGGCCACATCACAGCTGCTCGTACACGAGCCTTCCTGTTGCTTTGTTGTGTGCTGTAGTACCCCACTGAATCTAGGACAACGAACTCAGAGCTAAGGTAAATACATTGTTTGAAACAAGCTATAGAGAAGGGGCTATCTGGGAACCAGGATTATCTCGCCCCTTACAAGCCATCAGGCCAACACACTGCACGGCTGAAAACTGCACCGGCTTCTTCTATGTGTAGATTCTTCCTAAATGGAGTTATATAATTGCAAAAGGTCCCCTAAGGAGGAGAGCTGGGGGTTAAAATAAGCACTTCAAGGGCAGTGCCAGCCAGAAAGGATACAGGAAATGCCAAACGTTGGAGAAGGTCAGAGTAGACAGGGAGCTCCTCCTGCTCGATTCTGCCAACTCTAGAATATTCTGTTGGGTTTAAATATTTAACTGCTTTGCTCTGCGGCTCAGAAACAATGAGTGGTTCCCACGACCCACCTCATTAGAAAATGGCTCTCTCGCCACTTAGCATCCAAGCTGGACGATGTGTAAAATACCCCAACTGCCCTCTCCTGAGCTGTACCTCGTCTGGGCCAAGGTCACCCTCTCCATCTGCACAGGCCCATGGAAGGTAGTATGACTTTTGATTGCTGTACTCCTTCACATGATGTATAGTACTTTTCCTGCAGGCTATAACTAAAAAGGACCCAATTTTACAATACCTCTCGATACAGTGTCCAAGCAGTCACTCACAATGAACAGTTACAAGCAATGCTACGGTTAAAAAAAAAAAAAAAAAAAAAAATTGGAATAAGTGGGTGGGGTCCTTCTCTCCACTTAAGACAAATCCCCTGAAAAATCTAAGGTGTGCATTAAAGCACTTTTAATTATTTTCTACCAAGTAATTGCTATACAGTCTTTCAAAATGTACCAAAATAGAAAGAAGAAAAAAAAAGAGGGTGTGAAGGGAAATGCAGATTCCATAAAACCCTCTTGGCCTAACAGCACCATTATACTGTGATTCCATTTATGCCAGCCCACAATGTGGGTGTACGACTGTGGCCTTGCTCTCTGGAGATAGTCTTGATCGATGGCTAGCCTGACTTACCTGCTAAGTGCCTCAAGCCAAGAACTCAATCTTTCAGTATAAGGATAGGCCCACAAGTACACCTTTCCACATGACCAGCTGGCGGAACTACGATGACCCAGAATTAAACTCTCCACTTAATTTTACCATGTGTGACTGTTCATGACATTCACCCCAGTGTGCATTTGTAAGGTTCGTATCACTCCAAAACAGAGCTGGAAGAAACTACAACCTTTGACGGGCAATTTTTTCTTATGTAACTAAGAAAATCAAACATATGGTTAAAAAAAAAAAACAAAACAGTCTCCCACATAGACTTAACCTGTACCAGCTGTTCAGAAATCTACCTAGTGCTGGGCAGGCACAGAGGTAATATAAGAAACGGTCTCTGTGTCGAGGGATTGATAATCTGGGGAGACACGACAAAGGGAAAGGAAGGTGAATATACAAGAGCACTCAGTTCTCAAGTGATGTTGAAAGGTGGAACAGCAGCCCAAAGAACCAAAGAAAGGAACTGAAAGGAGAACCAAGTATAAAGTGAGAAAAATAGTCTTCAAAAGTTCAATGGCATCACAGAAAACGACTTAGGTCTGACTCTGAAGTGGGACAGGAGTTTAGAAAGAAGGAAGAATGCACAGGAAGCCATCTTATGCTAGGGGTGCCTAGGAATGGGTCAGTTTGGGGGCCAATATCAGTTGGGGTTGTGCACAGATTTGCTTTTTTACTTGAACAGCAATATGGCTGGGAGGAAGCAAAGAAGGATCACGTGCCCAAAGCCTGAACTACTGTTAGCATTCACAAGATTACAAAAAATAGAATATCCAAATTTATTTGAAGAAACTTGGAACCTCCAACCCAAATTGGGGATATGATAGTAACTGACTTTGCAAAGTAATCTATAACTGGGCCAAAAGATTTGCTATTTTAAAGTGTTCAGGTTTCATTTACTTCACGGTAACTTCACGGTAACTCCTCACACTACCTACAGTCAAAGAAGACAGGCAAGACAAGCCTCAAGCACATGTGACTAAAAAGAAAAGAGACACAGGTAGAACACCCATGGTTTGTTTCTGTACTTCCTACATAATATTCTAATGGTTATGTCACTCTATATTTTAAATATATCATTAGAATAAACTTGAGAACTATCATTAGAATACATTTGATTTTTTTAAATCTGAAAAATCTGGGGGCACTTGGGTGGCTCAGTCGGTTAAGCGTCTGCCTTCAGCTCAGGTCATGATCTCGGGGTCATGAGATGGAACCCATGTCAGGCACCCTGCTCAGCTCCTTCTCCTTCTGTGCTCTCTCACTCTCACTCTTGCTCTCCTTTAAGTAAATAAAATCTTTACCCCCCCCCCAAAAAATTAAAAAACTAAATAAAATAAAATCTGAGAAGTTTTTACTGTAAGTGATCTATCTTGGGGATGTAAACGTATCCTATTGTTTCAGAGCCAGAATGACAAAGCTCTGGTTCTAAACTTTTCCTTGAAAATACTGGTCTGAAAAAAGTTAAGCTAAAGAAAGGAGAGTAAAAAAATTAACCTTTCCACTCTTTTGGAAGCAGCCAGTGTGAGGGTCTACTCAGGGTCACCATAACCCCAGAGTTCTTTCACCTCCTCAAAGACATCAAAGGTTTACCAACTGAAAGGTTTATTAACCTCTGGGCACAACCCCTCCCAAATGCCACCCCTCAGTAGTTCAAACTCCCATCTTTCCAACAACCATTCAGCTGTCTCAAAGCAAGCTGACCTTAGTTTACCTGCACTGCCATTGTACAATCAAACCAAGACCCTCCTCAGCACACTTCATCCTGAAACAAAAGCCTATGCCACCCGGAACTACCACAGGGACCAGCAAGTTAATCAACTGCCACGTCACCTTGCTGGAGAGGGGCTCCAACTCTCCAAAGGATTTCTACGGTTCATTAAGAAAAGCATCAAAATGTCATCAACTCACTCTCCTGATCATGATATTCCCAACTGAAAGCGTTATCACAAGTCCTCATTAAACTGTTTTCCTTAGGTCCACACCATAAAAGGAAATCTGAGGAAGAAGTCTGTGAGAGAGAATAAGGGCACTTACTCAAAGTAACCTCTCCCGCCTTGTAATACCATGAGCATTAGGGGGAAAATACAAGTAAGATCCAAAATATGTACACACACTTGGTTTCAACTATGTAAAATATGTGTAGGCATATGGGTGGGAGCTGGCAGGAAAAATAAATTAAAAATAACTGTCTGACGGGGTTTTAGGCTTTTTTATTTTTTCAAATTTTAATCTTTTTTTTTTTCCTCCAACAACAAACAACAAAAAATGAGATCCAAAGAAAATACATAGGTATAAAGTCTGGTACATTTAAGGACTAACAATTAACTCATTAATTTCCTAATATCTGGAAAGGCCCCAGTAATTTTTATCAAATATTAATAAAAATTTTTCTCAAAAAAAAAAAACAAACTGAGAAAGTGTTTATATGCATAAAGCCCGATAAGGTGACACAAAAGAAGTAACTCATCAGTTTCCTACAATCTTTAAAAGGTCCAGTCCTTTGAAATAGCTTGGACTGTGCCCCTCGCTTCACTAAAACTGATGCTCCTCAAATTGTCATCTGAGATATGACTCTGTAGATAACCAAACCATTTTTAAAAATTCTTCAAGCCCCTTTAGTATATGGGCTTCCTTTTCAGAATTTAAGGACTGGACTCTTCCTTTTACCAGGTGAAGGAAGATACATCCCCCTAAAAGTCCAAAGGCACCCACAGAACCTGGGGTCAAGTCAATGCGCAGCCCAACTCCTCCACTCCCAACCACCCAGAGGAAGGTAGTCACCTATCTGGTCTAACAGGATCCATGGCAAAGCACACCCATTCCCTCCAGCTGGAAGGTCCTCAGCTGGGTATGCTGTCCTCTTGGACTCTGATGTCAACAGGGGTGACCCTGGAAGCTTGACCTCCAAAGGCTGGTGGGAGGGGAGGACTGGCTGACCTTACTGGACAGTCCAGCCACCAGAGTGGAGGAATTTATGGAACAGATAAAGGTGACAAGCAATGCAGTGGCCAAAGAATCAAACCCTGAGTATCAAGACCCCAAATCTGAGCTAGATAGCCTCTGTCTCTCAATCTCCATCCCCCCCACCCCCCTTTCCTGTAAGTTCCCTTAGCCTAAGTAGCAGCCCCTGTAAATGAAGGACAAAGGTTGTAACCCTGCTCTGCCTCCCGATCACTGGCTGGCTTTGGAGAAGTCCTTTCCGGGAACCAACTCCTGAATTTTTATATGGGGATGGGTGGAAGGGAGATGGAAGGCTTGTTTTGAAAGCTGCGTTTACAAGGGATTTCGTTTTGATTATATACATGTTCATCTGAAGAAGGGGTTGTTGAAGATGAGAATCTAAAGCCTCCGAAGCTAACCCCTGGTACTGCTACCGTCCCTTCCGGTCTCTGAGCCTCAGTTTCCCCATCTGTAAAAGAGACTGCGTTGGACAGCTGTCCTGTAACTCAGAAATCCCGAGAGAATCAAGAAAGAGGACAGCCACCGGCCCATCCACAACCCCCGCCCAAGCCCAGGGGGACCCCCCGGGGGAAGTGTCAGGGCCAAAGCACTGAGCGGGAAGGTGTGGCTCCAGGCCCCCAAATGCCTTGGCATCCCTTGGGGGACCCGGAGGTCAGAAGGCTGCACCCTGACCGGGAGGACGGAAGGAAGCGCGTGGGGCGCGCGGCCCGGGCGTCGGGCCAGCGCCTACTACTCACGGGTCCCCGCGGTCAGGCCCTCGGCCGCGGCAGTGGATGGGGTTGAGCTCGTCCTGGGGAAAGGCGTGCGCCATGTAGTTGTCGTAGCCGAAGACGAACATGCCCCGCGCCAGGTCGCGCATCTGGGCGCGCAGCTGCGGCGGGAAGGCGCCGCTGTAGCGCTTCTCGTACTCGTCCCGGCCGCGGCCCCGGCCACCCAGCACGTAGCCCCAGTGGGCCGGCCCGCACACTCCCGGCTCCGGCCGCCGCGGAGCCCGCCGCCGTCCCGCCGCCGCCGCCCCAGGGACGGGCGGCTGCAGCCACGACGGCCCCGACGGCCCCCCGGGCGGCCCGGGCTGGCCGGCGGGCCCCAAGGCAGGAGACTCGGGGCCGTCGGGGGCCCTCAGGCGCTGGAAGCCGAAGCTGAGCGGAAAACGCTGGTAGAAGCCCATGCTGGGCCCCAGCCCGAAGACGAGCCACAGCACTCCATGGAGGCCAAGCCGGAGGAGCACCAGCCCCAGGACGAGCGCTCGCCATTGCATGGTCGCGCGGGCGCCGCGGGCATTATTTTAAAGCGCGGGGGACCTCCCCCGCGGACCACCGCACCCCACACCCGCCCCGTAGCCCCGCTCACTTCCCCTTTAAGGAACTCCCCCGTGACGCACCAGGAACTAGCCCATTGTCCCCCACCCCCAGTCCCTCGGGCCGCCCGGCCAGGCCCCGCGTTCGCCCGCCCAGTCGCCCGGGATTGGCCCCGGCCCGGCCCAACCTCGTGGGGGCGCGGCCGGGGACTCCCTCCCGCGCCATAGGCTGCCCGGACTTCCGCAGCGCCGCGAGGCCCCGCCCCATCTCCCGCCCCGCCCTCGGGCCCCCGCCCCATCATCGCCCCGCCCCCTGGGCGGTCGGAGTCCAGATGGGCTGGCGTGGCGAGTAAGGGCCGCTGGGGCTACTGGCGAGGAAACTTCCAGCCAATGGGAGCGCGGCACGGGAGCACCACAGGGACGCCGGACAGAGACGTGGCCCCCAACCAGCGGTCTTCGGGTAGAGCGTGTCTCCCTCCTAGCCGGGACCGGAGAAAGCCACTCCAGCTCTAGGTTAGGGATGTGCCAGTTAAAAGACGTAAGGAAGGGCGCCTGGGTGGCTCAGTGGGTTAAGCCGCTGCCTTCAGCTCAGGTCATGATCTCGGGGTCCTGGGATCGAGTCCCGAATCGGGCTCTCTGCTCAGCGGGGAGCCTGCTTCCCTCTCTCTCTGCCTGCCTCTTCATCTGCTTGTGATCTCTCTGTCAAATAAATAAATAAAATCTTTAAAAAAAATTTGTATAAATACAGCCTCCTCTCGCCCTCTCTTCTCCTTCTGGTATACTCTTTAATCTTAAAAAAAAAAAAAAAAAAAAAGACGTAAGGAAAAGGAGCTACTTTTGCATTGCAAGGGCAGGGTTTTTAACAGGACCGTCGTTTACGGTGGGATACTACCTGATAGCCCCGGACCGCACAAAAAGGTATCCTGAATTCTACTCTTTTTATCAGAACACCCTAATTTGTAAGAACCGCTCACTGTGATTGTAGAACACGTATTCCCAGATCTTGTAGTAGACCTAGCAAATACCAGTGGAGGGTCCTGGAAATGTCTGTATACCAAGTGCTCTTGGACAATTCTTAGCATCTGACAATTTCAGGAAATGCTAAATTAGGCTATATTGCCTTTGTCTCGGAAACAGGAGCTTCAGAAAAAAGGGGAAGAGTCATGGCCGCCGCTACCACCGACTTATTTTTGCCAAATCCATTTAACCAAGTCCCCTCCCACCTCTGCTACTCCCACCGTCTCTCCTATGCACCACAGTAGCTACCTAACCTTTCGGTTGTAGGATAGAGTCCTGGTCAAATCACTTTACCCATTCTGTGTCTACTTCCTATAATTAAGAAGGTTGCAAATATCAGCTCTGAAGGACTATGGCTCTCATGTAACGATTCAACAGTGTGAGGGTTTTGTTTTGTTTGCTACATTTGTAGATACCTATTAAGATGTTCCCTCAAAGTTAGACCATATGCCTGTTACACCAAGGTTTCTGAAAAGCACAGGAAGCAAAGACTGATGGATGGCCCAAATCAGGGACTGGCTGAGTGACCAAAGCAGTGATTAAGAGGATGATAAAGTTATGTGGTACAATCATCACATTCTCAGGGGACTTTTTGCAACACAGAGGTGTAAGTAATGGAGACTCTGAGGGAGCCCAAAGAAACATTTTATTACAACACAAAGTAACTGGCACCTAGTAAGGCCAGCTTTTTGTGGGGTTTTTTTTTTTTTTTTTTGGCTGAGCCTTATCCCTCCCCCCACCCCCGAATTCTGAGAGATGGGCCTGCCCAAGCATCAAAGAGTATAAAGAGAGATTGAACCAAGGTCTTTTGCCTACGGAGATTCTTTTACTCCTCTGTGCAAGGCAGCTAGGAACCCTGCTGGAAATCCAATCTTAGCCCTTGATCCCGGACTTTCAGGTCTGCCTTCCCAGAACCTGAAAACCGAATGTGAACATGAAGGTATATGTTGTTCCCTTCGTAATTATTTTACTGCAAATTTTAAAAGTTTTAAATTTGCTTTGCTCCCTGGTTAAGTGCAGTCCACATTAATGACAGCTCCTGTCCTCACATTTGGAGACAAGCTCTAATAAAAAACAAAGAGAAAACCATCCAACTTCTGAAAGATGCTTGTCCTGGTAAAGCTGACAGTAGCTAGCTGCCAGTGGTATATATCTTATGGTTTTCAAAATGTGATCCGTTTAATCTTCACAGAAAGCGTTGTTTAGGCCTAGTCCACATGCCCTAAGGGAAGAAATCAGGTTGGAAGGTTCAAGTTCTCTGAGCTACTTACTGTGGGCAGAAAAAGAGCTACCACCCAGGTTTCCTGAACTTGACTTAATTTACCAAAACTAGCTGGCCCTCAAAGCAAATGAAGACTGCTTTTTCTATTCTTCCTAAACCACCATTGGCTTGGCAACATTGTTGACATTAGTGCCCTGCAAGGCACAGCCCAAGATTTGGGGGCCAGGTTCAAAAAGTGTTTTGTCTTGAATTAAACTGAGCCAAAGGAACACAAAGTATCTCCTGCTAGCCTTTTAGATTAGCCTAGGTCTCCCCTCAAGGTAAATGTGGCTGTTAAGTCTGGGACAACACCCCTATGTAATCAGAAAACCTCAACCTTAAAAATCAACTTTATGAGGGGCGCCTGGGTGGCTCAGTGGGTTAAGCCTCTACCTTCGGCTCAGGTCATGGTCTCAGGGTCCTGGGATCGAGCCCCGAATAGGGCTCTCTGCTCAGCGGGGAGCCTGCTTCCCTTCCTCTCTCTCTCTGCCTGCCTCTCTGCCTACTTGTGATCTCTCTCTGTCAAATAAATAAATAAAATCTTTAAAAAATAAAAAATCAACTTTATGAAAGGCTTTTCTGCACAGTCTCACGAGATGATCAGGGGACTGATAAAAAAAAAAAAATGAAATGTACTATGGTAAAAATGGCTTCACTCTGGGGGACGCAGAAGAGATGACAGCTAGAACTCCAGACTCCGAAGCCTGACTGCCAGATGTTCAAATCATAGCTTTGGCCTCTGAGTGACCCTGGAAAGTTACTTAACTTTTCCTGGTTTTCCCATCTGTAAAATGAGGGTAGTAAGAGCAGTACTCAGAGCATACGGCAGTGGTAAGAACTGAAGTACTGAATGTATATAGTGTACTACAACGGTGTTCCATGGTGAGCACTATTACTACTCATTTAGTAAAAGTACCCGGTACATATGAATCTGTCTCTTGGATGAATTAAACAAGTAAGCCCCTCCTATTTTCAAAGCACTATTTTAGGAGAAAACTGTGTCTAAGGAAACCAAGTATGAGACTGGACAAGAACTAGAACTTACCAGTGCAGCATGGGCAGAAAGAGATTTGGAACCTCACATCTAATTCCAGTTCTACTTAACCTGTTTCAGCTTCTATACCTCATGGTCCTAAATCTCTGTGATTTGGAATTCTATCCTACAAGGTGATCCAAATTCAATCTCCCTCTTACTTTGACAGGTGAAGGAAGTGACCTAGAAGGTATATTTTGGTGCCTTTAAAGATATCCTCCATTGTAAATAAATCAGCAGACATTCCAGTTTTCAGAATCAATCTTGTGAGTCTAAGTCAATCAGCGCACTAAGTTCCTAAAACTGTAAAGCCAGAAAACAGCTCGGCCCTATAATAACCTCAAAGGGTACAAGAATACTTCCAGAGATGCCTATGTTAAATATAAGCATTAAAATAGTCTCTTACAAGGAGGATTTCTCTGCTCTAAGAAACTATAAGGGATTTATCATCTAAAGCAATAATATAAAACAAGTGGTATAATAACTTTTAAGACAGAGTACTGCGGGACGCCTGGGTGGCTCAGTGGGTTAAAGCCTCAGCCTTCAGCTGAGGTCATGATTCCAGGGTCCTGGGATCTCTGCTCCACAGGGAGTCTGCTTCCTCCTCTCTCTCTGCCTGCCTCTCTGCCTACTTGTGATCTGTCAAGTAAATAAAAATCTTAAAACAAAACAAAACAAAAAGAGTACTGCTTCTTTCTGAAGCAATGTATACTTTCTAAAAGGCAAAGTGGGGGGGGTGACTTAAGAAAAAGGGGTAGGGACAAGGAGGAAATTACCTATAATCACATTAATTTGGTAGAGATCCAACACCAGAATTAAGGTAATATTGTCTCCTCGGCTGGGTAAGAAAAGCTAAATTTCACATGCTTAAAATTGTATTGTATATAATTACCATTCCCACTTTATTTGATGGGCAGAAATCCAGAAGTCTCTCAACACACTCTGCTGACAAGACACAGGGAACAGGAACTGGTAGAAATAAAAACTGGCATAGTCTCTGTGAAGGGCAGTTTGGCAATTCCTAGCCAAAGTACAAACCCATTTACCCTTTGACACAAATAAGCTTCTGTGAATTGCTGCACACATACATGATTCACTGCAGTACTGGTCACAAAAGCAAAAGGTTTTAACAAACCAAATAACTATCAACAAGGGACCAGTTAGGAATCTGGAACAGTGAAAAAACAGACAATGACATGGGAACCATGCTGCTATGAAGGAGAATGAGGAACTCTCTATACACTGATATAGAAAGATCGCTAGGACAGAGGAATTGGATAAATTCATATTCAAATCAGTATGCTTTCTACATAAGAAAGTGAGACATATATATGTATATATATATTCCTATTTGCTTTTTGTATTTTGTATAAAGAAAACACTAGAAAAATAAATAGTGATAGAAAGTGATACAAGGATTACCTGTAAGACCAGAGTGGTGGTGGAAGGGTGGATACTCATTCATGGGTCAGACCATCATGTTTCTTAGGGTATTTTCAATTTTTGAATCATGTGACCTATTAAAAATCATTCAAAAAATAAATGGAATCTAGGGAAATAAGTGGTTACCTTCCTTTCCCCACCTGTTCTAACTACTAAACCACTATGCAGTGGTTATCCATCAAGAATTGATATTCACCATTCATAGGCCTGCCCCACCCTTTAGGTCACTGATGTTTCCAGAGAAAGTAGTTATCATAAAAATTCTTAACCTTCTTTGAAGGGTGAGGAGAGCTTGTGCTTTCATTAAGTCAGTCAGTGGTATGATAAATACGAATTTCTTTTTCCTTAGAAAAATACTGGGTAAATGGTAGGTAGAAATGGTGGACTTTTCATATATAGGAACAAGACGGCACATTGTGTGATAAAGATGGTACAAAACTGAGGGTAGGCCAAAGCTGTGTATAAAAGCTGGCTGGAGAAGACACCATAATTGGCAATCTATTAATGTTCTATTTCCCATGTTCAAAAGGGATTATATTGATTTTCTTGTTTGGTTTTTTTTTTTTTTTTTTTAAAGATTTATTTTGACAGAAAGACAATGAGAGAGGGAAAACAAGCAGGGGGAATGGAAGAGGGAGAAGCAGGCTTCCTGCTGAACAGGGAGAAGGGGGCCTTGATGCGGGCGATGCAGGCCTTGATCCCAGAACCCCAGGATCATGACCTGAACCGAAGGCAGACACTTAACAAGTGAGCCCCCAGGGGCCCCAAGGTATTTTTCCCCCTCTCAATACTATGAAAAGAAGTATTTTCTAACTGTTGCAGTTTTCTCCAAGCTCCAAATCAATTCTAGCAGAACCCAGTAACACTGCAGTTATAAAGTGTTAAACATTAGCTCTAAAATAGTTTGCCCCCAAATTGGTAGTAGGTATGTGTTTTCCACATTGTATACCAGAATAAACAATTTTCTGCAGTCTGGGAGAAATACTTTAAATTTTTTAAATGGTCTTCAAGTTAGAAGCCTGTATGTTTTATAGCATTTCCTTCAAATAAAATCTAAGTTATTGTTTCATTCTGTAAAATGTCTGTGATCTCCAGCTCTTAACTGTGTTAAAGTGATAAAATGTAAATATTTGTACTTTTGGATTATTTCCAAGATGAAAAACATGCAAAGTTAACATATTCACTAGGCCAAGTGGGTCTTTTCATCTACTCTGCTGTTTTACCATCATCCACATCTCTTGGCTGCTAAAACGGTGGTAGCCTGTTAGGAGAAATTATACTAGAAATCCTCTCTTCATTTTACAGATGGGAAAACTACAGAGCCAGAGGCAATTCAGCAACTTACCACACAAATCAGTTAATAACAAAGAAAGGAACCCATTTTCTCAGATGTCAATCCAGCACTCCTGTCAGAGCCGAACTACATTAGCATTTTAAACTTGACAAATTATTTTCCTACCCATTCTTTCCTCTTATAAATTCATGACCTGCAAGCCCCAATAAAGTGATTTTTTCTCCTCTGATTCCTGCTAGGAAATCTGCATTACCTAAGTTACCAGCTGCCTTGCGGTTTTAAAATAGAAATTACCTTACTGAAGAGGGGGCTTGTTAATGAAATGGAATAATGAATGACTACTGCGATTGCTTAGATTAAGAAACTTCCCACTGCAATCTATCTGGCATATCAATGAACTGCTTCTGTTTCCCTAAGAACAGTCAAGAAGTAGCAATTACAAAAGCACCCATTTTTAGTAACAGCGGAGTTTTAAACAGAAATTGTGCGGAGGCTATTTACTAATCAACAGGAAACACCTGCAGCCGCACATTGTAGAACTACAAGCTTAAGGAAGTTGGCATGGCTAGTGTTTGCATTATTTTCTTTTCAATTACCTTCACAGGCATATACATTGTTGAGGGCACAACAGTTAAAAGTTTGTAAGAGAACAAAATTTTTCTACCAATCAATAT
The DNA here is from genome assembly GCF_010015895.1 of Lontra canadensis. Lineage (NCBI taxonomy): Eukaryota > Metazoa > Chordata > Mammalia > Carnivora > Mustelidae > Lontra > Lontra canadensis. Next base: position 16,609,951 of record NW_022631028.1, on the reverse strand, counting down.
GGTGGTTTCCCCACGATGGCCTTTTTAAAGTATTTGGCCAAGTGGATGTTACTTTATAATGCTGGCTACAGTAAATTCAGACTTCCACTCCAGTTGCCATCTACCAGATGAGGAGGCTAGAATTATCAAATCAACAGGATTTCAGTACAACTGGATCCTGTATGTCTAGAACTACACAAAGCAATTAGTTCCTCAGTCAAAACAATGAATACTAAAGTAGCCACAGTCCAACACATAGAGAATTTTGTTCCTTTGACTGAATCAAGTCTCAATTTTTGAAAGCAGTTAAAAGCTTAACATCAAGGATAAAACTAACCTTCTATCCTTCCCACTCCTTCCCCACACATCACATTCCTCCTTCAAAAATCACTTTGGGGTGCCTGGGTGGCTCAGTTGGTTAAGCAACTGCCTTCCGCTCGGGTCATGATCCTGGAGTCCCAGGTATTCAGTCCCGAATTGGGCTCCCTGCTCAGCAGGGAGTCTGCTTCTCCCTCTGACCCTCCCCCTTCTCATGCTCACGCACCCACGCTCGCTCTCTCTCTCTCTCTAATAAATAAAATCTTAAAAAAAAAAAATCCCTTTGGTAGGAGGGTGACGAAAAGAGGACCAAGTTAACTGCTGACGAAATGCCTCCACCAATTCCATACAAGAAATGAAACCAGATATCCTAGGGACTTCTGTCCAGACATGCTAAATCACACATCCAACTGGCCAACAAGGTTTAGCTGTAAAGAATAACAGAATGGCTATGGAAAAGAGCCAAGCTAACTTTTCTTGAGTAAAATTACCTAAGATCATTTCTGCAATAGCTTTGATGAGATAAATGTTCACTTTTATAATGCAAAACATATACCACACTAGGGAAGTAGGCCAAATGGCTTTACCTTAAAAATATGCTTCTGGGGGTGCCTGGCTGGCTCAGTGGGTTAAAGCCTCTGCCTTTGGCTCAGGTCATGATCTCAGGGTCCTGGGATCAAGCCCCGCATTGGGCTCTCTGCTCAGCGGGAAGCCTGCTTCCCCCCCTTCTCTGCCTGCCTCTCTGCCTACTTGTGATCTCTGTCAAATAAATAAATAAAATCTTAAAAAATATATATGCTTCTGTGGGAAAACCACCATGTTTGATATTTAACATCTTTTCATTCTGGAACAGAAGTAAGTAGGCCTGCCTTGCAATTTCAGTTTATTAGATTTTTATTATAATTTTTGAAACAAATAAACTATAAAATGTCTAAACAACTAGCTCTTGCCACTTCCAGAAGTCCTAAATTTGGTATATCAGGACGGTTTGTAACAGCATCTCCTCCACCATGTCCGCCCCAAAAAATCGCACTATCAACCCTGTGGTTATTTTAAAAGTTTATTTCTATTTTAACTAACTCGCAGACTCAATTCTTTGAGAAATGAGCTGATTTCTTTCTAGCACACTATGGAACTTGCTCATCGTAACTTTCTTCCCAACCCCTTCCAAAAAAATCAGCACCTTCCATTACCATGCACATTTTAAGTTAAAATTGTCAATACAACCCTCAAAATGCAAGTTTATTGAATAAAGCTGAGAAGAGCAGTAAACAGACAAAAAATGCATCACCTAAATAAAAAAATTCACGTATTTACAAAGTTCAGTAACTGTTAAGTTTTCACATGCAGAAGTTAATGCACAGGAAAATGTTGGTAGTAGAGTTTGGATGTCTTGAAATGCTGAAAGCAATGAACAGACACATAAACATTAAGTTTTAGCTATAGGTCAATTAACGAACCTATGCGGTCCCCACACAGTCACTCACTTTAGTTCCAATTCCTCCTTTCAGGCACAAGCAAATTGCCACATTCTTTGTAATGGTTCACAGTAACCATTAACGGTGTTGAGCTACTGTAGCAAGTTTAAATATCCCTTCATTTACAGAACCATCCATCCCATCAGGGAAGTATGCAACACGCTTCAAAGAATAAGAACAGAATTTTAAAAGCTGAGATTCTACTCATAAAAATGTGAATGGAGAAAAACAAGTAGTATCTGTGCAACACAGTGCAGTATTTTGTACAGAATATTGTTAAGGCCATGGCAGTCTATAAATTAAAACTGGTATTCATTAAAACAACTGTTGACTGCACTTTTGAGTGCTCAACATCTATGGAAATGCACTGTCTACATGAGTGCTGCTTAACAAAAGAAACAAAATCACACACAGTGTGAGGCAACACATAAGCGGGTGTAGCAAAAAGTTGTATCTACTACAGTGGTTTATGTGAATAACAATTTACAAGTGAACCAGTATTAATGTGTCCCTTTATGTATATGGACATCACTAAACTACAAAACATGTTCGTTTTAAGTTTTTATACATCTCCGTATAGTAGAAGCAAACAATACACAGCATCAGTTCCTCAGTTCTCTGTGTGACTGATTACTAAACAACCTGTAGACGTTGTGCATGATTACATTAGAGAGAGCAGGCAGGTCTAGAGTTGTCACAATAATCAAGATGTCTAATGGCACCAGACAAAAGAGTGCCAAACCTTACCTCAATAAGAGAGAAAAATAAGAATTTTTACTTGTTTCTAAGTATCTATTGTGCTGAAAGTCTATGACTGGATATAAAAAGTCGAGAGTTAGAGTGTCATGCAGCAGCACTGATTTAATGACTAGAGATAGAAAGAACAAACAGGTGTTTGAACAAAGTCTGACAATCTTAACACATTTTATTACATTGGCTGGAATGCTCTAAATCCATGAAAGCCTTTGAGAAAATCTTCAATTCCCAACCCCTTAAAAAAGTGTGTTGAGCCCCCCCCAACCCCAAAAAAGAGAAAAAGAAAAAGAAGAAAAAATAGAGAAGTAATGATCTGGACAGATATACAACAGCATGCCTTAGTTCCTCTCATATCCCCAACTGCTATCTGCGATGAAGAATTCTCAGAAAACAGATGTTTTAAAAATTCATATACGATCCCACCAGTGTAAAAAACCATAACAACACTGATCTGGTGCCTCAGCTCACTCTTTGCAGACCATTTTTTTAAATTCCTAAGGTGTAATTATACATTTCACATGCATTTGTGAGATATGTAAACATTATGTTTATATCCCACATGAGTCAAGCTAAAGGTTTCCTAAATACTGTGTGGCACTAGAAACTTCATGCTGTATCAAGTCAGTATCAGTATTAAGTGAATGGATTCTACAATGAAATATCATAGACATTTACTGAAAACCAATATAAAAATCTGGCCCAGAAAGACCAGAACAGAAATATGCAATTTTCTTGATTTAAGATGGTCAAGTGTTTTTGTTTAAAAAAAAAAAAAAAAAAAAAAAAGGCTCTACACACTGTTTAAGACAAGTATATAAGATGCTTTTCTGTGTGTGCTGACTTTATCATGACAACTCTAGCTGATTCTTTATGAAGGATTAGGGATACACATCTTCAGCAGTGCACAAGAGAAATAAACTCTGAAAAAGGCAATTTCTTGGGTTTAGGAAGGACCGTATTCTGGGAAGTACTTCAGAGGAACGGACAGTAATTCTAGGATTATAGCCAGGAAGGACTGGAAGACTTCAGGAGATGCTTCAGCTTCTTCTAGATTTTGAATGTTGAATAAGCCACTGAAGTGTGATATCTAAAGATGGAGGGGAAAAAAATTGAAGGTGTTAAGATCAAAGTTAAGACACTAAACATGAGAGACAGTATTTAAAATGCAGCTAATTCAAAGTACATGCTGGCCCTGTCCTACTTTTTCATCTATACTATTCTCCATTACCTAAACTTCAAGAGGACATTCTAAGGAATTATGAGAGACTCAGCAGTCTCTGATTTAAAAGTTAAATTATGCTCAGGACAGCTTGTGCCATCTTTTATTCATTCAAAAATTTACTGACTGCCTAATAAGGTAAGTACTGTATATGAAGTGCCAGGAATGCAAAGATATGGGAGAACCCCTCTCTCCCCTCAAGGAGCTTTAAGTATCAAAGTTGGTAAACATAGACAAACTCATTTGGGACTGGGAGGAGGGCTGCCCCACAGAATTCCAGGCAAAGGAAACAATAAAACCAAAAGAATAAACAAAAGCATGAACGGGGTGGGGATCCAGATGGATTGTATGTGATAAGATGTGGATGAAGCATAATATAGGGGAAGAGGCTGCCACTCAACACTAGGGCTACAGCAGGGGTCTCAACTTCGTCTTTTTGACCTTCTGGGCTGGGTAATTCTTTGCTGGGATGGGATGAAGGCCTTCCCAGCGCATCGCAGACTATTTTGCAGCATCCATGACCTCTACCTCTAGATGCCATTATCTACCTCCCTACACACCCGCAATTGTGACAACCAATAATATCTCCAGGGATTGCCAAATGTCCCCTGAGGAGCAAAAATGTCTTTTGTCCTCAACTGAGAACCACGGGCTAGAGGGAGCTAGATAACCTTGTATACCACTCTAAGATGCTACTAAGTTTGGGTTTTATTCTCAAGTCAACTGGAAATTACTGGGGAATTTTAAGCAAGGAAATTATATTTGCTTATTTTAGAATGATCAATGGCAAAAGAGGACAACTTGGAGTTGTCAGTATAGACAGTGACTATCACAACAGGAGTAGTGATTGCAACCGCCTGAAGCAAACAAGCACTGTAGGAATGGAAGAAGGAAAATGTGGAGCTGACCAACATACAAACAGAGAAAGACTCTTCCAGCCTCAGTGAGTTGTGTTTGTCATGAAACTGTTGACAAACACAGTGGTTAAAGAACAGACTTGAGAAAAATAAAAGATAAGTTAGCAACAGAGCACATCAGATTTCAGGTGCAGAAGGTAACAGGCATGGAGATGTCCAGCAGATAGTTTTTAGCTATACTGATCTCAGAAAGGATGGGAACTGGTAAGAGGTCACCAGAGGTGGCAGCTGCAGCTATCACAGCTGAGATTAGCCCCCCCCAAAAAAGCACTTAGACTGACAAGAGAAGGCAGCTAAGTCAAAACAGTGAGTTACTGTCCTTGAATTCTTTAAAAATATGTCATCCATATAAAGGGTATGTGAGCATCTATCAGAAGCAGTACTCAATTCTCCAAACCTGAAAGATGAATGCAAATTCAGTTTCCAAGCTAATAACGTGTTATAGAAACTGTAAGCCACACACATGTAAAGAATACCCCAGAGCTGAGATCTGAACAAATGCAACCTGTTCAGAGCTGTGGAAACAATGATTTAACCTGATTGTTGAAACAGATCATGTGCACTTTAAAAGGAGGACTGCAGTGTGTAGTCAAGAGCAAAGCTACATTCATTAGAATTGAATGGGGAGAAAAGTAAATCTGAGGGTGAAATGCCTAGGTTTAAATATTTAAGAAAGTCACTTAAAACAAAGCATGTGGACACCAGAGGAAATTATATCCTAAAGACAAATGGATCCTTAAGACTAGATTAAAAAAGCAGAAAATAAAGACAATACTTAGGGTGCCGGGGTGGCTCAGTTGGTTAAGCAACTACCTTCCGCTCAAGTCATGATCCCGAAGTCCCATAATCAAGTCCCACATGGGGTTCCTTGCTCAGCAGAGAGTCTGCTTCTCCCTTTGACCCTCCCCCCTTCTCAGGCTCTCTAATGAACAAACAAAATTTTAAAAAAGAAAAAGAAAAAAAAAGAAAGATGATACTCAGATGAAGGAGTCATCTTTGCAAAGATCATGTTCACAGAAGTAATCTGTTCTATGTGTGGTTTAAGGACACATTACTGAAGTACTTCATACACCACACTGGGAAGCTGGAAGGAGAATATACCACCTGTGCCACCTGTGTGCACTGAGGTCAGCCTCAAATAACAAAAGTAGTTCTCACCAACTCTCTTTGATTTACTTCCTAAATAAGCTCACAAGATTTTTTCAGGAAAGTATCCGGCTGGTTTGTCAAGGTAGTAAAACAAAGGACTTTTTTTCTCCTTTCAATAACTTTTTCCCCCTACTTTATGAAATACTAGAGAGAGTATAAAGGAGTAAAATGGATTTACAGAATAGCACAACGCCCTAAGATTATGGTTAGCATTTGCAGAACAGGGTTTTTCAACCTCACCAATACTGACCTTTTATATTGGACAATTAGCTGTGGGGACTGTAGCATCTTTATAACATCCCTGGTCTCTCTACCCACTAAGTACCAGCATCACACTTTCGTTATGACAACCAAGTGTCTCCAAACATTGCCAAATGAATCCTGGGGGAAAATCCTTCAGTGAGAACCAGTGGTGTATAAGTAAATGCTCTCTTAGGGACACAACTTAAAACTTAACAAGAATTCCTCCTAACATGGAGGGAGGGGAAGGATTTTTTTTTTTTTTTTTTTAAATAATAACTCTAAGTAACCCTAAGTGCTTGAAGAGTCTGTTCTCAAATTAACTAAATGCTCACAATATAGCAAGTCACTTATTCTACCCATTTAATAGAGGACAGTTTGTGTCCATCAGCAAAGTATTAGGTTCAGATTCCTTTTGGGTGCTCTTTAAAGGAAGACCATGGGTGCCTGGCTGGTTCAGTGGGTAGAGCGTGTGACTCCTGATTTCAGGGTTATTCAGTTCAAGCCCCACACTGGGTGTACCGCTACTTAAAAATAAAATAATTAAAAAAATATAAATAAATAAATAAATAAACAAATAAAGGAAGCCCAGAATTAGCCAGAAAACTATCAACACTTTGATCTTATCAGAACATGTCTGAGGAGGGGTAAGGAAAGAGTTGATAGACTGGAACTGACTTGGAAAAAAGTTAACTATGATGAGAACCAATACATACTGAATGAAGGCTAAAGGGGAAAAAATAACAATACCTTCTTCTAAACATATGTGTTGGCACTACGTATTACATTCTACTCCAATACAAGATTTTGCTGTTTTTTTTTTTTATTTTTTTATTGGAGGGGTGACTATGGTAGAATGGTCAGAGATACTGTATTTTTTACTTTGAAGTTGGATGAAGGAGCCATGAGCCAAGAATGCAGGCAGTATCTAAAAGCTGGAAAAGATAAGGAAATGGAGTCTCTCCTAGAGTCTCCAAAAAGAACGCAACCTGTCATTTCAGTCCTTGATTTCTAGCTCCGTGAGAACTATGACAGGCTTCTAACCAACAGTAGCAATAGAAAACTAATACACCCACATGACATCCACCATATGTCATGCTGCCGTGCACTTTCACATTCCCTCTCACTAAAGAATGTTTAAATCGCTGCCACTGTCACCATTTTGTAGATGAGTAAAGACTGGAGATCAGGGAGGTTAAGTGCTTTATCCAAAACCAGTCAGAAAGTAACTTAGGACCAAGTGTTCTGGCCTGAGGCTGCCTGACTCCAAAGCCCATGCTGTTTGTTAAGCCAATTATGTGGCAATGATGGACAGCCTCATTTTTCTGTAGTGGCCCATAAAGCAATTTTTTTCACCAGTGACCACCAAACTGGGAGAGGTAAAGGTGCCATGAAAATCTCTAGGCTCCTACCCAACTGCTTCAAGGTACATGCATTAAACTCTCCTCTCACACTTTGGTTGAACCTGTCATGCCAGACAAGAACTGTGTGACTTAGCCTTAGTAGCTTTTTGTCATGAAGGTACACTTTACCTGTGAGGATATTCTATTGCACTGTTATAGGTCTTTTCACTCAAATAGCTAACAGGTTGAACAGCCGTTCATCTTGTCAAATGTTTCATCTTTCCTTTTTACCTTTTGATCCTTCTTACCCATTCCAATCCACTTCTATTAAATAACCTCTCACAAATCAGTTAAGAAATTAAGTTCAACCAGATATTTAAATTCTTTAAGGATCCTGTATCGGATTGAATACTGTTCCCCTAAAAATTCACACTTACCTAGAACCTCAGAATTTATTCAAAAATTGTCTTTATAGATACATGAGATCATATTGAATGAAGGTAGGCCTTAATCCAATGGTATCTATCTTTATAAGAAGAGGAAATACACACACAGACATGCACAGAGAAGAAGGCTATATGAAGCCAGAGGCAGAAAATGGAGGGACGCATCGATATGTCACAAAATGTCAAAGGCAGCCGGCAACCACAAGCTAAGAAAAGGCAAGGAAGGGCATTACCCAACAGCCTTCATGGCCCTGCTGACACCTTGATTTTGGACACCTAACCACCTGAACTTGAGAAAATAAATTTCTACTGTTTTAAAGCACCCAGTTTGTGGTACTTTGCTATGATAGTTCTAGGAAATTAATACAGACATTAAATACATAAAGAGTACTTTTGGCTTATATGTCCAACTGAGTACTAACATTACAGTAATATACTGGTTCAATAAATGAACAATTGTTTTAGTGCCTACAGACCAATTTTTATAGTCTTATTTCAAAAACATTTTGTTACAAAGCATAGCTGGATACTAGCTCTGCCAAAATAAATACAATAAATTGATAACACATAATGTTTAACTTCAAGTCTATTTCATTTACTTCTTTAAATAGCATAGAGCACATTCAGGATGTTGTATCTGCTGTCAAAAGATAGAATGTCTATTGCTCTTCCTTAGGTAAAAACAATAGTCCTCTATAAAAGAAGTCACTTAAACAGAACTGGGAATAATAAAGAGTAAGGAGCATTAAGACATCCCTTCGCGTGATATCCATTTCTTCCACAGTCATTTCTTACCTATATTATCCTTTTCTTTGCAAGAAATTGAATAGCAGCAAATTTCTCTATCCTGAATAGCAGACAGGTTCCTATAAGAAGCAGAATTAAGACAATAAGTCTGTACTTAAAATAACTATCATACCTGTCATTCTTTGTTCAATTTTCTTACCTTTTTATACTGAAGAGATTATTTTACTACTATGAAAATTTTAGAAATTCACTTGTCTGGTAGACCAAATTTACCATGTTTGCCTAAAAACATGGCTATAATTAACTACTAAATAACAGGAGGGCCTGGCTGGCTCAGAAGAGCATATGAATGACTCTTGATCTCAGGGTTTTAAGTTCAAGCTCCATGTTGTATGTAGAGATTACTTAAAAATAAAATCTTTAAAAAATACTAATAATATAATGATGCTAAACAAAGTAGTAGGCAAAACAGTGTAATTTAGAACCCGTTTTTTTTTTTTAAACACCATCATTCATTCTTAAAACATACATTTTTTCAATTAGCTGTTTCTCATCCAAGGCATTAGGAAGATCTCTCTTGTTTCCAAGTACTAGTACCTTTAAAAAGAAAAGATATTAACAATAAACTTTTATGTAAGAAAAGGTCACAGAACATATGATAGTCATATCTGTAGACATTAAAATTGGAACGCTACCACATGCCATAATATTGAGGCATATTTGTTTATCTGGTGGCCTATCTCATTTACTTAGTCATTCAAATTAGCATTCATTTCAACTTCTACTGCATCAATGCCCCTAATTCAATACATGGCTGCCAACTTCTACTAAAATGTTACAATTCTATGGTATGAATTCTGCAATTTCTACATAAATCTCTACCATAATGTGAATATGATCTTAACACAACCAAGAATGGGGGAATAATTTTTTAACCATTTTTGTTAGCCATCAATCATACGAACACATAAATATGCTTAAAATTCCCGATCCCTCCTACAGAATATCATGTATAAATATTCTAAGACAATGGTTAAGTCTGGAAATTAGGATAAATATAGCAATCATAAGCTCTAGGAATAAATGGTATCATCTGGTTGCTAGATGTGCTTTGAAAAGAAAGGAAAGCAGAGAGGCTTCCCAACCACCACTCTAACTGTCTCAGTTAAGTCCCTTCTGTCTTAGAGAAGGCAAAGAATTTCAGTACATATAACATATTTGAGAATATCCATACTCTCAATCAGTGTTCTCTAAGAACATGTAATTTTTGACCCATCTCAACAATATACATGCCATGTCTACCTTACCATAACTATTTCTTTCACTTAATACACCCCATCCCCACCGTACTCCATACACTTTGACCATTTCTACTCATAGGAATACTTACTCTGCACAAAGATACTTACTTACTCTGCACAAAGGACAAAGAGACAAGAACAAAGACAGAGAGAGTCGGGGAAACTGGGAGCTCACAGGACAATGTTAAACCATAGCCTGTCTCCCCTTCCCCAACTTTCACCCCTCTCCATACTCTTATTTAAGTCACACTAGGTTCTCAGGCTAGACCTGACTGAATTTCTAAAAATAATATCACGGCCATTTGTGATCAGCTGTCAGTTTCGGGGTTACCTGGCATTTTGGCCCTCTTACTACATTTAAGAACTCTCCTCCTACCTTATGAACCTGCCTCCTGATAAAGCTACTTGCGTCTATGGATAATTTTCCCCCCAGCTTTCCTCTCTGCTAGAGCATGGATGCATAATCTAGGATGAACCAAACCTTTCCATGCAGAGGCAGTGATGCAAGAAAGCGGGATAGAGAACCATTCTGATAGGGAAAGGGAAACAGCTAAATGACTTTCCAATCAGAACAATTGTGTCTAGTGTTCAGAAACTGCATGTGGTCAACAGACTTACTCTGTGGTGTGAGTTTGGATGTGATTCTGGCAGCTGGTTAGCTTCCTTGTTCCAGCTTATTTCCTGAACCTGCTTATGTGTAGCCTTCTCAGAGACTCTGTGAGCTACCCAATATCCTTTCAACAAATTCCTTTCCACTAAGTCAGCTTTTTACTGCTTGCAACTAAGAAGGTTTATGGTGACCTTTAGGGAAGACTGATTTTTACTTCTGGTAGGTATACAGAACTAAGTTTTAACACAGGAGGAAAAAGAATAGGCTTTAAAGTCAGACATGGATTCGAAACCTGGTTGCACAACAGGTAATGTTGCCATGTAACCCTGAAGAACAACTATTCTAAAGGAGGGATAACCACAAACTTCATTATGTTGTTAGGATTATCTGAGATAACACACCTCAAGTATTTGACATTCATGAACTTGTAATAAGGCTAAAGCATGGTCCTTTGCCAACATTCTTCAGCTCAACAAATGGCACCACCGTCCATCTAACTTCATGAACCAGAAACAACTAGGAATTATTCTATCTCCTCTTCCAATCCATTACGAAGTCGGGTAGACAGCATTCCTAAATATCCCTAAAATCTGTATCCTTCTCATCATCTTGTCTATTACCACCCTAACCCATGGTACTGTAATTTGCCAAGACAACTTCAACAGCTTCCCAAAACTGCCCTCCTTATAGTGCCCCTTGCCACTTTAACCCATTCTTAAAATGAAATCACAATGACTTAAGTAATAAATCTGACATTTAAAATACTACAACAGTGAATGCCTGGGTGGCTCAGCTGGCCGGTCGGTGGAGCAGTTGAGCGTCTGATTCCTGATTTTTGGCTCAGGGTCATGGGGTCGGACACCCTCCCACTAGCTCTGTACTCAGGACAGTCTACTTCTCCTTTCCCCTCTGCTCCTCCCCTTCCCCCCACCCACACATGCTCTCTAATAAATTAAATCTTTAAAAAAAAAAAAAAAAAGGGGAAAGAAAAAAGAAACACTTCAGAAAAAAGCTTTAAAACTAGCAACAGTTTCCCACATAGTCCAGCCCAGCCTCCCTTTAGTACCCTAGCTGCCACATGGCTCACCACACTCTCCCCACCCTCTCACTCTGCTTTTGCTCTAGGGGGATTGGCCTCTTCTCAGTGCCTGCCTTCCTCCTACCAAAAGGCTTTGGTTACGGCTCTCTTTTCCTCACATGTCTACATATCCTCACCATTCAGCTCAAGCATCACTTCTTCGGAGAATCCTTCTTTCTTCCCCCAATCTAGATCAAATATCCCCTCCAATTTATAACTCTCATGGTCCCTGGTACCTCTCCCTCATAGCACTTATCAGAGCTGTATTATTCAAGTGATTTCATGGCATCTACCTTTCCTACTAAACCATAAGCTCCATGATGGCAGGAAGCATGCTTCTGTTCACTTCTGTTCATCACTGTATCCCCAGGATTGAGCACTGCTCCTATTGTATATAGTTTAATAACTAGCTGGTTAAGAAATTAATAAAAAGCACAGTACCCAGTATATGGCTAATATTGAGTTAAAAAGTCTTTTAAGATCTTAAGACATTTAACATAATAAATCATAATTTTAAAAATAACTCTTATAATCATATAAAATAACAAGAACTCCATACTTACTGGAATTCCTTGTAACTGTGGCTTATCTAGAAGATTATGTAGTTCATTTCGAGAGGCTTCTATCTTTTCACGATCAGCAGCATCTATCATATAACTTAAAAGAAAAAGCGACTTCAGTATCTCTAGTCTCCAAATTCTCTGATGGTCACAATTGGGGATGAAGATTTTTAATTTTCAAATTTACACTACTAAGGGGCACCTGGCTGGCTCAGTCAGAATAGCACGCGACTTCTGATTTTGGGATTTGAGTTTGGGCCCCATATAGGGTGTAGAGATTACTTAAATAAATAAATAAACAAACTTACTTTAAAAAAAGATTATCATCACTGAAATTGTTACTAATAAAGACCCAGATAAAGAAAAGCTCAGTACTCAAAAACACTTTTAAACAGACTATATTTAGATGCTAATATATGACAGTAAAGTATTTATAACCCTTAGCTCTTAGCAGCATAAACCAAAAAAACACCTAAAACTCTCATTTATGATTAAATTTGTCAAAGTTTCGTATTAATGGGATTACACTAATAAAGACTATTACTGCATGAAATAAAAATTGAGTCTTTGCAAGTATTAAAAACAAGTTTTTTCCCGGAAACCTAAATTGACCTTTTTAAGAAGCGCTTACACAATGGCATTGACTCCTCTGCAGTACCGTTCCCACATGCTTCGGAATCGGGGTTGTCCTCCTATGTCCCAAATCTTTAAATCAAGAGAGAATTTTTAATAAAGATATTTTAAGTAATACTTTGAAAGAAAAAGTAGCAGGAGAATAAAATCAGGCAGATACGCCCATTTCCACAATGTCAGAGCCAAATTACTCCTGAAAAACTTAAGCTGAAACAAGTTCTTAATCTAGAAGCTCTTGGGTCCACCACTAAATTTGAAGTTCATATTTCATATGTTTACACGGGATCTAATAAGTTCTACTAAAGAAAATTTTGTGCAATACCTCTTTGCTTGCTAACCAATAAATTTCTGTATTGAAAATATATCTTTAAGAGAACATTTTCAGCATGTACCGAACCAGGCATCATCCACAATCTATTAAGATTTAATTGTTTGACTGGGTATGCATTAATGCCTAATCATTTATAAATTTACTGTATCTATACGAAAGCTACTACCCACAATAATTCCATAGTTATGCCTACTCTGTAGGTACTATTCTGGACACTAGGCTACCTAAATGTCTTAAGTCATGATATTTGTCTTCAAGAGGCTTCCACTTTAGGTACAGACACCTGTAATATGCATTAAAAAAACCTATACATGAAAAATGAGAAGCTTCATTAGATGAGCTCCAGAAAGAATTTAGTAAGCAGCTTCTGTGAGCCATAGGAATTAGGTGAAAGGACTTTAAGGGCTCAATTACAAGTAGACTCCCATGAACTATAGAAGACACCCAAAAAGACTAAAATATAGCCCCTGGTAAACAATCCAACAGTCCAGGATTTAATTAAACCTGTCAAACTCATTCTCAAAACAAAATTATGTTTACCTAGTTAGCTTTCTTATTTCACAGTTTTAATTTCAGCACTTAGTAGCAAAGAAAGAGAAAGCTGGGTTACCATATATGTACCACAAATATAATATTAAATTACCAATATTATAAATAATAAATTATTTTTTAATATAAAATACTGTCCATGAGATAATATAATACCAATACAAATGTAATTCCAAATACAGGATCTCAAACATGGGATTTTTATTTCCTAGGAACATCTACATGCCAAATATAATTCTGCCAAGCATATGTTAAGTTTTTTTATGGCACTTAACATTTCAACTTACACATTCTGATATATGAAAGAAAAAAACAACTGATTTACATTTGTTTGGAATGTACCCATTCATGAGTTAAGAAGTACGAATAAGCATGTAAAAACAAAGGAACAGAAAAATCTGTAGCTGTGTATACTGACAATTTAAATCAAGTATGGCAAGAAGGTCACGTACCTTTATTGTGACGTTACCTTTAGTTACTTTCCTCATGTTAAAGCCCACTGTGGGTATCATATCTTCACTGAACTGACCTGACTGAACAAAAGAAAACATCTGAAGTTAATCAACATTTATTAAGACATGTAACATGGCATAAGCTTCAGGAATGAACAAGGCTTCTATAACCATTTCAGTATATAACTGATTTTTTAGTGGTGGTTAACAAATTGTCTTAAGAAAACATTCTTTATACATATGCCTGGGTGGCTCAGTCAGTTAAGTGTCCAACCCTTGATTTCAGCTGAGGTGATGATCTCAGGGTTGTGAGATCAATCCCCTCTTCAGTGGGCGTGGAGCCTGCTTAAAGATTCTCTTTCTCCCTCTCCCCTTGCTCCTACCCACTCTCCTTTAAAAAAACAAAAAAGAAAGAAAGAAAACATTCCTTTTAACCACAATTCTTGAAGAGATACATTATTTCCTTCATACAAACGCATATTCCCTTTAAAAAAAAAGATACTTTTAATAAGATTATAACTTCTTACATATTTCCTTAAGTTTAAAAAAGAAATATTACATATTACAACTATAAATGAAAATTTATTCATTTCCCACCTATATCTAAGTGTTAACAAAGTAGGAAATCAGAAGTAAAACGTCAAAGTTCTCCATTTTTAGCACTTAAATTATTTTGACAATTTACAACTCACTGCTAACTAGTTTTTCCAAGTCTGTCTTTTAAACAAGGCTTATAAAATATTTTGTCATTGTATAGGTTTTCCTTTTATGTAATCAATTCTGTTCTCTTTTTGGCTTATGACCTTATCATAAGATTAAAATATTTTCTAATAGTATTTAAATGCCCTTTTAAAATTTAAAATGTCCATCCATCTGGAGAAAGTTCCATTTTTCAATCATCTCACTCCTCATTTAAAAATCCACATTCCTAATTTGAAGTGATATGCCAAATGTCATACAGAGATACTTCTATATCTGAGTCAATACTTTTCCATTAATTAGTCTGTTTATTCCTAAATTAGGATTAAATGAATTACTGCATCTTATACAATTTCTGATTCTATATAGAAGATCAAAAATTTGGAATGCTTTCAAAACTGTCTTGGTTCATCACTCACATTCCAAATAAACTTTAGAAATTCATATTTCAGTTAAAATATTGACTAGAAGTATATTAACTATTAATCTGAGGACTACCCTATATCAATTCTTGATATTTAACCAGGATCAAGTTTCTCCATCCAGGCACATGGTTTGTTCATTTAAACATTCAAATCTTTTATATCCTTCACTATAAAGTATCATAATTCTCATAATAGCTTTCACATTTCTTATTTTTTTAAAGATTTTATTTATTTATCTGAGAGAGAGAAAGAGAACACAAGTAGAAGGTATGGGAGAAAGGACTGGGGGGCTAGGGAGAGAATCTCAAGAAGACTCCACACTGAGCACAGAATACAGTGCAGGGCTCAATCTCATCACCCTGAGATCATGACCTGCGCAGAAACCTCAGCAGGATCCCCAACCTGCTGAGTCATCCAGATGTCCCTCATATTCTTAATTTTGACTACAATTACAAACTACATCTAATGAATCACAGCTAATACTGACTTTATACTTTTATGTATTTATAAATTTTATTTACCAAATATTAATTTCTCAGTTGACCTGACTCTTGCTTTTTAGGTAAACAGCCCAGGATTAGGAAATCTCTCAACAAAGGAATGGTTAAACAAACAGGACTATTTTCAAGGCCCTAACACTGGCTGATTGTTTGCTGTGACCTTATGCTAGCCACACATGATTCTAAAAACTGTCTACAAGTCCTGAGCACAATGAATTACAATTTTACAAATTAATTTCCTCTAAATAACTCCAAAGTTCTACATTCCCCAACCCCGCTGCATTCAGTGGAATTCAGGCTGATTTCAGAAAAAAGATGTTAACCACAATCACTATTTTCACTTATATTAAACATTATCATTCTCAGAACTTTCACATATGATTTATATGTGAAAATCTAGTCATGACATCAAAAATACATGTATCAGAACTAGTAATGATACAAGAAAAATATAACCTGATTAAAAGGGAAGCAAAGGCAACAACTAAAGGCACTATCCATGAAAGCAACAATAAGGTGGACTTCCTTAAAATTAAAAACTGCTATACGAACAAGATTCAGAAGAGTTACAGAGTTAGAAAAGAGGCACAGAGTAAGAGAAAATATTTCTAAAAATATACATCCAATAAAGGACTATTATCCAAAATATACAAAGAACTCTTAAAACCTCAACAATATGAAAAAAAAAACCTAATTAAAAATGAGCCACAGACCTCAACTGATACTTCACCCAAGAAGATACAGAGATGGCAAATAAGCATACGAAAAGATACTGCACATTATATGTCATCAGGAAAATGTAAATTAAAATGAGATACCACTGGTACATTAGAGTAGCCAAAATCTGGTACCAAATGCTGGTAAGGATGTGGAACAACAGCAATTCTCACTCATTACTGGTGGGAATGCAAAACGGTATAGCCACTATCAGAGACAGTTTGGTGGTTTCTTACGAAACCAAATATACTCTTACCATTCAATCCAGCAAACATGCTCCTTCATATTTATCCAAAGATGTTGAAAACTTAAGTCCACACAAAAAACTGCACCTTAATGCTTACACCATCTTTATGCGTAACTGCTAAAACTTGGAAGCAACCAAAACGTAAGTAAATACATAGACTGTCATATCAAAGAAATGGAATATTATTCAATACCAGAAAGAAATGAAGCTACCAAACCACAAAAATCCATGAAGGAATCTTAAAAATATATCTAAATGAAAGACTCAATCTGAAAGGACTACATACTCTGGGATTCCAACAAAATGACTGAAAACATGACTCCAGCAATAGTCTGACAAAGGCAAAACTAGGGAAACAGTTAAGAAAATCAGTGGTCAAGAGGACTTGAAGGGGTGGAGAAGAAATGGAACATGCAGAGCACAGAGGAATTTTAGGCAGTTAAAAAAAAAATCTGTATGATACCATAATGATGGATATATATCATTATACATTTGTCCAAACCTACAGAATGTACAACACAAAGAGGGAAAAAATAATGTAAAACTATGGACTTTGGGTGATTATGACGTGCCAATGTTACGTGCATCGACTGTAACAAAGGTATCACTCTGGTGTGGGATGCTGATAATGGAGGAACCTGTGAATGTAGGGTCAGGAGGTATTTGGTAAACTTTGTACCTTCCCCTCCTTGATTATGCTGTGAACCTAAAACTGCTCTCTTAAAAAAAGAGAGAGAGAGAGAAGCAGGCTCCCCAATGAACAGGGAGCCTAATGTAAGGCTCGATCCCAGGACACCGGGATCATGACCTGAGCCGAAGGCAGGTGATTAACCAACTCAGCCACCCAGGTGCCCTGCTCTAAAAAAAAAAAATCTTAACAATAACTTTTTTTAAATGGGCAAAGGACTTGAAAAGACTTTTCTCCAAAGGAAATAAACAAATAGCTAATAAGAACATGAAAAGATGCTCAACATCACTAATCATTAGGGAAATGCTACAAAATCAAAACTACAAAAGAGATTACCCTCATACCCATTAGGATGGCTATTATCAAAAACAAAACAAAACAAAAAAGCCAAAAATAACAAGTTATAGTGAGGATACGGAGAAACTGTAACCCTGGTGCACTGCTGCAGGAATGTCAAATGGTGCAGCTGCTAAGGAAAACAGTATAGAAGTTCCTGAAAAGGTTAAAAATAGAATTACCACATGACCCAGAAATTCTACATCCCATTATAAACCCAAAAGCACTGAAAACAAGACTCAAAGAGATACCTGTATATCACGTTCACAGCAGCCTTATCCATAACAGCCAAAAGGTGGAAGACACCCAAAGGCAACTGGCAGATGAATGGATAAACAAGATGTGGTTTATTCCTGCAATGTAATACTATTCAGCCTTAAAAAAAAAAAAACAAACTTACTTATGCTAAAACACAGATGAACCTTTTGAAGACATTATACTATAATAATATAAATAAGCCAGATACAAAAAGACAAATACTATAATTCTACTCACATGAGAAACTAAAATAAAATAGTTAAATTCATAAAGACAGAAATAGAATGGTGTTTGCCAAAGGCTAGGGATAAGGGGGAAATAGGGAATAACTGCTTAGTGGGTATGGAATCTGTCTGAAATGATTACAAGTTCTAGGGGCGCCCAGGTAGCTGTCAGTTAAGCCTTCAACTTTTGGTTTTGGCTTAGGTCATGAACTCAGGTTTGTGGGATGCAGCACTGTGTCCGGCTCTGCGCTATGCTTGCTGTAGAGTCTGCTTGAGATTCTCTCCCTCTCCCTCTGTTCATCCTCCTGCTCGCTAGCTCTCTTTCTAGACGAATGAATAAAATCTTTAAAAAACAAAAAAAAGTTCTACGGATGTATGGTGGTGATGTACTTAATACTACTGAACTAATTATACACTTAAGAACAGTTAATATGTGGAATACAGCCATCAAAAAAAATCTTGCCATTTGCAGCAAAGTGGATGGAACTGGAGGGTGTTATGCTAAGTAGTCAGTCAATCAGAGAAAGACAATTATTGTATGATCTCGCTGATATGTGGAATTTAAGAAACAAAACAGCGGATCATGGAGGAAGAGAGGAAAAAATAAAACAAGTTGAAATCAGAGAGGAAGACAAACCATGAGAGACTCTTAAGCACAGGAAACAAACCAATGACTGCTGGAAGGTAGAGGGGTGGGGGATGGGATAACTGGGTGATGGACATTAAGGAGGGCACATGATGTCTGAGCACTGGGTATTATATAAGACTGATGGGGGCACCTGGGTGGCTCAGTGGGTTAAGCCTCTGCCTTTGGCTCAGGTCATGATCTCAGGGTCCTGGGACCGAGCCCCGCATCGGGCTCTCTGCTCAGCAGGGAACCTGCTTCCCTCTCTCTCTCTCTCTCTGCCTTCCTCTCTGCCTACTTGTGATCTCTCTGTGTGTCAAATAAATAAATAAAATCTTAAAAAAAAAAAGACTGATGAATCACTGACCTCTACCCTGAAACCAATATTACAATATATGTTAACTGAATTTAAATAAAAATTAATTAATTAAAAAAAAGTTGGGGCACTGGGTGGCTCAGCTGGTTGGACATCTGCCTTCAGCTCTGGTCGTAATCCCAGGGTCCTGTGTGGCTCAGGGAGTTAAGCCGCTGCCTTCGGCTCAGGTCATGATCCCAGGATCCTGGGATCGAGTCCTGCATCGGGCTCCTTGCTCGACAGGGAGCCTGCTTCTCTTTCTGCCTCTGCCTGCCACTCTTGCCTGCTTGAGCGCACTCGCTCGCTCTCTCTCTCTCTCTGACAAATAAATAAATAAATAAAATCTTAAAAAAAAAAGATTTCCTCTGTAATTGTATTATTATAGTAAGTTTTAATTATTTCTGAAGTGAGGTCCATGTAAGATATGCCTTATTTGTTTGGTATCATTAGGAAATAGGTGTTTTACAAAATGGTTGCTAAGCTTTTTAAATGCCAAAACTTTTAAACTAGCTTCCACAGGAAGCTTTCTAAAATGCATTACATACTTAGGGCATCTGGGTGGCTCTCTCTTTCTCAAATAAGTAAAACCATTAAAATAAATTTAAAAATAGTAAAATGCAATACATACTTAGCTAACTTCTGACACATAATTTATGGGACATAATTCAATGTGTTCTTGGTATTTCAAGTTACTTCATCAATTGTAAAACAAGAAAATGAAGATAATTCTTAAGGGCCCTTCTGGCAATAAAATTTAATGATTGTAAACATCAATTATAGTGCCATCCCATGATAAAATAAGTAGGGGCCTGCAGATCCTCAACTTAGATATTCCTTCATCTCCTTTACCGATACTTCTTACTGGTGGCAGAAGCTAACTATAACTTTCTCTAATTGTTGCTAGTACTCATCTGCAATGGCTGAAAATTAGGTAATCAAGTCCTTGGGGGTGTGTGTGTGTGTGTGTGTGTGTGTGTGTGTATGAAAATTTTATTTATTTATTTGATAGACAGAGATCACAAGTAGGCAGAAAGGCAGGCAGAGGGCGGGGAAGCAGGCTCCCTACTGAGCAGAGAGCCAGATGCGGGGCTTGATCCCAGGACCCTGAGATCATGACCTTAGCCGAAGGCAGAGGCTTAACCCACTGAGCCACCCAGGCGCCCCAGTCCTTGGGTTTTTAATCCAAAAACATCTCGAGTACAGAAATACGTTTAATAAATATTTAACTGTGATGCATGGATTTTGTGGTGTAACTACTTTATAGACCTGAAAGTATTTCAACTTCTTCTCCCTAGTGTCAAATCTTAATCTTCACTTTTCAAAGCTTGTGCTGAATGATTAAACCACTAAGTTGGCAATTGTTCTTTAGGTAACTCAGAATTTATTTCTATGCTGTCAAAATGCTGCTACACTGAGACAAGCAACTTAGGAAGCAAACAGATACTTGAAAAAGTACTAGTTAATTGTGTATCCTCTTAAACAAATTTAACACTTAAATAACACCAAATATTGGTCTTAGCACTCAGTGATTTTGTGACGATGGAAAGAACTGTAGTCAACTACACACACCCTATAAACCAAAGTCTCAAGGCAATATTCCCAGAATTTGTTTAGTTGGGCAAAATAAATCTGAAGCAAAACAGGTGGTAAAAAGAAGACTATCCTTTCAATCTGAGAATCTTACTACCAGTTTTGCCACTTACTAACCACATGCAAATCATTTTACCTTTGGAATGAAGCTACCTTATCGAGAAGAGGAAGGAATTGGAGTATGTCTAAAGTCACTTCCAGCTCTACCATTTAGGGTCTTATGTATTATTCACAGGCCTCTCATTTAAAATATAGTTAAGCAAGAGATAAATGCCTACAACAGTAGAATAATGTGGCTCTCTCTTCCCAAAATTCCTTGGTATATGAAAGGCTAAAGCAAACCTGTCCCAGAAAATTTTCCTTTAGTGCTAACTCACATGTAGAATTGGGGAGAATACAGTGAAAATATTCATACACTACAGTGCTTTAAAGCAGGGATTCTAAATTAATTAGGTTAGATTTTACAGTTGCTCTTTTAAATGCACAGATATGCAGAAATCAAGTATTACCCCATGAAGAAATAAGCTTCTCTTTGCTTCATCTGTCCATCTACAGTAGCAATCCAATCCAGTCTAATATACTTGAAAAGACAAATGGAAAAATACCAGCTTTGACAAATAACTCAGAGTATTCTCACAGAAGACCTGGTTATCAAGCTACTCTGGAAAGACAGAATGCAGTAAGGAGCATGACAAATGCCTCATATAAATTTCTTTTCTTGGCGAGAAGAGACTTTTACCTGCTAAACAGAAGAGTCTCTTGTTTTTTAAACAACACACACTACAACTCGACTGTGCAACTGCCAAAATTCACACATTTGCTAAGTGAAAATATATGGCCAATAAATATACAAGTTAGTCATTTTTCTCTCCAAAAACCTTTAACATAACATAAAATTATTATTACCAATACTAATTTTTCTAGTTAATAGCATCATTATGTATTTCACTACTAAATGGAATTATTGGTAATATTACTCTTTTATTTCAATTTACATTAGTAAGAAAAAACAATGACAACCTATTTTTTGCTGGTGAAGTATTTAAAATGAAAGGTAGATTTTGGGGAAATCTTGATGAGGAGGAAGCTTAAAGTATATCACCACAAACTCCTCTTCGAGGAAAAAAACTAGTAATGACACAATTGAGAAATTAGACAACATCTTGAATGAGTGATCAAAATCAACAGATGAAGCTCAGATGGACATCACGTGCCTACAGAAGTAATACCATGAAAAGGAAACAATATCCCCCATATAGTACTATTTCAGCTGAGAATGCATAAACTAAATCTAATCTTGAGGAAACATCAGACAAAGCCAAAATGAGAGACATTCTATTAAATGGGAGAGGGAATAATTCTGACAAATGTCAATATTATAGAAGATAAAGGAAGGCTGTGAAAATGTTTCAGACTAGAGAGGGCTCAAGAGACCTAACTAAAGGCAAATCCTGACCCTAGACTGGATCCCACCCTGGTGGGTAAATATGCTATGAATAACATTATTGGGCCAACTAAGCAGCAGTAGATAAAATCATTTTTTAATGTCATAAAGTTGGTAACAAAAATAGTCATGTAAGAAAACATTTCCAATCTTGAAAAATACACATTTGGAAATAAAGGGCCATGGTACATATAGCTTACCTATGTAAAGTGACACACAGAATACACAAATCATAAAGCAAATGAAGTAAATGTTTATAGTCTGATCTCAGTACAAAGGTTACACAATGTTCTTTGAAACGCTTTTATTCCTACAACTTTTTTGTAAATCTGAAATTATTTTCAAACAATACATTTTTAAAATGCCAATTTTTAAATTGGGATAATCAAATATCACCATCTCCTACATTACAGCAATGACAACTGGAATTAGAAGATAAATCAGCCATGCCACTATTACCTATTTACTACAACAGTAAAACTCATGAATACACTCAATCATCAGGAATTCTAACAAGTTCAGGAACAAGTCATTGGTAACCTTGTTCTATCCTTTAATATTCTAAAAGGACACTCATTTACAGATGTCTTCTAATAGAAAAATCCATGTTTTATATTTCATAGTTTTGGTATAAAATAAAATCCTCTGGGCTTTGAGACTGGCATTTTAAAATCTACTCCAATGTTTCAATATTTATTTATAACCTGGGAAATGAATTAAGATACTATGTTCTACATCTAGGCTTCTCTTAGTTTTTAGAACCAAACATATTTTCCTTTTCTTTCTAACCACTTCAGAATTACCACTGTGAAGACAAACATTATATCTGAGGCAATCTCTTTTTAAGGGGCTAGAAAAGATTATCATTCACTATAGTAGCACTTCAAGAATTAGGAATATAATGTTCCATTTTCTCCCAATTTTAGAACTCTGGACAGTATCTTTAATAATTTCTCAAAAGACAACAATCTGTTCTCAGTTTAATGTGCAAATCTGGACTTACTTCCAATTACAGATATAACTCATTCCCAAAGACAGTCAGTTTGAAAGCACACGTTAAAAAATTTGTTGGCTCAGTTAGGCAACTGCCTTCGACTCAGGTCATGATCTCCAGGTCCTGAAATCGAATCCCACATGGGGCTCCCTGCTTGACAGGAAGTCTGCTTCTCTCTCTTCCCCTCTACTCCTCCTGCCCATTCTCTCTCTCACACACAAATAAATAAATAAATCTTTTAAAAAATTGTTTGGACAATTCAATCTTATTAAGCAAAGAACTTCTCTCAAAATTCCAGTGGGCTTCTCTGTGGGTTGGTTTGCTCAGGGAAGAGAGAGTCTCTTTAGTACTTACCACAGAGAATTAAGAAGCATCCTAAAAATTATAAATTTCAGGTTCCTCAGGGACATAATCAAGTAAGGCCTCTTT
This sequence comes from Lontra canadensis, assembly GCF_010015895.1. Classification (NCBI taxonomy): domain Eukaryota; kingdom Metazoa; phylum Chordata; class Mammalia; order Carnivora; family Mustelidae; genus Lontra; species Lontra canadensis. The sequence continues at coordinate 16,586,314 of NW_022631028.1, read as the reverse complement.
TCTTCAAATGGCCCAAATTCTCAAAATGGGCCACTGTTCTAAATAAACTAATTTTTTTAGAAATTATTTTTAGAAATTATTTTTCTGAAGTAAATAATAACTTTCCACAAAATCATAAAATTTCAAGATTATCCTTCAAAAAAAATGATGCGACTTTCAACAATGACTCCAAAAAAACTTTTAACTCTTCAAGAAACACTAGCTAAAGAAGTAACAGCATTCTTAGGCTCTTGCATAGACAGGTCCCCTGTGTAGATAGTGGTCTGGATGCCAATGTTTTTCATCTGCTCTGGCAATTCAGATCAACTGGCAGGGGTTTCCACCTGGGCTCAGTGAGGATGTGCTCTTCCATCTGTGTTATCTACACAGATGAGGGAAAAGTGGTTACAGCTCTCGGGCTTGGCATTTATGAACTCTGGCCTAGAGGTTCTGCAGTAGGCAAGGCAATTATAAAAGCCTGTTTCACACATGACCCAATCATCGCCAGCATCCATCAACAATGAATGTGTATTATACCGATTCACAAACACCTATACTGTTCACCCTTTCCTCTATGGTCATAAACCACAACGCTACTTTGCCTCCGCTTTTACTCATTCATTTATTTATTCATTCACTTATTCAAACAACAGATAGAAAGAAAAGAAACTAGGAAACAAATATAAAAATATCCCACAATAAACATATGTCATTTAAAACAAAGGAGATAATATGGGATGACTGGGTATCCAGGAAGACCTGTGTGAAGTAGTGACATTTAAGCATCCAAAGATAATTTAAAATCTACATGGGATAATAGGCCAGCTTCTGCAGATAACCTACCTGCTGTGCTTCTTGAGTATCAGTAAGGAAATCGAAATTTCAGTTCCAGCTATGCCACTTTTGAATGCATACAGATACATACAACTTTGAACAAGACTTGCTCAGAATGCAAAGGTTCTACCTCCTCTCTCCTTATAGCTGCTTCTCCTAAGGGTGTATATATATAGCTACTTCACTTCCTCCATTTCCTCAAGTGCCAACTACTCCCTTCTCTTCGCCTTTCTTCTTTCCTGAGTCTCAAAAGCTACTGTAGATAGTTTCTGCTGCCAAATAGCAGGCCTTTAATAACAAGGGCATTCCTTTCATCTCTGAGGCAAACAGACCCATAAGATGTAATATTTAATTCCTAACTGCTGTCCTGGTCCTCACAAACCACTCAAGCATTGCCTCTGTGCCCACAGAGGCGCTCTTGATAGACTTCTCCACCAAGGAATAACACCACCTGAATCTAAGGGTCCAGAAAGGCAAGTCTCTAGGTTTTCCTGTTAAAATTGCCAGTACGTGGTTTGTTTTGTTTTGTCCTTTATTAATGTTGTTAAATTTATGGTAACTTGGCAAGCAATCAAGTTTGCCTTGGGAGGACTGGAGGTGAATAGCTCATTTACTGGTAGGTTTTTACATTGTTAGGATATATATATAACATCCCGAACAGTAGCAACGTGGATTTTAAAATAGCTCTTTTTGGGTGGCAACAATAAAACTGAGCGGAAGACATGTTTTCTTTGACACTAGGGTTTGAAAACTAAATATAACGGAGAAAAATTCTCCAAATAAGAACTTTTTAAAAGCATAATGGCAAAGGAACTCTAACTACTAATTAAATGCCTGTCATTCCATTTCAACTCATTTTAAACAACTAATTAATCCTTATTTCTTGCTATTACCAATAGGGCTACTTTGAGGCAATCTCCTTCACAAAGATAACTCTTGAGGATTCAAATGTTCTCAAAACCACAGTTTCAATTAGGAGTCTGAAAATTCTCATCTCTGCTAACCTCTATTCCTGAAAAAAATTCATTTCAAAAGGTCTCTAATGACTATTTCCTATGTTCAATATACCTTTTCATTAACAGTACTTTAATAATGGTTTTACTAAATCTATATCCAAAGAACTGCTGAAGGAAAACTCAACTTGCTTGTCTATAAAACAATTTGCTAGTGAACATCCCTAATCAAACACATAGACCACAACTCAGAGACATCACAATGCATTTTCACAAAGATACACAGACATCATAACAATGCAGTAATAATGTGAAGAGGGACCAAAAGAAGTCAGTGCTACAGACCTTTAGCAAATATAGTTTTGCTAACTGGTCAAGTCACTAATATGCCTGGATGTATTTCCCATAAGCATCAAGGGTCCACCATAAATGTTGAATAAACATCTGTGTCTTCATATAAAAAAACTAATACTAATCTTCACATAGGAGCTAAAGCAGAAAAAATTAGTATACTGTCACATTTTCAGGCCCTAATACTATTCTAACGATTGGTCCTTAGGCATTTCAACTACTTTTTTTTTTTTAACTTTTCTCTCTTAAATACTTTTTCATAAAGAAAGTGATTTTCTATATTTCAAAGTTTCTTTACCTCCTTCTGGGAAAAATTGGGTATTTATGAAATAGAATGAGAAGAACTCATGTGACCTGCTCTGTGTGCATGTTTAGCTTTTTTAAAAAGAAATTACAGGGACGCCTGGGTGGCTCAGTTGGTTAAGCGGCTGCCTTCGGCTCAGGTCACGATCCCAGTGTCCTGGGATCGAGTCCCACATCGGGCTCCTTGCTCAGCGGGGAGCCTGCTTCTCCCTCTGCCTCTGCCTACCACTCTGTCTGCCTGTGCTCATGCTCTCTCTCTCTTTCTCTAACAAATAAATAAATAAAATCTTTAAAAAAAAAAAAAAAGAAATTACAGAAAGTTTCCTTCAAATCCCAAAACAGGCTTCTATGACTAAATTAAAAGGGGGGTTCCTAGAACTATCCAAATGCTATAAATCAACGCTGTATGTATAACAAAAGTCCTTTAGTCATAAAAAAGAAACTGCTTTAGGGAAAGGCTTCATCATATGCAACAAAATTTTAACCTACAAACAGTATACTGAATTTCATATTCTTTAAAACAAAGTAACAGGCCAACCCTTTATTAAAATCTATTAAAGCCAGAATCAGAAGAAAAATTAAAATTTTAATGTAATTAATAAAGCCCATCCTACAGAAGTAAAATGGCTAATAATCATTTCAGTACAGTTCAGTCGAGTTATTATAAGAGGTCCCATTCATTTTCTCATATAACGGATGTCAAAACACAATGAAATAGAAGTACTGTTAGTCTGGTTGTTATGAAGAGACTCTGGAGACAGTTATACTAGGTTTTAACTCTCGTCTTACCACTTGCTTAGCTGTACATCCCCCTCACACATTCCTTAATTCTGCAATAACTCACTTTTCCCAAATATAAAATGGAGATAACAGTTTCTAACTCACAGAGCTGTTTAAAAATTCTATCAATTTTAAAAATTAAATCAATTAAAACACATACAGCACTTACAAAAATGCCTTCTTTAGAAACAGGTACAGGGAAAGCATTTAATATCTGCTACCATCATCATTACAGAGAGTCCATTAAATGTGATATAATGCTGAAAACCAATGCACAGGGTTCTGGGTAAGATTAGGTACGCACACTCTACCCTCTCCACTGAATGTAACCAAAAACCCTGGACAAGGGCTCATGGGTGCCTCAGTTGATTGGTGACTGCCTTCAGCTCAGGTCATGATCCTGGAGTCCTGGGACTGAGTCCCGCATCCGCATCAGGCACTCTGCTCAGCAGGGAGTCTGCTTCTCCCTCTGACCCTCCCTTTCTCATGCTCTCTCTCAAATAAAAAAATAAAATCTTAAAAAAAAAAAAAAAACCAATTAAAAAAAAAAACAAAAAAAAAAACCCTGGACAGCATGCATGCAGCAGCTGGGGCTCTAAAAAGTAAGTTGAAGCAGGCAGATTAGAAAAGGAAATCAGAACTCAAAGCACAAGCAATCTGGTGCTATTTCCTGGTTGTTTTCTTTCCTCCCAATCTCCCTGGCTGGATGAAAGGCAACCCAATTGCCAGAAATATATAGCAAGCATGAACAGAAAAGCCTCCAAAAGAAGCACCTTCTCCTTTGAGTCTGAGGAGTGTGTGTGTGTGTGTGTGTGTGTGTGTGTACTGGGGGGAAAGGGCAAGGGGACAATGGCAGGAGGAAAAGACAAGCGTAGGAAAAGTCCCCTGGGTTTTTTCCCCTTTCTCCTGCCACAGCCTCCAGGCAAAACCAAGCCTGCAAGCTATGAGCATCTATGGCACCTATGAGCAGGCAGGATCCTCTCTAACCGTAGCAACCCTGGTCCAAAAATGCTTGGTGGTGGTGGGAGGGCCATGGATAGAGAGAGGAATCTCTGTTGATTATTTTTTTGTCTATTCTCTAGGCCTCTGAGATAGAGTCAGTTGAGGGAAGAACACAGCAAAGGAGGGATAATAAAGCCCAGGTTTGTAGACAGAAGATCAGCAAAGTGGGAAAAGGGCTGTGAGCGACAGTAGGGGGAAATTTGCAAAGGAAACATCTAGAGAAACAGACCCCACAAAGTTGTATGGGAACTCCTGGGCTCATCCCTAAACTGTGATATGTGGATCTGATCCTAAAGAATACATCAAAGGCCTTGAGAATTAAGCTACGAAGTAAATAACTTGCCAGGTTTCTGGTTAACGCCCTACAAAGTATGTAGCCAGGAATGATCCAAACAGTACTACTGAGGTTCTGAAAACCAGAATGACATTAGAAACAAAGCCCACAGAAGAAGGCAGGCTGGATCTTTTGGCCTGAACCTAACTGGGTCAAATGCACACTAAAACAAAACAAGTCATTTTACATAGAATGTAAACAAAACTCAGAGGTTCGTAATATTCAAAGTGTCCAAAATAACTGAACATATGAATAATCAAGAAAATTCAACAACTACCAAAAAGGAAAAAGTCACTGAATAGATGCCAACATCAAGATGACCCCAATGTTGGAAATATGAGACTATCATCATCATGCTCCAAGGATGAAATGAATGTAATAGGAAGTTTCAGCAGGTAAACAAAAGCTGTAACATAGAACCAAATGAAAATCTTAGATCTAAAAAATACAGTAACAAAACAAACCTCATCAGATGGGCTCAAGAGAAGAATGGAGAGGACAGAGGAAAAAGTCAATGAACCTGAAGATAAAGAAATAAGAATTATCCAACCGGAAAAAAAAGGGAGAAAAAAAAGAGAGGAAAAAGAAAGAGCCAAGCCTCAAGGATCTGTAAGACAATTTAAAAAGGTCCATGGAGCGTCTGGGTGGCTCAGTGGGTTAAAGCTTCTGCCTCTGGCTCAGGTCACAATCCCAGGGTCCTGGGATCGAGCCCTGCATTAGGCTCTCTGCTTGGCCAGGAGCCTGCTTTCCCCTCTCTCTCTGCCTGCCTCTCTGCCTACTTGTGATCTGTCAAATGAATAAATAAATAAATAAAGCTTTAAAAAAAAAATTTTTTTAAAGGTCTAATATTCATGTCATTGAAATCCCAGAATAAGAGAAAGAGAATGAAATCACAAAATACCGGAAAAGTCAAAGCAATCTTGAGGAAAAAGGCTTTACACTCCCTGACTTCAAATTCTAGTACAAACTATAGTCAAACCAGTATGATATTGGCATAAAAAAGACCCACCAATCAATGAAACAGAAGAGCAACCAGAAATAAACCCATGCATAATTGGTCAATTAATTTATGATAAAGGACCCCTAGAATGTACAATGGGGAAATGACAGTTTCTTCAATAAATGATGTTGGGGAAACTGCCACTATCTTACATCACATATAAAATTAACTCAAAATAAAGACTTGACCATAAAACTCCTAGAAGAAAATATACAGGTGGTAAGCTCCTTGATACAGGTCTTGAGAATTTTTTTTGAATCTTGACACAAAATCAAAAATAAAAATTGAGAGTACATGGGGCCACCTGGGTGGCTCAGTGGGTTAAAGCCTCTGCCTTTGGCTCAGGTCATGATCCCAGGGTCCTGGGATCGAGCCCCGCATCGGGCTCTCTGCTCAGCGGGAAGCCTGCTTCCCCCTCTCTCTCTGTCTGCCTCTCTGCCTACTTGTGATCTCTGTCTGTCAAATAAATAAAAAAATTAAAAAAATAAAAAATAAAATAAAATAAAAATTGAGAGTACATGAAACTAAAAAGCTTCTGCACAGCAGAGGAAACCAACATCAAAATGAAAAGACAACTTACTGAATGGAAGAAAATATTTGCAAATCATATATGCAATAAAGGGCTGGTATCCAAAATATGAAGAACTTATACAATAACAATCTACTTTTTTTTTAAAAAGTCCAAAGACCTGAAAAGATATTTTTCCAAAGAAGATATGCAGATGGCCATCAGAAACATGAAAAGGAGTTCAACATCACTAATCATCAGGGAAATGTAAAGCAAAACCAAGTGTAAATCAAAACCTCACACTTGTTGGAATGGCTATTATCAAAAAGATAAGACATAATAAATGTGGGCAAAGATAGGGAGAAAAGGGAACTCTTCCTTATTGATTGGAATGTAAATTGGTACTACTGGCCTCTATGGAAAACAGTACGGAAGTTCCTCAGAATTAAAGACAGAACTACTAAATGATCCAGCAATTCCACTTCTGGGTATACCTGAAGAAACTGAAAATACTAAAAATATACACATCCCACTTTCATTGTAACATTATTTACAAAAGTCAAGAGCCACCCAGGTGGGGGAGAACAAAATAAATCCAAAACAAACAGAAGCAAATAGTAAGAGTAGTAATCATTAATATCGAACACGAAATCCACAGAAGTGAATCAATGGAACCAAAAGCTGATTCTCAAAAGACAACTAAAACTGATAAATGGACAGAAAAAAACAGGGGATACAAAAATTACCAGTATCAATAATGAAGGAAGGGATATCACTAAACTCTGTAGATTTAAAAGTATTGTAGGAAATAATACAAACTCTATGCACATAAATTCAACAACCCCACTGAAATGGACCAATTTCTTGAAAGTCACAACCTATCAAAACTAAGCAGGAAGAAAAAAACTGAACAGTCCTCTGTCAATTAAAGAAATGTAATTAGTGATTTTAAATTCCCTTTTGGGGGGGGGGGGGAGGTTTTTTTTTTTTTTTTATGTAATCACTACCGTCAATGTGAGACTCACACTCACAACCCTGAGATCAATAGTCACATGCTCCACCAACTGAGCCAGTCAGGCACCAAGATTTTAATATCTCTTTAAACAATCTCCAGACCCAGGGGTGCCTGGGTGGCTCAGTGGGTTAAGCCTCTGCCTTCGGTTCAAAGTCATGATCTCAGGGTCCTGGGATCAAGCCCCACATAGGACTCCCTGCTCAGCAGGGAGCCTGTGTTCCCCACCCCACACACCTGCCTCTCTGTCTACTTGTGATCTCTCTCTCCAACAAGTAAATAAATCTTAAAAAAAAAATCTCCAGACCCAGATGGTGTCACTGGTGAATTCTACCAAACATTTTACTTTTAAAGATTTTATTTATTTGTCAGAGAGAGAGAGTGAGTGAGTGAGCACAAGCAGGGAAAGTGAAAGACAGGGGGAGAAGCAGGATCCCTGATGAACAAGGAGCCCAATGCAAAACTTGGTCCTGAGCCGAAGGCGGATGATTTAACCCACTGAGCCACCCAGGTGTCCCCTACCAAACATTTAAATAAAAAATAACACCAGTTCTACATAATCTCTTCCCCAAAAATACAAGAGAAGAGGCAAGAATATTTCCCAACCAATTTTATGAGTCTAGTATTATCCTGATACCAAAAAGTAGTTTACAATATTCAAAAAATGTGGATACACTCCTAAACAAGTATAATGACATAGGACAGTAACAGGCACCAAGAGTATGGATAGCTAGAAAATACATACCAATCTACATAAGTTCTATAAACTCATGGATTTGTTTGTGATTTGGGGACAATAACCCTTGACTAAGGGAGATCTATTATTTGCTGAATGATCTAGCTCATCAATTTTGTTCAACCAAATGCTGGTGTGTAGAAGGTAGGGGAGTGGCGGAATACTAACCCACACCCCCATCAGGAGATTACTGGTGGTAAACCCACCAATGTTCTCTCATAACCCAGTAAACATTTATTCAAACCTAAAATTTTCAAAATACAACGACCACAGTTCCACACATACAGCTGCATCCCTCACTCTGTCTTTTCTTACTGTACCCTTGGATTAGTTTTAAGAAGTCTGGAAACCTGCTCTAACACTTACTAAATAGAGAATTAAGGACAAGATTAGAAGATCAGTCTGTGTTGGAATTTAGCCATGACTTTTAGTTCCTTCCTGATGAACCAACCAGAGAACATTATTTTAAAAACTGTTGTGCCTAGTCCCTAAAGTGAAGAAAACAAGCTAATCACATATCGTATAGGAAGATGCCATGGACCACTGCTACCTCTGAAAAAATACAACTAGGAGGTCCACTGGGAGCCGTGCAAGCTTTGTATCACATATTGCCCTAATTTCTTTGAGACACAGGACACCCTGCAGGAATTGAATTGACTCATTCAGAATTCCCAGGTCCAACATCATCCATTAACTACTTTTGCTTCCCGTTCAGCTCCATTTCTTTAAAAGAATTTATACAGAGGTTTTTCTGGGCTATTAAAAAATCTAACTGGTGATGAACATTTTATATAATTTTCTCAGTCTACTTCATTCTACTTCCGAGACAATAAACTTCACTGCTCACTGAAACTGTAAGAGCCATCAGTGGCTATTTAGATCTCCAATTAAATAAATGTCAGAGACATTACTGAGAAGTTACCAGAAAAGTGTCTCCTAGTTTAGAATTTAACCCATAACTTCTACTGCTACTAAGAACTTTTAAATATTAGAATGAAAAAGCCTCCAAATGTAATAATGTAATATCCAAGGATTATAGCATATCATGCCAGACTACAGTGTATTCATAACCTCTTATCAGATCTCTTTCCCAACTAGAAGATAAATGAAGTTCTTGAAACCCTGCTCCACAGGTCTATCATAAAACAGCAATACTCTCTTCCTTATCTTTTAAAAAAAAGACCAGCCCAGGCATCCCTGAGAGAAGTAGTGGAAGAAAATATTTATAAATACAATTCTGACATCAGACTCTGGAGAAAACTAACTTTGGCACCTATCATTAGAATACACTAAAATCTGGATTTTACTTCTTTGTCCTTTATCTCCAACTTGGAACCTTTTCCTGCCTCTCCTTTATCTGCAACCTTATCTCCTCCACTAGTAACATCATGTGGATTGCTTAGTGCTTTTCCCCACTGTAAAACCTTCAGTAACACTGCTTGTATTTTAAAATATTAAAGTTACTAATTCCCTAAAAACATTTTAAACCAGAATGCATCAAGTCTTTTAGCTATCTGTTTACTTATGTATCAACAGAGACATCTCTGCTTCTACAGTTATCAGTTTGGCAGTACAGCATAGTCTGAATACATTTTCTCTTTCAGAATCTGTTTTTCACCCCCTGGCTCTCTCTGGGTGTCCGTGAAGAAACACCAACCATTGTAAAGCTACTCCATTAGCCCAGTCAGTGTTACCAGCACTGCTTCATATTGAAACACAGCTCTCAAATGATGGGCAGTCATGAAATACTGAGTCATTGTACAGTGCTCAGGTTCCAAATTGCGGTGTCTTCTAAATGCTACCATCATTTTTTATTCAGTAGCTGTCTACAAACCCACTTACTACCATCAGGTGGGGAGCTTGGCAAGGAGTTTGAAGTACAGAAGTTAGAAGTTAGTATAAGGAGTTAGAAGTACAGGAAGAGGGGTGCCTGGGTGGCTCAGTGGGTTAAGGCCTCTGCCTTCAGCTCGGGTCATGATCCCAGGGTCCTGGGATCGAGCCCCACATCGGGCTCTCTGCTCAGCGGGGAGCCTGCTTCCTCCTCTCTCTCTGCCTGCCTCTCTGCCTACTTGTGATCTCTGTCAAATAAATAAATAAAATCTTTAAAAAAAAAAAAGTACAGGAAGAGGCTGGAGTGACAAGGATGTTTTTATACAATACTCCAGCTATAATGTGGTTCCTGCATCAAGAATACATCATTGTTTTTAGTTAAGCCATATGTCACTGACTTAACACCATTAATAACAACAGTAATGATGATAATAGCAACATGATACCATTCACCTTACCTGCCTCATTTTACAGAAAAGGAAACTTGATATCAAGATCACAAGGTCACACACAGAGCAGCAAAACTGGGATTTGAACCCAGGTCTGAATTTCAAAACCCTAATGTTACTTTCTACTTGAGCATAATTCTTCAGGCATTTGAAAGTTATGTCAATAAATAAGTCAAGGCCATTACTCTTATAGACGCTTCAAGTCTACGTTAGGTTGCTCAACCACAGGGACAACAAAATACAAACTCAATCATCAACTGAAAGATTATAAATTGATGCTATACTAAGCATACATAGTAAAATACCAATTTAGGCCAATCACAATCTCTTCCACCAAACCAAAACTAGTAACTACAACCAAAGTTACCAAAAGGAAGACAAACCAAATAGACCAGCAAATTTTTCAGTATTTGCCCCAAACATCCTAGCACATCTATAATGGATTATGGCAAAGGATAGTCTAGAATTTCAGCTTCTCTCTCACAATGACAGAACTCTCATCAAGAATAAGAAATTGGGGGGCGCCTGGGTGGCTCAGTGGGTTAAGCTGCTGCCTTCGGCTCAGGTCATGATCTCAGGGTCCTGGGATCGAGTCCCGCATCGGGCTCTCTGCTCAGCAGGGAGCCTGCTTCTCTCTCTCTCTGCCTGCCTGTCTACTTGTGATCTCTCTCTGTCAAATCAATAAATAAAATCTTAAAAAAAAAAATAAAATAAAATAAAATAAATTAAAAAATAAAAATTAAAAAAAAAAGAATAAGAAATTGGTCCCTAATGGCCAGCATACCTCCATCCTGGAACTCAGAAACTTTTCAACCCCCTCTGAAAATGAATCCCTACTCAGTACTTACTTGAGGGCTGAGAGAAGATCCATTTCATCTGTCATCTAACTGGTACACATACTCCTGCCCTAATCCCCAAATATTACATCAACCATACTGGTAATTATCAACTATGGAGCATTTATGCCAGGCACTATTTTGCTGATTTATCTTACCTCACACCATGAGCCCATGGGACAACTATTCTCACTCCCGAATCACCAATGAAGAAACTGAAACTTTGAGGGGGTCACAAAGCTCAACAGGTCTAGAATTCAAATTTAGGCATGTCTGACCCAATATATTTAAACATTACCCTACACTGCTTCACTCTATTAAGTCAATAATAACGAGCACCTCCTGAGTCAGGCATAGAGTTATGCTTAAGGGATACAAATAAGAAAGTTTGCAGTCTGAAAGTGAAGACAGATAAGATGATAATATATACAATTTTGAACAAAGTGCTATGAGAAGAGAACAGAGGGCAATTAACTTTGCCTTAGAGAAGAGTTAAGGCAAGACTCCACACACCTGGGGCGCCTGGGTGGCTCAGTGGGTTAAGCCTCTGCCTTTAGCTCAGGTCATGGTCCCAGGGTCCTGGGATTGAGCCCCGCATCGGGCTCTCTGCTCGGCAGGGAGCCTGCTTCCCCCTCTCCCTCTGCCTGCCTCTACCTGCTTGTGATCTCTGTCTGTCAAATAAATAAATAAAATCTTTAAAAAAATAAATAAAAATAAATTAAAAATAAAAATCTTTAAAAAAATTTAAAAAAAAAAGAAGACTCCACAGATCTGAGATCTAAACAATATATAAGGCAGTGCCATCTAAGGGAAAAGGAGCACCAGGAGATAATGTATTGTAGACAAAAGAAAAATGGCTTGGTATCTTGGGTATCCTCCATCATTAACAATCTAACATTTATTTCACAGCCTGATTTCTCCTTCTCCCCATAACCATCTTGCTAATTTTCATTGGCAAATTTAAGCCCAACTCCAAAGCCTGCCAAAAAATAAAAACAAACAAACAAAAAAACCTATACACACATACACTAAAATTTCCAAATGTTCCTAGGAAGAATAATATAGAGAAATATTTAAAACACTCAGTAAAATAGACTTAAAGTATTTGGCAATAAATTGCTAAAGAAAGCTAAAAATGGCTAAGGAACACCACAAGAGGTGATGTCCCATTTCCAAACTAGTCTCAGTCACAAGACTTGGAAGAGCTGTACTGTATCAAGTGGCAAAACAAGGTCCTAAAGGATTTGTCTGTAAACAAGGATTCATCATAGTTCACTTTGTAACGGAATAGTCACTTTGTAACGGAATAGAACATTCAGGCCAAGTTATAGTTGTATCCCAGCCCTATCTCAAAACTGTGTCACTTAACCTCTTTTTTCCTTTTATAAGCCAGTGAGTATCTACTTAACAAGGGGGCTAAAAGAATCATATAATGCTTTGTGTATGAATGCACTTCATAAAATAGTCAACTGTTCCACGAAAAAAAATAAATGAAAAGATTTTCATTGAACACCCCTTGTGTGTTGGAGATAGTAGAAAAGGATGACTAAGAAATAGTAGGATGGGGTCACCTGGGTGGCTTAGTGGATTAAAGTCTCTGCCTTCAGCTCAGGTCATTGTCTCAGAGTCCTGGGATGGAGCCCCACATTGGGCTCTCTGCTCAGTGGGGAGCCTGCTTCCCCCTCTCTCTCTGCCTGCCTCTCTGCCTACTTGTGATCTCTGTCTGACAAATGAGTAAATAAATCTTAAAAAAAAAAAAAAAGAAATAGTAGGATGTATAGCAACATTATAATAACTATCCTTAAGTATAACATAGTATAGAGGCTCCTGGATGGTTCAGTTAGTTAAGCATCTGACTGCTAATTTCAGCTTGGGTTATGATCTCAGTGTTGTGAGATCAAGGCCCATGTCAGACTACACACTTGGCATGGAGTCAGCCTGTCCCTTTCCCTCTGCTCCTAAATGAATCTCTTAGCAAATATCAAACAACCTAAGTGGGATAAGGAGACTGGGGATCACAATTTCTTTTCAATCACACAGTAAAATAATCAGTAATGGAAACCAAAAAGAGAGAAAAATACTCTAATACTATCCACGTGTTTACCCAGTACCTAAGAAAAATCACAACTTAAATCCCAAGAGATCAGATATCCTTTATGTTTAAAGCACAACAAATTACACATACCAACTTTTCTCTTCAGTAGAAAGACAGTACGCAAAACTAAGCCAGACATTTTCCAGGGATAGAAACATTCCCCTCCAAATTAAATAGTGAAGGCTTCCAAGCCTACAAGAGCCTGAGCCACTTTGAATATACAGCCTTCATTCAGCTGCTTGGAGGGCCTGTGGATTAGGCCCTCTTCTGGACAGCCTGCAATATGGGCACAGACTCATGTACACAGGCACCATAAACAAATCAAGATACCCCAAATGCAGTTCTGGAGGAGTGGAGAACATTCTGTAACGTTTCCAAAGTAGTCATCAGCAGGGTAGGGTAACTGACACAAATCACAGGAGAAAGTATTCTACAAGATTATTTTGAAGAGAAACTCAACTACTTCCTAAGTTTCCTACTACTAAGATAAAGATACAAATAGAAATGTTAATTCTCAGTTTTAGTCCCACCATATCTAAAAATAATAGCATGAATGCACTTCCCATATATAAATTCCCTTTATATCATAATCATATAATACATTTTATACTCAACTCATACCTATCTCTTCTAAACTCATTCCCCCTCCTCCACCCCATATTCACTACTTGATCAAACAACCATATTCCCCAACATTCACTGAACTCCTTAAAAAAGTCTCTGACAACAAATCCCCCTTTGCCCTACACATCTGGTTCAACCACTAAACTGCACCCACTGGCAGCCCCTGGGTGGCTCAGTAGTTAAGTGTCTGCCTTGGGCTCGGGTCACAGTCCCAGGGTAGAGGGATGAAGCCCTGCATTGGGCTCCCCGCTCGGTGGGAAGCTTGCTTCTCCCTCTCCCACTCCCCCTGCTTGTGCTCCCTCTCTCGCTGTGTCTCCCTCTATCAAACAAATAAATAAAATCTTAAAAAAAAATTTTTAATTGCACCCATTCTATTTCCATAATAAAGCTATCTTTTCCTTACTCCTTAACTCAGTATCTCTCAATCAGATCTTTGTAATAGCCTTGTGACCAAGCTCCTTTTCACTGGTCTCTTTATTGATAACTAAATTCATCCTCTGAAAAACAGGTCTAACTTCATTCCCTCAAACAAAAATCTTCAATGGCTCCCCATGCATACTGATTTACTTTTGCAGTCTTTTGTTTTCTCCCTTATGCAAGTTACATGTAATACAACAAATTTCTTTCCCTCCATTGTGTCCTTCCTACTCCCACTGTTCCTTCTTGAACATCTTTTCTTCCCTCCATAATACTGGAAGCTGCACAAGGGAAGGAACCATGTCTGTTTTGTTCCTCACTATATCTATGCCACCTAGAACACTATATCAAATACTCACTGAATAAATGAAAACCACTCTACTCTCAAAGTTCACTTAAGGGCACCTGGGTGGCTCAGTTGGTTAAGTCATCTGCCTTTGGCTCAGGTCATCATCTAAGGTTCCTGGGATCAAGCGCATAGGGTCTTTGCTCAGCTGGGAGTCTGTTTCTCCCTCTCGCTTTCCCTTTGTGCTTTCTCTTTCTCTCTCAAATAAATAAAATCTTAAAAAAAAAAAAAAGTAGTTCACTTTAGTGGCCATTCCCACCAAGATCCCACTAAACCGCCTTTCTAAAATACCTGCAATGTCTTAGTCAAGTGAGGGTAGCATTTTGTGCCAATCTTAAGGCACTTAGTATTTGTATCCTATACATACATGGCTAATATGAAGCACATATTCTACCACAAACAACTTTGTCTGGTACATTTATGAACCATCTATCACAAAAGCTTGTACACAGTTTAAGTATACATAAATACACTTTGTTGTTATATTCATTCATTCACTCATTATTTACAGAGCTTATTACATGCGGGGCATAGTGCTTTGCACTAAAATACAGTATTGAAAAAAGGACAAAGCTCTGCCCCTATGGAACTTACATTCATAATAAAGACAAAGGTAATAAACAAGTGAATTTCTTAAGGTAGCAAGTACAGTGAAAATTACAGTGGAGGTGGTGTGATCAATCCTAACTTGGGAAGACACATGCAAGAGACAGGATGAAAGAAGTATGTAAAGGTTAAAACTGGTCAAACTGGCCCACATTCAGATACGCTGAAGAAAATGACAAAAACAAAGTTTTGGGCACAAACATTTTAATCACTCAGTAATGGAAAATAATGCCTGCGACCAAAATATACATATGCTGATTAATTAAAGCCTACTAACATCCATTTCATTTAACTTTTTTTGGAAAAAGATAGAGGTTGGTTCCCTGGATTGAGAAGAAGGGGATCAAAAGTTCCATCTTGGGGCTCCTGGATGGCTCAGTAGGTTAAGCATCTGCCTTCAGCTTGGGTCACAATCCCAGGGTCCTGGGATTGAAGCCCCATATCGCAGCAGAGAGTCTGCTTCTCTGCTCCTCCCTGCTCCTGGCTCATGCTCACTCTCTCTCTCAGATGAATAAAATCTTAATAAATAAAATTTAAAAAGTAAATAAAAGTTCCATCTTGAACTTACTGAACTTGAGTTGCCTTTTAGCCATCAAAGTAGGTAAGTCAAACAGACTACATGAAGTCACTCAGAAGGTACAACATGATCCTGTCACGACTGCATATACTGTACATTATGCTAAGTAAAAAAAGTCAGAGAGAGAAAAACACTTACATGTGAAATCTTTAAAAAAACAAAAAAAAGTAGTACTCAGAGAACAGATTGATAGCTGCCAGAGGCAGGACGTACAGGATGGTGGCAGAAGAAATAGGTAAAGGGTACCAAAAGGTACAACTTCCAATTACAAAATAAATAAGAGGTAATGTACAGCATGGTGACTTTAGTTAATAATACTATACTGTATATTTCAAAGTTGCTAAGAAGTAAATCTTAATAGTTCTCATCAAGAGATTAAAAAAAATTATAACTATGCATGGTGATGGATGTTAACTAGACTGTGATGATCATTTTGCAATATATACAAATATGCAGTCATTATGTTATACACCTAAAATTAGTATCATACATTAATTATATCTCACTAACAAAAAAAAGCATATATTTTTGTATATTTAAAATGACAGAGAAAATGGGAAGTATATACAACTTAATATTAATAGTCATTAAATCCAAACGGTATTAAAAATGATTTTTTGTTTGCATATCTATATTTTTTTTATTCGACAGAGATCACAAGTAGGCAGGGGGGATATACTCTTTTTTAAAACAATATGGATTATGCTTACTCTTTTTAAGAAACAAATGTTTTAAGTTTTTAAATTCAGCCACTGAATGAAGAAAATAGTTAAGATCAAAATAAACCAAAAGCCAAGAGTGAAAACAGCTCGATTTTGGAGGCAGAAAAACTGGGTTTCTTCCATTTCCTAGTTTTTCCTCTGATAAGAACTATTTAAAAATAATGAAGTCCATATACTTGTATTCAAACTTTCTCCACAGAAAAACGTGCTGTCAAGAAAAAGTAGGTCTAGTGATCAATGTCTAAACCAGACCTTAGCCCACCTTCACAGAGGAAACTCTGACAAAAGCTCTTTCTGGTCTAGCCTGCATACAGTCTCAAGAGCCCACTCCTCATCTCAGAGAGATGGGCTACTACAAACACAGTATACTGCCTGTAGGGGCTTGCAAATTTATGGCTGTCAACAGTGATTAAACCTACTCTAATCTTAAATCTTGGTTTAAAAACTAAAACAAACAGGAAAATGGACACCAAAATTTGGGTCTTATCCAAATTTAAAATTACAATCCAAGCACACACTTGTACAGGTCACCTGAATTCTAGAGGGCAGGTAGTGCTGCCGAGGGCCACTCTTTTCTTCTTGGAGGGATCAGTCTACCTTTCTACCTTTTACTGTGAAGCGACGTTCTTAACTCTCATTCTTAACACTATGTATGCTTTGCATACTGAAATATGAAAATGGATATGTGGGTTCATAAAGACATTTTTCTTAATGTTATATTGTGAAAATAAGTCTATTCGAAAATATATTTGTGTACCTAGTATGTGTCAGGCACTGTTTCAGGGTACTGGAATATATCAGTGAACAAAGCAACAAAAAACCTTGCCCTCAAGAAGAGCACACTACAGTAATCTATCTAGCCGCTAACATTTATGAAGCACTTCCGTATTACTTGCCTTGTTTTGAACACTGTTCAGAATGTTTTACCAGTATTAACTCAAAACAACTCTTTGAGGTAGAAATTACTATTATTCCCATTTTACATGTAAGGAAACAGACACTAAGGAGTTAAAAACTTGCCAAAAATAAGACAAGTCAAAGAAGAAGAGTCAAGACTTGAACCTCAATAATCTGGCTCTCAGTTCCTAACCTCTATGCAATTTACCTCATGCAGCCACTAAAACATATTCCAAATAAACTCATTCATACCATGTTCATATGCCAACAAATTTAGGCTCAAAATATATTCTTAGAGTAATACTACTTAGGTAGAGCTAAAGTAATTATTATCAAGTAAATTTGTAAAAAGACATTTTTAGGATCATTTTGCCAATCATCATCCAAGTTTTTTTTTTTTTTAAATAACAAATGATTCTTTTTCTAACTCAGCTTAGATGGAAAAGCTTCAATTTTCAAGTAGAAATGTCACTACTTAGATACCTGAAACCTAAAATTATTTTGTCAGTATCACAATTTTTTAAAAATACAATATTCTTAAAGATGATTTTAAAATGAACCCTAAAGCTGTGTTTTTTTAAATATAAAAGAAATTTCCTTTTGGAATATGAAATAAGAATATTATTCTACTGTATGAAACTAGACAAACTGAAATCAGATCCAAATACAAGACCCAATGTCTAATTTAAGAAACTGTAACCTTTAAAAAAAAAAAATAGCACAACAGAATGTAAGCCTTGTGGTTTTGACTTTGAAGAAAGAAATTAATTCAAATTATCCCATTAGAGATTCCAATTTTGGTTTGTCACATCCCAGAAAAACTAAATGCCTTAAATTATCATTTAATTGTGAACATTCAGCAAATAGGTTAATAATTTTTTTCTTAGTTTTTTCCTATATGAGCACAAAAGACAAGAATCAACTTTTATAATTATAAATGATATTCAAGTTATTAATTTAAAAAATTCATATGCTATAGCCTCAAAAACAGTCTACCTGGCAAACATTCTTTTCCTTTTTTTTTTTTTTTTTTTTTAAGAGAGAGACAGGTGGTAGAATGGAAGGGCAGAGAGGGGGAGAGAGAGAAAATCTTAAACAGGCTCCAAACCCAGCATAGAGCCAGTAAGGACTGGATCTCATGACCCTGAGATCATGACCTGAGTCAAAATCAAAAGTCAGATGTTTAACCAACTGAGCTATCCAAGCATCCTTACTTGGCAAACTTTCTGAGATTCTGATATAGAAAAGAATATTTTCTAATACACCACCCCCACCCCTGGAAGAAAAGCAGCATCACACTATAAAAGGACAAGATTAGGTAAGGACTGCATGGAAATATGCCAGATTCCTGGAATACAAATCTTAATGCAATCCACCATTAAGTTTAAAACAAATCAGATCCAGATAGCTAAAGAGGATAAGCTGCATTTATATGACTTGCCTGCAAAATCCAATAAAAAAGAGAATTAAGAAAGGCATTATGTTCTCTATAGTCCCAGTCTTAGTAGTTGCTGAAACATAGATATGTCTTTAAACATTAAACAGAGGCAGAGCAATTACCTAATAGAACAGTTTAAAAATACTATTGGTTTACTTATCAACAAAACTAAGTATGTTTTGCCCTAAAAATAAGGAGCAAGTGCTTAGCTGATGTCCAACCTTATATATGAAATCTGTTAAGAGGACATTCTCAGGTAAGAGTGCATACTTTACTTTCTGAAAAGCAGTTTGGCTGTTTGACATGAAATATGTTCCTATCTTCTGACCTAGTGATGTAACTCTGGAACTCATCCTTAGGAAATACAGAACACACTGATGTAAAATAGCAAAACTCAAAATTACTCAAATGTCCAATAATGAGGAAATGATCAAATATATTATGGTACAGCCACAAGATATGCCATAACAATAAATTATAAAGGCATTAAAATGGTTTTACACACAGAAAAATATATACACCATAATTAAAACAAACTAGGTATCATCTCAAAACTTTTAAAAAGGTGTTTGGATATATCCATTAAAAAAAAAAGGAAGAATGAATGAATGAATGAATGAATGAATAAATAAATAGGGGCGGCGCCTGGGTGGCTCAGTTGGTTAAGTGTCTGCCTTTGGCTCAGCTCATGATATCAGGATCCTGGGCTTGAGCCTCCTGTATGCTTCTCCCTTGGCCTCTGCTTTTTCTCCCTTCCCCCCGCCACTCCTGCTCTCTCTCAAAATAAATATATAAATAAAAAAATTTTTTTAAATAATAATAAAGACAAAAAGTAAACACTTTGAAATATTGACGATAGGTAACGCTGGATGGTGAAGATAGGTTTCTTCTACTTTAGGGATGCCTGGGTGGCTCAGTCATTAAACATCTACCTTCAGCTCAGGGCATGATCCCCTGATCCTGGGATGAGCCCCGCATCCAGCTCCCTGCTTGGCAGGAAGCCTGCTTCTCCCTCTCTTACTCCCCCTGCTTGTGTTCCCTCTCTCACTGTGTCTCTCTCTGTCAAATAAATAAATAAAATCTTTTTAAAAAGAAAGTTTCCTCTACTTTATACTATCCTTTTCAAATTTCTACTAATGACCCTGTCTTATTTTGATAATCAGAAAAAAAAATCTAAAAATATTATTTAAGTAACTAGTTTTTATAGGAGCAATGCATTTTGTATCCATGTTCAGTGATAATCCACTTTATCTTTGAGAAGGTTAAAAAGAGCTTTAAGTTGTGAGATAGCTAAGTCAGTAATTTAAAATGGATTATTGCACTATAACAACTTCTTAATGAGAACATTTGACTTTTGATATTCTAGGTCTGCATGGAAAAAATAATGGGAATAGGGAAGAGGGTAAAGAACTTGGAAGAGAGGCTCCCTGGCAGGATGCCTCATGTGCTATAATTCCAAACGTGAATTTGAAGACCACCTCACTGGAAGGTTAGTTTCTACAATAAAATTACAAATGTACTAACCTGTAGACTTGAGCCACATTACAGTTTCTTTAAAAACTATTTTCCCCATTCTTACTCCAGAGTAATTAAGTAATAAACATTCTGATCAAACCCAGAATTATTTCTGCTTTTTAAAGAAAATAAACATAACTCAATAACTCAACAATGCCTATTAGCCAGTTATTTAAATGTCCAAACATAATATAATTTATATATACATCTTTATACTTTATATAATCATTCTTTCCCCTTAATTCATGTCCTCATATATACATAGAAAGATACACACACACAAACACACACACAAATAGTCCTCAAATGTTAATCAACATGCTTAAGATGCCTGGGTTTAAAATGTTATCTAGATTCATAACAAGAGTATATTTATGAACAAACATATTTTTTTAAAGTTTTTTTAAGATTAAAATCTTCTAATCCACAGCTCTATGATCCTAATCTCAGCTAGACTTCACAGAGGTAGACCAGAAAATTAGAAAGTGAACTAGCCCCTAGGTTCTAATTTTATCTCTGCTACTAGTTAGCTGTCTTACAAATTTCACTTACTTTTCAGGATTCTCCAGCTACACCTATTAAAAGGGAGTAAAATTAGACCACTTTAATTAAAGTTTCTACAAACTCTGAAAAACTGATTCTGGGACACCTAGGTGGCTCAATCGGTTGAGCATCTGACTCTTGGTTTTGCCTAAAGTCATAATCTCAGGGTCCTGGGACCCAGCCCCAGGGGAGCTTCACGCTCAGCAGGGAATCGGTTTTAAATTCTCTTCCTTTGCCCCTCCCCCAGCACAGGCTAAAGAGCCTGTGCTCTCCCCCCCCTCTCTAAAATAAACAATCTTAAAGAAAAAAAAAAAAAAGATTCTAGGTTCAAATTTCTACAATTGTTCCAAATATTTCCTTTTCCTAATTCTCAGCAGTAATAAACTTTTCCTTGGATTAACCAATTTTGTTTCAATACTTCAAAAAATGTAAACTTTTATACTATTCATTTCTAAAACACACTATATCTATAAAAGTTAGCCTATAACACTTTGGTAAATCCTATTAAATATTTCTTAGGAATTCCTGTAACCCATGTAAGAGTCTGTGCTAAAGATTACTCAACATACATTACACATATAGGACACATGATTTATTACACAATAACTGCCATAATACTTAGCAATAAGCAGTAATAGTTCATTCCCTAACGTTAATGACAAAATTAAAGACTAGAGTTTTTTAATGTTCAAAACAAAGACAACACTCTGTATGTTCAGGGTGTCTATGTAAAAATATTAGATAAAATCAAGCATCATTCCATTTTTCAAACAACAAGAATATGAATTTTAGGAATGAACCTCTCTGTTAATAAAATGCCTAATTTCAGAATGACCCAAACCGTACAAAATAATGCAGCTTCACAAACCTTTTGAGTGAGTTAAATGACATTTCTGAAATTTCTCTTAACTTTTAAAGCAGAAGATAAAGAAAGCCCCATTTTATGCAAAAAGTCAACTTTTACCAAAAGAAAACTGGCACTCACAAGGCTTTTCATACTGGGCAAGCTACTTTCTAAAGTGACACAAAGTACTCGAATCAAATTTGAGTCTACAAATCAAATATTTTATACAAAATACAAAGAATAGTTCAGTTAATTTTTTCAAATATAAGGCTAAATTTACTATTTTGGAAATATTGTTTTTATCTTAAAGTCTAAAAATTAATTTTTCCTTGTTCTCAATATATTCTTAAAAATCACAGATTTAAGTTAGAGTCTGGGTTGTTTTTTTTTTAAAGGTATGAAATTGGGGCGCCTGGGTGGCTCAGTGGGTTGAAGCCTCTGCCTTCGGCTCAGGTCATGATCCCGGGGTCCTGGGATTGAGCCCCACATCTGGCTCTCTGCTCAGCAGGGAGCCTGCTTCCTCCTCTATCTCTGCCTGCCTCTCTACCTACTTGTGATCTCTGCCTGTCAAATAAAGAAATAAAATACTTTTTAAAAAAGGTATGAAATTTACGGAGGTCTCTTATTTTTCAGCATCTTAAATGCTACAACCAACTACAGTCCAGATTTTTTTCTAACCCAAACCTACCCACATCATAATTCAAAATGAACTGTTTAATTAAAAAAAATAATGGAATCACCAGTTAGTTCACTTTGAAGTCAAAAGGTTTCCAGAAGCTCTGCTGTTAAAATAATCTAATACAATATTTTTTAATCGGGGGGGGTGTGCATGATGTGATTATTTGCTACAATCCACAAATCCACTATTGGAAGCCACATTTAGATAAATCAGTTTCAAGGAAGGAAATGACCCCAGCTAATGACCTTCTGAATATTGTTCAAAACACTGTGTCTGCATTAAAGAAGTGTATCTGCTACAAATAAGAGCACCACTTACCTAGTCCCTTCTATGGGGAGCATGGGGCCAGTCACTTAACATCCGTCATTTCATTTACTCCCCAGAACAACTCTTTAACAAACCTATTATCATCTCCATTTAATAGATAAGAAAGCAAGGACTGAAAGAGGATACAAAGCTGCTAAGTGGCAGAGCAGAATGCAAACCCACAGTTCCTTGACTTGAAAGTTCTTGTTCACATTAAGCTACACCATCTATGAAAAATACAGTAAGCATGATTTTCAGGCTTATGTCTTTACAAGCTCTTCAAAGATTTACTGAACTTTTTCAGGTTTCCCAAGCATAACTACTCTGCAACAAATACAACAATTAATTGTAGTAATACACCTACATGTACACTGTATATTAATTTAGTGTCGTCAAAAGGATAGGGTTCTAAGGAGACTCCAATTCTTTTTTTTTTTTTTAAGATTTTATTTATTTATTTGATAGAGAGCACAAGCAGGCAGAGTGAGTGGCAGGCACAGAGAGGAAGGGAAGCAGGCTCCCTGCTGAGCAGAGAGCCAGATGTGGGGCTCAATCCCAGGACCCCGGGATCATGACCTGAGCCGAAGGCAGAGGCTTTAACCCACTGAGCCACCCAGGCGCCCCAGGAGACTTCAATACTTATCTGAAGGGAAAACCAGAAAATTTACAATTAACTGAGATCTTATCTTTTCTGATGGTATAAAAACTCTAGTACAGGGGCACCTGGGTGGCTCAGACAGTTAAGCATCTGCCTTAGGCTCAGGTCATGATCCAAGGGTCTTGGGGTTGAGTCCCACATCAGGCTCCCTGCTCATCCAGAGTCTGCTTCTCCCTCTCCCCCTACCCCTACCTCTACCTCTACCCCCTGCTTGTGCTCGCTCTTTCTCACATGCTCTCAAATAAATATTTAAAATAAGTAAAAGCTCTAGTATGGGTATTTAGCTAAAATTTTTTTAATTAGTTTTAGTGCTATCATATACTTTCCATTCAACCTGTTGCAAAGATAGTTATCTCAAGCCAAAAACAAACAAAAACATATCACAAAAGGAGCCAAACAAGTAGATAAATTTTCTTTTATACTTATATGCAATGTTCCTCAAAGGAAGTCTGGATCTCTGCTAATGTTTTTCTTCAAGTCTTACTCACTCTGCTGCTCCATTACTGCAGGACTAAGAGTCACACGTTACCTATTTTCTCCCACAAAGGAGCTGTGTTTGAATCATTCCTGTAACCAAACCAGTTGGGCAACTAGTCTATTAAATAAGGATTCCAACCATTACCTAAAAGATTGGAAGAACTGCTGCCATCTCTCTTAGAATAGTTCTAAAGCTTATCCCTGACAAGTACAAGCACCTATCAGCTAAAAGTGAGTCACATCAACTCCCCGCCTCTAAATTAAGATTGAAGAGAATCTTTTCCTCTCTATTCCTTCCCCAGCTAACCACCCAAGCAAAATTTAATAATCATCCTTCCACTCAATCACTGCTGAATAAACACCACATTGTATACAGGTTCCCAGGACAATTTCCCCGCTAGACACCCATTTCCTGGGCCTGGAACAGACTATGTTCCTGCCCAGTCTCTTGCCCACCCTCCCTTTCAAGGAAGAATCACCCTCATAAAAGATCTTCCTTTTTCAAGGAAGCTGAGTGACTACAGATCCATCTTTTCCGACTACTGGCTCTGAAAAAGCAGAAACCCCTAACTGCCTGGCTAAATAAATGCTGCGGGCTACAGCGAACTGGCTGGAAGGGTTTCTCCCCAGTTTCTACCAGCGAGACCAGCAGCAATAAACTTGATTCCCCGCCCCCCACAGGGGAACGACTGAAACCTAGTAACTAAATTACAGGGAACATACTGCCCACGGAATTCGGGAAGGAGCCCACACAGGTCTCCTGCTTTCCTCACGATGGGGCTCTCGGTCCGGACTGGCTACTTGAGGGACGCTCTGGAGTCTCACGCGTCCTCACGGGACCGACGGACAGCTTGCCAAATCCCACCCTTCGGGGAACTGACAGGCGTTAACCCTGCAGGTGCCCCCCACAGACCAAACCCGAAGGAAACCCAATCCTTAAAAACGCGACCAGGCCAATTTTACCCCTTCCAAGCTCCGGCCGCGCTGAAGACCTAGCTTTCTGTAGAAGGTGACCAAATAGAATTAACCCTTCGACTGCCGATCCAGCGCTACCCCTCGGTCACCAACACGCGGGAACTCCAAACCTCGGCCCCCGCGGAGGTGACAGGAACGGCTTGCCTCCTCCCCTCGTCCCACTCTCATCAGCCCCATCGCGCCGAGGGCAGCCCCGGCCCGGGCCTTCGGGCAACAGCCGGGCGGGACTCGCGGGCTGCGGCGCCCCGGGCGGGTGAGCGGGCGGCACTCACCGCGATGACATTGACGAAGGTGGTCTTGCCGGAGTACTGCAGCCCCACCAGCGTCAGCTCCATCTCCTCCTTCCAGAAGAGCGAGCGAAACCAGTCCAGCAGGCGGGAGATGAGCGCCAACATGATGGCGGCCGGGAGGGAGAACGGACCGGAGGGCGGGAGGACGGCAGCAGCGACGGCACCCACACAAGCGGGCCTCAGCCCCGACCCCTCAACGGCTCCTCGGGGCCGCGGCGCACCACTGGCGGACACAGGCGGGCGGCGGCGGCCGAAGCCAGGAAGCCGAGCGGGTCATATGACTCGCCCTACCCCACACGCTCGTCCGCGCGCCACCACCGGCACACACGGCAAGAGCGACGTGGCCTGCCCAGCCAGGCGCGTCTGCCGCCTGCAGCGCCACCTGCTGGAGCCTCCCTTCAGCACCGGGGCCGGGGAGCTGCCCTTGGGCTCCTACCACCCCTCCCTTACTCATTAACGTTGGTTAGCTAGCTCATCGTTCTTTCTACAATTGTTTATTGACAGTCGACTCTATGCGGCAAATCTTCAAGACTCTGGGAGATTGAGCATGGAATAAAAATCCCTTCCTACATTTTTGGTAATAGCAAAAGCAGGGGAGCCACAAATGTTTATCAAGCAGAAACGGATTTAAAAAATCAGTGTGGCCCCAAAAGGGAATATTATGCAGCTATAAAAACAAATGAGGAAATTCTGTATGAACTGATATGAAATGATGTCCTGGAAATGTTTTCAAGGACTGTAAATGCTCTGTACATATAGACAAGTATGTATTGTATTTGCAAAAAGAAATCCTAGAAGACCAATGAAAACGGTTTCTTATAGGCTAGAAGAAACTGGATGGCCAGAGACAGGAATGGGAATGAGACTTCTCTAGGTATCTTTTTGTTTGTTTATTTGTTTGTTTGTTTGTTTTTTAAAGATTTTATTTATTTGACAGAGATCACAAGTCGGCCGAGAGGCAGGCAGAGAGAGGAAGGGAAGTAGGCTCCCTGCTGAGCAGAGAGCCCAATGCTGGGCTCAATCCCAGGACCCCAGGATCATGACCTGAGCCGAAGGCAGAGGCTTTAAACCGCTGAGCCACCCAGGCACTCCACAAATAAATAAAATATTTTTTTAAAAAGTTTTTTTTTTAAGTGAACTTTGGTAGTTCCATGAAGAATTAGCTATGGAAAGGCATTATGGGTTGAATTGTGTCCCACCAGAAGATATGTTGGAATCCTAGCCCCCAATACCTCCGAATGTGAGGCCATTGCAGACATAATCAGTGAAGATGGTCATACTGGAGTAGAGTGGGCTTTTAATCCAAACCAACTGGTGTCCTTATAAGAGTAGCAGAAGATACACAGTCACAGGAGAGAAGACCATGTGATGATAGAGGCAGCAAGCCACAGAGAGCTAATGATGAGGGAGCAGAAGGCAAAGCACAAGCTGACACCTGCAACCTCCCCCCACCCGCCCACTCCTGGGTGGGACTTGTATAATATTCTTCCAGGAAGCTCCCAACTAAATGCTAATATACCTCGCTAGAGGGGAAAACAACCTTAACTTGACAATGGCAAGACCTCTGGTATCTGGTAGGTATCTTGCAAGTTGGGCCCCTTTAGCATATGAAACTACTTTTGAAACCTCCCTTTTCCCTACTTCCCCCAAGTCCGGAGTATATAATCAGCCACTTCTCAAGGCCCCTGGAGCAGTCCCTCTTTCTGCTGAGGGATTCTGTCCTGTGCTTTAATAAAACCACTGTTTTGCACCAAATATGTCTCAATTCTTTCTTGGTGGTGGGTTCCGGACCTCACTGCACCAAACCTCACCTATATTCCAAAACCACATCACAAGTGGAGAGGCACAGGACAGAGTCTCTCTTACAGCTTCTGAAAGAACCAACCTGGCCAACATCTTGATCTTGGACTTGTAGCCTCCAGAACTGTGAGACAAACTGATTTTTAGCCATCCAATGTGTGGTTCGTTCTTACAGCAGCCCTAGCAAGCTAATGCAGAGAGAAAGAATAGAAGCAGTGAGATGGTTAGGAAGCTCTTCTGTTAGTTTAAGGGAGCGATGATGGTGGCTGGAACCATGACGTTGTAGTAGGTACTTACTACAAGTAGGTACTTAAGTGCTGGCCTTTGCAGAGCTTTCATTCTGGTGGGAAGGACAATGAACCAATAAACACTAATTTTAAAATGAGAAATTGAACATTTTTCAACCTTTACAATTGTAATTCTCTTCACCTCTAATACTATTCAATGAAAAAGTCATTCTTACCCTCTAATTCTAGTTTCCCTTAAAAAAAAAAATGGATAATTGGGTGCCTGGGTAGCTCAGTGGGTTAAGCCTCTGCCTTCCGCTCAGGTCATCATCTCAGGGTCCTGGGATCGAGTCCTGCATCGGGCTCTCTGCTCAGCTACCCCTGCCTCTCTGCCTACTTGTGATCTCTCTCTCTGTGTCAAATAACTAAAATCTTAAAAAAATAAATAAATAAAAATTAAAAATAAGAACCTCTTAAGTCTATCTTTAAAAAAAAAAAAAAGCTGGAGGGGCACCTGGGTGACTCAGTGGGTTAAGCCTCTGCCTTTGGCTCAGGTCATGATCCCAGGGTCCTGGGATCCAGCCCCACATCCGGCTCTCCGCTCAGCAGGGAGCCTGCTTCCCTTCCTCTCTCTCTCTGCCTGCCTCTCTGCCTACTTGTGATCTCTGTCAAATAAATAAATGAAATCTTTTTTAAAAAGCTGGAATATTTTTTGTCTTATAAGCACAATATTATGGTTGTAAAATATCTAACACAGATACATGACAAGAAAAAGTTAATCTATCTTGACATCCTCAATTCCCTCATCTTTGAAGTAACCCATTTTAACAGTTTACTCTTTTTATCAAATAAACACATATACACATATGTGTGATAGTTTTCTTTTATATACAAAAATGGAAACATGTAGATATTACTCTATAGCTTCTTCTGTTCACTTACAGTTAAGTTCATTTTATTAAAAATAAAGGCAATAAATACTTAAAACAAATGTTTCCTAGTATTTTACTATGGTTTACTATTATCTATTTCTTCTTTTTTTAAGATTTTATTTATTTATTTGACAGACAGAGATCACAAGTAGGCAGAGAGGCAGGCAGAGAGAGAGGAGGCAGCAGGCTCCCTGCTGAGCAGAGAGCCCGATGTGGGGCTCGATCCCAGGACCCTGGGATCATGACCTGAGCCAAACGCAGAGGCTTTAACCCACTGAGCCACCCAGATGCCCCTCCAGGTTTTTTTAAAGATAGATTTAATAGGTTCTTATGTTTATTTTTATTTATTTATTTAAGATTTTATTTATTTGACACAGAGAGAGAGATCACAAGTAGGCACAGAAGTACCCCACTAGTATCTATTTCCTGAAGCTATTTACATGTATTCTATCCATAAATGGAAATATCATATAGTAGAAAGTTACTAAACATGTCTTTTCAATTCTGAGTTCATTCATGTTATAGTGATAGCTTGAAATTAGCCATAGTAGGAATAGTCACACCATGAAAATTAGGAAACACAATAAATCAGGATTCTACAAAACCAGTTGTTAGATATTTACCAGCACACTGTTGATAATACCTAAATCATAGCATTAGAGTGAGGATTAAAATAATATTAAGTTAAACTAAGTAAGGTAGTTAAAGGCAGGATGATGTGCTTATTACACATAGCCTACATAGTTAGAGTGGCTGATTGTGATTATCAGCTCCTCTTCCCATCATCTGTGTAAACTGTCAAAGCTGTTTAACCTCTCTGTGCCTCTACTTATTAACATTCACTAAATGATAGTTATTATTTCTAGGACATGGTATCTTGGGACATTTTGTTAACAATCCAGGGGCTAGTTTTCTTATCTGTAAAATAGGGATAAAGATACCACCCTTATTTGTGGGGGGGGGTTTTGGGAAGATTTTATTTATTTATTTGAGAGAGAGACAGTGAGAGAGAGCATGAGCGAGGAGAAGGTCAGAGAGAGAAGCAGCCTCCCCGTGGAGCTGGGAGCCCGATGCGGGACTCGATTCTGGGACTCCAGGATCATGACCTGAGCCAAAGGCAGTCGTCCAACCAACTGAGCCACCCAGGCATCCCCTTATTTGTGGTTTTAATTGAAGAGGCATTTTCTGCTGAACTCAGTCTAGTATTGTACTAAATCCCATGGGTCCACTCTTGCCTTTGAACTTTGTCTCCAATTAAGTTAAAAGAATTGGAATGCAGGATCATGTGTTCAGACACATTCAAATGTCATGTGCAAAGGTCAGGAATCCCAGTGTCCTGTGAGTGTGGATGGTTTGGGGTAAGAGGGAAGATGGACTGATATGTTTACCTCATGGCTGTTGTAATAAGAAACATAAAATTCTATGCCAACAGACTAGGGATGCATCCTTGAAGACCATTCTTGTTTTAGCTATCAGAAAACTGAGGCACAGATGAGGTAATATCACAGTTAGGGACAGGATTTTAAACTGTAATCTCCTTAAGGACAGGGAACCATTTCTACTTAAATCAATAAATTCATTTTGAGCAAATGAGGCAGTCACTTAAGCATCTGTTATATTAGCTTCACACTTGTCTAACAGGATAATAGTTTTGGCCAAAGAATAAAATGGGTGTGACACATTCCATATGTTCCCACTGGCCTCATTATCAGCCTCAGAGCATCTTAAAAGACGGCAGCTGGGCCTCCTCCACGGGACATTTCTGCATGTCGGCCAAGTCTGTCAAGGAGCCAGGATTTTTCATTACCCATGGATATCACCTCAGGTCATATAGATAGTCCCCCGAATCTGCAAGGGGCAGAAGGTCAGCTCTGCCTTTTCAAAGGAGACTGTTGACCTCAGGTAAAAGGAAGAAAGAAACGGGGAGTTCTCTTTAGGGGTGTCAGGGAGGAAGAATTCCGATTCTCTCACAAGTCCTTCTAGCTGTACTCAGAAATAAATTGACATGAGACAGATTCACAGGAGAAAAAGAAAATTTAATAGCGCACATATAGGGAATCCACACAGACATGGAAATTCCAAAGACAGGCAGAGTGAGGTGTTTATGTCATCCTGAACTAAGGAGAAGGGGACAGGGGTCTGGGACTTCAGAGTAAAGGAATGAACTTCACAGGGTTGATACGAAGAGCAGATGTTTGTTAAATTTTTTTTCAAAGATTTCATTTTTTTTAAACTAATCTCTACACCCAACTTGGGGCTCAAACTCACAACTCCAAGACCAACACCTACTGAGCCAATCAGGCATCCTAGAAGTTTGGTAATTAGATGTTAGCCCTGTGATACAGATGGATCACTCAAATAAAATTTATCTCTACTAATAATCCTTATTCTGGGAAAGACCCCCAATTTAGTTTCTTCTAGGTAGGTAAAGGAGGTGCAAAAGTTTCTCTTGAGCCTGTAGGATCACAGTTGTCTTCAGCTCAGAATAATCACCATGCCAAAGTGGTGCATCTTGGGGTAGTCTGCCCTCATCCTTACAAAAGGAACGTCTTCATTATTCTAAAACTGAGCTAGTCAACCCCAGTTTAAGAAAATCCAATTATATGAGAATTCCATATGTAAAAAAACATACTTAATGCAGTGTGGGATGGTGCAAAGAGCTCTCTGCTAGGAAGAAAAAGGCTTATGTTGAATAAAAAGTTCTTATTTTGGCTTTAAATATAAATAACTGTGTGATCTCGGGCCAGTCCCCTCTCCTTTCTGGGCTTCAGCTTCCTTATGTATGAAGTGAAGGTTTGGGGTAAAATAAAACTTAAGAACCTCTAACCTCTAAAATCTTACTATTTCAAAGCAGCCTAATTGAAATGTTCAGGAAGGGATTCTACATGAAAGAGGAAATAATCTTTCTTTCTTTCTTCCTTTCTTTCTTTCTTTTTTTTTTTTAACAACTTTTACTTCTGGCAGGGAAAAGTTTTTGGCTTACAGAGAATTGAGCAAATAGTGTGAAGAGTTCCCATAACCCTCTTCCCTTCATACCTTCACCAATTGCATTTGTAAAATTTATTACAGTAGTTAACAATTGATGAACAAATATTGAAACTTTATCAAGTCCATAGAGTAATTAAGATTGTTTTTAAAAGGCGGGGGTGAGGGAGACAATAGGCCTAAAACAGAATCCCTAAAACAGAATCCCTTGCCTCCATTTTGGCAAACCAAGGCTTAACTGCAGGAATGAGACCTTTAACTGGTCAATCTGGAATTTCTTTTTTTTTTTAAAGATTTTATTTATTTATTTGACAGACAGAGACCACAAGCAGGCAGAGAGGCAGGCAGAGAGAGAGGAAGGGAAGCAGGCTCACCGCTGAGCAGAGAGCCCAATGCGGGGCTCGATCCCAGGACCCTGAGATCATGACCCGAGCCGAAGGCAGAGGCTTTAACCCACTGAGCCACCCAGGCACCCCAATCTGGAATTTCTTGATCAGCACTAGTGACATAGACCCTGGGCCTGGCCCAGAGGAAGGTGACCTTACCTGGAACAATCTTTTCTTTGCTTTCACTGGTAAGTTCCTTGTCCTGCCCCTATTTCTGCCTATAAAAGTCTTCCATTTTGCATAGCTCCTCAAAGCTCCTTTCTACTTGCTAGATGGGGAAGCTTCCAGATTCATAAGTTCTTGAATAAAGCCAAATAGATCTTTAAATGTACTTAGTTGGGTTTTGGTGTTAACACATTTGGTGGCAGCAGTAGGATCTAACGTTGACTTCTGATGGCGTTTGGAAACAACAAGAAACACAGGCATAGTCCCAGAGGAATACCGTAGTTCTCTGTCTCACTGTTTCTCAGGGTAAGTTCTCTTGGTTCTCAGCTCTGCTCCCTGTCTTGTTGGCTTTTCCACTGTTCCTTATTTGGTTGGAAATTCCAGCCCTTGCTTTTGTCCCCAGGTTCCCAGATTTCACATCAGATACTGCTGGTGGCCTCTGTAAGAGATTCCGCATTTGTTTTTGTTGTTGTTGTTTACGTCAGACTACGGTCTTCATTCTTTGGAGTCTGCTGGTTCAGTTCTTTTCCCAGCCCCCAGATTCCACATGGAGAATTTGGTGGTTAGTAGCTGAAGATGGACTAAGTCCAACATGGGTACCAGAGCCAGACTGGGTCTGACTTGTGCTGGGTCCAGTGAGTATAGGCTACTGCTAATGGAAATCTCAGAAGCCAAAATAGCCACAAAATTGGTGGTCATGAGTGCTGGCCACCTAACCCAAACAGTCCTGTGTCATGATAAGTTGGTCATAGAATGGGTTAGATTGATAATAGGTCACCCGCCAACTTCCAGAAAATTTCTGTGCAGTGAGGTACACTGAAACACCACACAATCCCTGACCCAAAGGCACATACATTTTAAGCATTAATCTGGCTTCAAGAGACACAGAAAGGCTTAGCTAAAAGAAATGGGATTTTTTAAATCTAAAGAGTTAAGCACAGGACACCTGGGTGGTTCAGCTAGTTGAGTGTCAGCCTTCGGCTCAGGTCATGATCCTAGGGTCCTGGGATCAAGCTCTGCACCAGGCTCCCCTGCTCAGTGGGGAATCTGCTTCTCTCTCTTTCTCTTTCTCTCTGCCCCTCTGCCTGCTCATGTATGTGCTCTTTCAAATAGATAGATAGATAGATAGATAGATAGATAGATAAAAATAGTTAAGCACACTACTTCCAGCATACCTGTTCATTTTATGTCGAAAAATGATAGTCCCAGAAAGCTATAGATACCTACAAAAGTGACAAAATCTTATTTCAAAACCTAGAATTACAATGGCCATTATGGGGGAACATGCCAATTGGACAAGATTGAGAAGTGCACTTGAAAGGAAGAATTCTTGATTTAAACCGAATGGAATACCTGTGTGGTTTTTTTTTAAGATTTTATTTATTTATTTGACAGACAGATCACAAGTAGGCAGAGAGGCAGGCAGAGAGAGAAGAGGCAGCAGGCTCCCCGCTGAGCAGAGAACCCGATGCAGGGCTTGATCCCAGGACCTGAGCTGAAGGCAGAGGCTTTAACCCACTGAGCCACCCAGGCACCCCTGGAATACCTGTTTTTAACATCCAACAGGCTTCCAGATTTCAAAATTGCTTCGTTGACAGAGTCATTACAAAGGCTAATGAAAAATTAAAGACACGAGATCCCTAAGACAGAAGACTGAGACTCATGCGACCCCTTCTACTCCCTCTATCCTTTACCAGAGTGCTCCCAGTCCCCTACTCCTCCCTCCTAATTGCCTTTCCACACTCAAGAGGCTATTAAAGTTACCCTCTAAAATAAAACCAACTGAGGTTGCAGGAGGTCCTCCTTAGCACCTTTCACTCCTTGGTCAAAGGTGAAACTTAGGGCTATAGGCAAAACGTTTTCTTTTTTTTTTTTTTTAATATTTTATTTATTTATGAGAGAGAGAGAGAGAGAGAGAGCGAGCGCAGGCAGACAGAATGGTAGGCAGAGGCAGAGGGAGAAGCAGGCTCCCTGCCGAGCAAGGAGCCCGATGTGGGACTTGATCCCAGGATGCTAGGATCATGACCTGAGCTGAAGGCAGCTGCTTAACCAACTGAGCCACCCAGGCATCCCAGCAAAACGTTTTCTAAACTGAGGGAGGATCCCAGAAGTTTTTGGAAGAAATTTTGAGTCATTTTCAGGACTGATGCTTCCAGGCTGCCGGATCTTTATCAGCACGTGTATATGTTGATAGGACCTGGTGAAGTCCAAAAATGGCAAACCCTCCAGGATGATATTTGAGATCCTTGGTCTTTAATAGGTTTCCTTCATGGACCCACAAAAGCTGGCAAAGGAGCAACTGATCTTTTAGAAGCCATTCAGAGGGTCTTCCCTGACTGCATTGATTGGTCCAATATCTACACCTGCAAACAAAAGAAAGATGAATCTTCTGGGTTCTGTACAACAAAGAGGTCACCCAACCTGCTCTGGCTGCCCGACGTGTAAATGGATCATCTCCTGAGATTAGTGGATCAGTAAATGGGCAGAAAACGAGTTGGGAGGCTACCAGCCTGACTCAACTCATGGCCACAGTGGAATACTTTGAAAGGACTTTGGAACAACAATGTAAACAAAGGTCTGCTAGCTATTTGCTTCAGAGCCATGCCACCTCCAAGTTGACATAATGAAGATGTTAGAGTTCAAAGCCGAGGGTCAAGCAAGAATTCCTGAGACATCTTTGGTGCAAAAAAAAAAAAGTCATTTTATTAAAGCACAGGTACAGGACCCTTGGGCAGAAAGTACCGCACTGGGGTCATGAGGAGTGTCATTTGTATACTTTGAAGTTGGGAGGGGGTTAGGGACAGTGTAAGTCTCTAAGGAATTTTGGAAGCAAGGTTTTCAGGACCTGGGGAAAGGGAAAAGGTCATTTATTACTGCCTCATAAAACCAGAGTCATGAGACCCTTCAGATGTATATCAGGGGTCACATGCTTGGGAGGATGCTTGCCAACATGTGTCTCGTGGGGTAGAGATAAAGAAGATTCCCTAAGACTTTTTATATGTTAAAGTAGACTTACACAGGATCATAGGGGTTGGGCAAGGATTGCCTCTTGCCCTTAGCAAAGTATAACATCGAGGCAGTTGGGTCCCTAGAAAAATGTCACTCTTCCTGTTTCAAGGGCTTGTCAGTGGACTGTAGATAGTAAGGAACTTTAATAACTTTTCTTTTTCCGTTGCTTCCCACATCACAAGGCACTTAGAATAACACCTGGTCCTCCCCCATTGCACCCTCCTAGGGGTCCATCAAAATGCTGGTCCAAGGATCAATATCTCAGTTGTAATCAGCTGGGGCACTGGAACAGAGATTATCTCAAAGGTCCTATGCAAATTCTTGAACATCCACTTCAATACCCACATGTCTATGCTGGAAGGAGGGTTCATCCCAAAGTTGATGGGACTCTGAGGGATTTTTCTGGTCTGATACCTTATTTCCTTAAACAGCCAAGGGGAAAAAAACTAAAATTAATGGCTGTGCAATGCTGCCAGAAATATTGACTGTGTTGGCTGAAAACTGAGATGATATTTGGAGGGATTTAATAACTGTATGATCACAAATGTGGCCAAATTGGAAGCTAATAACAGAACCTGATAGGAGTTTTTTTAAGGCCTTCTCCCCTAAGTTAAGTGCATCCAGCAGGCAAGGAAAACATTCTAACATTGGTAAGTGGGTATGTTAGTCCTTGATATCCCTTAGGTGCCAACACAATTCTTTTTTTTTTTTTTAGGATTTTATTTATTTATTTGACAGAGATCACAAGTAGGCAGAGAGGCAGGCGGGGGGGGGGGACAGCTCCCCATGGAGCAGAAAGCCCGATGTGGGGCTCGATCCCAGTACCCCGGGATCATGACCTGAGCCAAAGGCAGAGGCCCAAACCCAGTGAGCCACCCAGGCACCCCATGCCAACACAATTCTTTGAGGAATTAAATACCGGTGTCTTTTGTTTGTGTTTTGTTCTTACAAATCTAGTCTTTACAGGATCATAGATAGCAGCTCTAGAAACAATTCAAAGTTTATCAGTCCTTTTTACCAACCTCCCAAACTCCCCTACTTATCTCAAAAGTTGTGTAGGAACTTTTTTTCTGTGCTTTTGTGATGTAAATGTTTCCCTGGGAGCTTATCCAGAACTCTTATCTAGACCATCTCTTTGATACCCAAACTTCTGGGAGGTTGTTCTTACTAAAAGAAAAAAGCAAAAGGGAGAAAGGTCATTCGGAACTGAACTTGTTGAGGACAAATGTTAAGTGTCTTCTCCACAAATATTAATACAAAAAGCTTTAATTATCTGAGCAGATAAACTTAATCTAGTCTATCTACCAGAAAAACAACTTAGATCCAACTTCTTATTTATTTATTTATTTATTTATTTATTTATTATTTAAAAGGTTTACTTATTTATTTATTTATTTATTTGACAGACAGAGATCACAAGTAGGCAGAGATGCAGGCAGAGAGAGAGAGGGAAGCAGGCTCCCTGCTGAGCAGAGAGCCCGATACGGGGCTCAATCCCAGGACCCTGGGATCATGACCTGACCCGAAGACAGAGGCCTAACCCACTGAGCCACCCAGGCGCCCCCCACAACTTCTTTTTTAACTAGTGAGTTTTGTATTATTGTACTTAATTCAAGGCAGTAATTTTGCAGTGGAAACTAAAAGGCCTCTGTTTACATCTGTTTGTGGGTATCTACTATATATGTGTTGTAGATATATGGTATTTTCTACCTCCAGATGGTATTGTCAAAATTAATTTGTAAAAGAGCTGTATTTAGTTGGCTTAAAGAAAATTAAGTGCTTATATAAATCAAATTGTCGAAAATATGATAGAAACTAACCCTAATGAATTTCAGATTCACATGATCTGGGAAAATATTCAATATTAAAGCTAGTTCTGTTTTATTGGTTTAATTAAAACAGGTATGTCTTTTTAAAAAGATATTTATTTATTTAGGAACACTTAGGTGGCTCAGTTGGTTAAGTGTCTGCCTTTGGCTCAGGTCATGATTCTAGGGCCCTGGGGTCCACCTGCATTGTGCTCCTTGCTCAGTGGGGAGCCTGCTTCTCCCTCTTCTTGCCACTCCCCCTGCTTGTGCTCTCTCTCTCTCTCTTTCATAAATAAATAAATCAAATCTTCTTTAGAAAAAATAAAAATGAAAAATAAAAAATATTTATTTAAATAATCACTATACCTAATGTGAGGCTCAAACTCATGATCCTGAGATCAAGAGTCATACCTTTTTCAACTGAGCCAGCCAGGGACCCCAAAACAGGCATGTATTTAGATAGTTAGCATTAAATAGAGTATTTTTATTCTATGTAGGCTTACTAAAAGTCTGTTAACCTTAAAAATAGATGCCAGTGGCATGGGCAGTGAAAGAGTTAACTCAAGGCAGAACGAAGGAGACTGAAGTTTGTTGATTACACAACAAGGGAGCAAGGTGGGCAGTGTTGGGTCTCCCAATAATGGGTCCATGGTCAAAGGAGCGAGACTGATGCAAAGTGAAGGTCAAGCAAAGCTTTATTTCGCACCAAGCATCAAGAATCAAACCGACCGTCAAACAGACCCGTCGGGGCCACCCCTTACAGAGAGGATGACCCCTCCCTTCCTCACAGACTAACTTTTATAGAGCAAAGGCCATGTGGTTGAGCCTGGCCACACACAGGTGGCCAATGAGATTGCAACACACAGAGAAGGCTGCTCAGTGATGCTAGATCACACACGGGTGGCCAATTGAATTACTGTTCACCCCATAGTAGACATTTGAACTAGCCTATCACCTTGGTCAGAATTGGTGCCCAAAAGGCGGGGCCCACACTCCTTGGTAGCTAGGGAGACAGTATGCGCGCTTTACTGATTGGATGTCTCCACTGACCCGACTCATCCCTGCATTCGGCAGTTATCTCCACCTGACCTGACCTGCCCTTGTATTTGGGCTTTGTTACCTGGGACTGGTTTCCCGGACTTGCTTTTAAGTAAGTTCCCCTGGGTGGGGGTGGGGGGGCAGGGTCAGTTTAAGTTTTACTGCATAAACACCAAAATGGCTGTTCCACCGAGGTGGGGCCGCTCTGGCTAAATAGGCCCCCACAGGCAGCAAAGGAGAGACTGCTGCCAGGTGGTGGTGAGGGGCCGTGGTCACAGGGCAGTGAGCCTGTTCAGGAACCTACAGAATTGTCCCTTTTTCGGTAATCTTAGGAATCTCAGAGCCACCTAAGGTGCCTGGTTGTAATTGGTCAGTGAGGGCCTATGGCTATTTTGAGATAGGTCACTTACTGACCCCGCATTCAGCTCAGTGTCCACCGTGGGTCCTTTTACCTTCCTTACTCCAGTTTTCAGTGCTCAAGCCTGTTGCCTAAAAGTGGCCTCCTCTACATTCTGGGAACTTGAAACCTTTGAGTTTTGCTAAGTTAAGTTGAATGACGTACATTCATTGAATGCCTAGATCATTTCCAAATCAAACACGAATTACTAAACATAGATGTACCTACTTTTATTACACAAACACTAAAGATAAATTTGACTCTATTAGTGAATGTATCTCAGGCCGTGTGTTAAGACTGTAGGATGAAGGGGTGCCTGGGTGGCTCAGTGGGTTAAGCCTCTGCCTTCGGCTCAGGTCATGATCCCAGGGTTCTGGGATCGAGCCCCACATCAGGCTCTCTGCTCAGCGGGGAGCCTGCTTCCCCCTCCCCTCTCTCTGCCTGCCTCTCTGCCTACTTGTGATCTCTCTCTCTCTCTGTCAAATAAATAAATTAAAAAAAAAAAAAAAAGACTGTACGATGAAGAAGCATATGCTTCCAGGGGCACCTGGGTGGCACAGTTGAGTTAAGTGTCCGACTCTTGATTTTAGCTTAGGTTCTGATCCCAGGGTTGAAAGATGGAGCTCCATGTGGGGCTCTGTGCTCAGCTTGGAGTTGACTTGAGTTTCTCTCTCCCTCTGCCCCTCCCCAATGCACTCTCTCTCTCTCTCTCAAACACATCTTTAAAAAAGAAACATATGCTTCTAGAAATTATAAAGACTATTCATAAATTTACCAATCTGAAGAATATTGGTGTAACAGTTCACAATAGCTTGCTCCTTTTACCGGGGGTGGGGTGCCACTATTCTTGCTTCTCACATTCAAGATTCCAATTTCTCATGTGGAAATTTCCTCCTGCGTGTTCCTGTTCCAGTCACGCTACCCAGAAAATGACTGATATAATCCCCTCCTTCCAAGAATTCACATTATGTAACAATATGCCCTGGGAGTCCTTGCTGGGCTGTTCTCACAGACAGCTTGCGGCCGCTGTGTTAAGGCCAGGGTTTCTCAGCCTCTAGGACTACTGGCATTTGGGACCCATAAATTCTGTTTGCGGCAGCCATCCTGAGCTCTGTAGGATCTTGGGTCATCCCTGGCCTCCATCCACTAGGGGCCAGTAGTGCACACTGGCCCCCAGTTGTGACAACTAAAAATGTCTCCTCTGGGATATCCAGGAGATATCCAGGATACCAGATATCCTGGGGTGCAAAGTTCCCTCCAGCTGAAAACCACTGGATTCAACAATTCAAAAATTGTTTTATTTTCCTTATTTCTTGCTGTCTTGTCCTTTAAATCCACCCCAAGGCAACTGCATACCGGGAGTTGGGAGTGATCCTCCAGCTCCCAGAAGGAGTGCTTTATCACTAACATTGTTCAATTTTGCCAGCATGGGGATAATAAAAAGCAGATAAACTATTGTTTACTACTGTGTTTACCTTCTTTAGAGACAATGTCCCTCTTTACTGCAGTACCCAGTGTCCCCTTGGTATGCTGTTGTTCTATGTGCCTGGTGTTCCCCTGATCCTGTTACTCTTACGTAACAAAAAACATCCTATTGTCCCTTTAAGTCACTGCACATGATCCAGTATGTCAAGTCTTAAGAAATTGAAAAAAAAAATTATTTCAGTTTGCACCAGCTGCAGACTGGACCTTTGAGAAGGGACATAGGGCAAGATTGGCTACTTCTATTTCCTGGTGTATTTGCTTCCTAGAACGGCTATAACCAAGGACCACAGACTGCATGGCTGTGAAGCAATGTAAAGTTTCACAGCCTGGAGGCCAGAAGTGTTGACAGGTGGGTTCCTTCTGAAGTCTGTGAGAGATACTCTGCACCAGGCCCCTTCCCCAGTTTCTGGGGGATTTGCTAGCCATTTTTGGTGTTGCTTGACTTGTAGATGCACTACCCCATCTTTGCTTTCATCTTCCCATGGCTTTATTCTCCCTGTGTGTGTGTCTGTCTCTATGTCCAAACCCCCCTTTTTATAAGGACCCCACCCTAATGACTGCATCTTAATTTGATTACTTCTGTAAATACCTTATTTCCAAATATGGTTACATTCTGCAGCATTGGAGATTAGAGCGTTAACCTGTCATTTGGTGGAAGGGGGATGTAACAGACAGAATTCAATCCATAACACCTGCCTAAGTGCCTACCTCTATTCTTCCATAAGTAGTATAAAAATGTAATTTATTATCCCGAAGGAGACCCTTTTGAAAGTGAAAGAAGGTGCTGTTGATACTTATACCAGGGCCTCAGATGTAAATCAGAACTGTCCTGGTCAAACTTGGTCACATGGTTCTCCCCACTCACGAAGTATCACACCTTAGAGGTGGAGAGTGGGGTATGTGAGCCAGAAAGTGGTGACTCAACCATCGTTGCCGATAAATGCTGGCACTTTCTGGGTGCAGCAGGTATTTCATGCTGACTCTTACTCTCATGGACCACTGGCAATATCTCATCAGTTCACTGGATTGGGGCCAATGCCTCTCTATTTAAGGCAGGTGACTTGAGGATTCCTTTCTTTAGAATCGGAGGATCCAGGAGTCCATGGTCTGCT
The DNA here is from genome assembly GCF_010015895.1 of Lontra canadensis. Taxonomy (NCBI): domain Eukaryota; kingdom Metazoa; phylum Chordata; class Mammalia; order Carnivora; family Mustelidae; genus Lontra; species Lontra canadensis. The sequence continues at coordinate 16,546,054 of NW_022631028.1, read as the reverse complement.
GAGGTCTCCTCATACTACCAGGAAGCTTCCAAGGATGAAACGGAAGACAGTTCCACCCCAGTTCCCTCCACAGATGATCCACAGCTGGTCCCCTGGACACACTAAACCATACTTGGCCTCACAAACCATGGGCACAAGACTGTCCCTAGTGTGGTAGTAACTTCTCGTCAGAATAGCTAGCCAACCCCATGCCACATATTTTAGATTACACAAGCAGGAATCCACTTCATCGCTCAGCCTCTCTGAGGGGTTCATTTAAAGCCCCTTTCCCCAGCTTTAAGCTGACAATTAGCTACCCCCACAAACCCCCTCACTGGAGGTGAGGGTGGGGGAAGGGCTCAACTCACCAACAGCTGTCTCCAAACACTGTCCTTTCCTTTAATTTCCCTGTCTGGGCCCCTTTCCCACGCCCTCTGGGGCGACGGGCTCGGCATCTCAAAGCCATCCCTTGTGCAAGTACTGCAAGGCGACCTCACGCTTCACGTTGAGACGTGACATTATTATTTTGGCACTTCAGCCAAAAGCAGAACAAAATGGTTTCATCGTAACCATCTTGCACCCGATTATTATGGACCAGACAGAGGCCGGGATTATCTTGCTGAACCTGGCACCCCAGCGTCCAGCTCCGGGTCTGACATCTGGTTAGGGAGGTCTGCAAGTGTGTCCCAATGAGGGAAGTAACAGCCGGTTTCCGGTCCTCTCAACAGCGTGATCCGTCTCTCCCTTGACAGTGTTTCCATTTGGTTTGATTGAACTCCTAAATCAACCTTTGATAATGGAATAAAGAGACAGGGGTAGAACACGGAGATATACGTGCACTTCTGCCCAGCTTCGGAAAGGACCCCTCCCTTTTCCGCTGGCTGGCGTGCGCCCGCAGCGAGCGGGGCCGAAGGAAGGCGCCCCCGCCGCGAGGCTTCCCACGGTCTCCGCGCCGGCGCCGCAGCCGTTTAGCTCCAGCTGGCGGCCGCAGGGCGCACTGCAGGGGGTCCTCTTGGCTGCGAGAGGCTGGAGCCGCGTTCTGACGCGCAGTGGGATCGTCTGGGAGGCTGGGGAAGGTTTTCATCCGCTGCCAAACCAAGTTCAAAGGCGGCCTGCAAGCCTTCAGGATGGACACGTCGGTCTAAAATACCCCAGGCGTTGACCAGGCCTAGGCAGGTGGTCTGCTCTGCCGATGTTCTGGGGGAGTACTGAATCAGGGCATCCAAAGAAAACTCTATTAATAACATCTGGCTCTGCATACTGCTCTGGGGCCAAAAATATGCTATGGAACAGAAGCATTTATTTATTTAGAGAGATAGCACAAGCAGGCAGAGGGAGAGTGAGAAGCAGGCTTTTCGCTGAGTAGAGCGCCGGATGGGGGACTCAATCCTAGGACCCTGGGACCACGACCCCGGGACCACGACCCTGGGACCACGACAAAGGCAGCCACTTAACTGACTGAGCCACCCAGGCCCCCCAAACAGAAGCATTTAAAGAGACCTTTTTGTTGTTGTTGCTGTTGTTTTTAAGAGTTCGTTGTTATCTTGTTTTGTTTTTGTTTGTTTTAAAGATTTTATTTATTTATTTGACAGACAGAGATCACAAGCAGGCAGAGAGGCAGAGAGGGGGAAGCAGGCTCCCCGCTGAGCGGAGAGCCCGGTGCGGGGCTCGATCCCAGCACCCTGGGACCATGACCTGAGCTGAAGGCAGAGGCTTAACCCACTGAGCCACCCAGGCGCCCCCGTTGTTATTTTGTAGGGGGAGATAAAGGCACTTGGGAAAACAAATTTTGGCACCAGAGGTATTTTCTAGAAAATAATTTACATAATTTGTATTAGCTGATTGGTGTAAAATACTTCCAACAGCTCAGATGTGTGTGATGTGAAGTAGAAAATACACTCACCATCCCCTTCCTCACCCTCCAGCTTCACTTCCTAGAGGTAATTGCTCCTGACAGTTTGGTTAGTTTTCTTTAGTAACAGTAGTAGTAGTATCTGTAGTAGTAATAATAATAGTTTTCTTTAGGAATGGTAGAGTATCAATAGTAATAATAATAGCAAAAATGGATCAAGGACTCCTTTCTGTGTCAGACACAAGCCAAATGCTTCATATAGACAGTTGGATTTAATCTTCACATCCTTTTTATGTCAGAGATACTCTTAGTACACCTACTTTACAAATGTAGGAACAAAGGGTTAGAGAAGATAGGTAACTTACTCAAGATTGTGCAGCTTTCTGCATATTTATAGCATGTGTTTACAAACATCTATTATGTGAGTGCATATATATAGGCTTATTATGTATATTTTCTGTTAATGAGATTAAGTATAACATACTTTTTTGAACCTTGCCTTTTTGCACTGAACATATAGACCCCCCCCTTTTTTTTTAAGATTCTATTTATTTATTTGTCAGAGAGAGAGAGAGAGAGAGCACAAGCAGGGGAAGTGGCCGACTGAGGGAGAATTAGAAGCAGTTTAGCCACTGAGCTGGAGCCTGATGTGGGACTCAATCCCAGGCCCTTGGGATCATGACCTGAGCTGAAGGCAGTTGCTTAACAAACTGAACCACCCAGGCACCCTCATAGACACTTTTATATCAGGATTTATGACTGTGTCCTTCCACTAAGCAAGACAGTCTCTCTAAATCTCAGTTTCCCTGTTATTACCAACCCAAAAGTTAACCTATGTATGTATAATACCTGGCTGGCACAAGAAATTATGACTATAAATACAATGATTCATATTACTAGTTAATGTTCAGGCAGACATCATTAAAGGAGGTGTTTTTTGTTTGTTTTAATTTAATGTGATCTTCCTAATGCAACTAAAATCTACTTAACTTAAATGACCTGCTAGTTCCCTCTGAGTGTTTTGCTTTGAGGGTTTTGTTGTTGTGGACTCAGAGAGAAAAGACACAAAAAATAAACATCTGGGAATGAATGTTTGAGGAACTAATTAGTCTCAGAGAAGCAAATGAAAAATGCAAAACAAGCAAAATTCTGAGAAAAAACTCTGACAACAGGAGATCAAGACCAAAGTGTCTCCTTTCATCTATAAATCCCTCTGGTCACTTGAGATGAGTTCTTGGGTTTAGGTGAACTCTGCCCAGAGCCCATCACCAAGTGAACCTTTAATTGGAGCCTCTCTAACAGAGCTCAAATGCCATCTAGAATAATGTGGACATGCTTATGTTTTTGTCCAATCTGTAGTATACTGTTTCTTCATGAAATAGGAAATTGCAGCTGGCCTTGATCAGGGGTTGCAAATTGCAATCACTGATTTTTAAGTTCCAATGGAGATTCCCACTGTTGCAAGGGGTAGGTATTCTGGATGCTGTGGCTTCCATGTAGGACATATATTTGTTATCTCCTGCTAATTTCTTCTTGCCTCTGCTGAGATAAAACAACAAATCAAGAACCCTTTGAAATTGTGGTTTCATGCAACAAACATTTTTTGAGCATCTGCTGTGTTCTAGGCACTGTTCTGGGCAATGAGACATCAGTGAACAAAATGGAAAAAAAAAAAAAAGAAAAGAAAACCTTCTTGGAATATCCATTCTCGTGGTCTGAATTTCAAATGGTTAGGAAAATTGCAGTTCTTGATGATCTGTTTTCATTAACACAACAATCCATCTGTGGCACACAGTAATTAAATTAAAAAAGTAATTTCTTATGCTTATTTAACCAACATGAATTGCCTCATGATCCCTGGGTTAGTAGCGATTTTATGTCTTTATTTTTGAAATTGAATTAGGACCAGCTCATGGCCTTGTATATCAAGATTAAAAGGGAGTCTGGTATCTGTCTCTTGGGGTGTTCTCTCTACCTTGGCATGTCAGGATTCCAGAAGTGACCTCAAAATTTAAGAAAGGGGTCTGCTGGAATTCCAATAAGAAGCATCCTGAATTCTCAGTCCAGAGTTTACCCAGGCTGCTACTGTTCTGAACTACCATTTAATATTTATTGTCAGAAACAAGTCACCGACTACAGATGTGACCTAAAATATCAAACCATCCATAGAACATGGGCACCAACCAATCAGAAGATAAGCCAACTGTAGTGCCAGAACCCCACCATTCCTGGCATTCGCTTTTTTTTTTTAAAGATTTATTTATTTATTTGAAAGAGAGAGAGAGATCACAAGATGCAGAGAGGCAGGCAGAGAGAGAGGGGAAAACAGGCTCCCCACAGAGCAGAGAGCCCGATGTGGGGCTCCACCCCGGGATCATGACCTGAATCCAAGGCAGAGGGCCAACCCACTGAGCCACCCTGGTGCCCCCTGGCCTTGGCTTTTGATCACTAGATCATGGACACTGGAGGGAGCTGTTGAGAGCAGTAAGATAGAGGGAACAATCAAGGGGTGGGGGGTTGAGGCAATGGCTCCTGAACAACCATTACAAAATTATTTCAGTGTGTTGACTTCTCATATAACCGTACCTTTGCATATAGTTCAATAATCTGCTACAGCTTGTCTGTTAAGTGCGGCTGCTTACTGTGGGAGTGGGTTCTTCCTTGCCCAGTTTCATGGCCTAGACAGTGGGTCCTTTGAAGAAAGGTAGATCATGCCTGTTCTTTTCCTTTGATGCCTACGTTACCCAAGGAGCCCTTCACTACACTCTGTAATATTTGAACACAATTCTTACAAACATTCTCCTCAAAAGGTAATCTCTTCTCAAAAGGGCTGCTTCTCTGTGGGCTCAGGAAGGATTTGCTGATTTTACTCTCCTTTCTAGGCAATATCATTGGCCCCACCACAAATACCCTTGACACACAGGTTGTGCATATCACACACACACACACACACACACACACACACACACACACACACACCATTCAAAGAAAGCTACCTGTATTACAGGGGTTCTGAAACTTCAGTGCACACAGGGGCACCTGAGGAAACTTAAAATGTAGATTTCCAGGGATTTCTCTCCCACATCCCCAGAGTTTCTAGTTAATTAGGTATTGAGTGGTAGGTCTGATACAGATAGCAGACAGAAACAAATACCAGTTGGTCATTAGTAAGGACTTTAGGTCCATCTATAAATCACTTTGTTTTTTTGCAAAGCAAGGATAGATGTGTTGCCCTTTCCAAAGCCCTAATGCTGAACAGAGAAATAAATGACAAACTCCATCTTTGGTTCTTATGTTTCATCCTATTAGTCTGTTTCCTTTTAAGTCATCTGTGCTAAATATGCCCAGAGATTTACTTTGAAATAGGAAGTTAGTGCAAGGGTACAATGGAACTAGAAGTAGCATGGTACATTTCCCCAGCCATACAATCTCTCTACCTCATGCTGCTTTGTTGGATGTCCATAGAGACCAGAGGCTCAGGAGATAGCTTGAGTCAAGTATCCATCCTTATGTTTGTTCATTTAGTATATATATTTCTTATGGAAGAGGTCATAATTGGTCAACCCTCCACCACGCAAAGTGGAATGCTTCTTCTGAATGGTTTCATGCCCCATACAGCCTCAGAGGGTTGAGTTGCATATTTTCAGACAGTTTTGGCACAATCTCTGATCCAATGAGACATGGGCTGAGATGTGAGTTGATTTTTCTTTTTTTTTTAATTTTTTTTTATTTTCAGCATAACAGTATTCATTATTTTTGCACCACACCCAGTGCTCCATGCACTCCATGCCCTCTCTAATACCCACCACCTGGTTCCCCCAACCTCCCACCCCCCGCCGCTTCAAACCCCTCAGATTGTTTTTCAGAGTCCATAGTCTCTCATGGTTCACCTCCCCTTCCAATTTCCCCCAACTCCCTTCTCCTTTCTAACTCCCCTTGTCCTCCATGCTATTTGTTATGCTCCACAAATAAGTGAAACCATATGATAATTGACTCTCTCTGCTTGACTTATTTCACTCAGCATAATCTCTTCCAGTCCCGTCCATGTTGCTACAAAAGTTGGGTATTCATCCTTTCTGATGGAGGCATAATACTCCATAGTGTATATGGACCACATCTTCCTTATCCATTCGTCCATTGAAGGGCATATTGGTTCTTTCCACAGTTTGGCGACCGTGGCCATTGCTGCTATAAACATTGGGGTACATATGGCCCTTCTTTTCACTACATCTGTGTCTTTGGGGTAAATACCCAGTAGTGCAATTGCAGGGTCACAGGGAAGCTCTATTTTTAATTTCTTGAGGAATCTCCACACTGTTCTCCAAAGTGGCTGCACCAACTTGCATTCCCACCAACAGTGTAAGAAGGTTCCCCTTTCTCCACATCCTCTCCAACACACGTTGTTTCCTGTCTTGCTAATTTTGGCCATTCTAACCGGTGTAATGTGATATCTCAATGTGGTTTTAATTTGAATCTCCCTGATGGCTAGTGATGATGAACATTTTTTCATATAACATGATAGCTTTTGGAAGAAAGCCTCTCATGGGGATATTTTCCTCAGAAGGAGCTACAAATGAGACAGTCTCTTGAAAGTTCATGGAGGGAGGCCTCTTGACTTCTCCATGTATTCTCCCATTGACTGGGGACATATGGAATATATATGCAATGGAATGTTATTCAACGTTTATTTTTATGTATGTATGTATGTAATCTCTACACCCAACATGGGGGCTTGAACTCATGACCCTAAGATAAAGAGTCACATGCTCTTCCAACTGAGCCAGCCAGGTGTCCCCTATTTCACCATTAAAGAGAAGGAAATTCTGCCATATGTGACAGCATGGATGAACTGGAGGACATTATACTAAGTGAAATAACCAGTCACAGACAAGTACCACATGATCCCACTCGTATGAGGTATCTAAAACAATCAAATTCAGAAAATCAGAGACTGGAATAGTTATTTCCCAGGGGATGAGAGACAGGGAAATGGGGAGTTATTTATCAATAGTCATACTGTCTGGGATGCCTGGGTGGCTCAGTCAGTTAAGCGGCTGCCTTCAGCTCAGGTCATGATCCCAGTGTCCTGGGATCGAGTGCCACATCAGGCTCCTTGCTCCTCAGGGAGCCTGCTTCTCCCTCTGCCTCTGCCTGACGCTCTGCCTTCCTGTACTCTCTCTATCTCTCTGACAAATAAATAAATAAAATCTTTTAAAAAATAGTCATAAAGTCTCAGTTAAGTAAGATGAATAAACTCTAAAAATCTATAGTACAACATTCTATCAATAGTCAACAATAATGCATTGTTGACTTAATATTTGTTAAAAGAATAGATCTTATGTTAAGTGTTCTTTTTTTTTAAGATTTTATATATTTATTTGTCAGAGAGAGAGAGAAAGAGAGAACAAGCAGGGGGACCAGCAGGCAGAAGGAGAGGGAGATGAAGGCTCCCCTCTGAGCCAGGAGCCTGACACAGGGCTCGATCCCAGGACCCTGGGGTCATGACCTGAGCTGAAGGCAGACGCTTAACCCACTGAGCCACCCAGGCACCCCTCATGTTAAGTGTTCTTAACAAAATAAAGAAGGTTCTTCAAACCTGAACATTGCATTCCATCATGTTGATTGTTCAGTTCCCTCAATTCTCACTCCAGAACTTCAAAATTCATCACTTGAGATTGACCAAAAAATTCTCTTCATTAAATTATTTCATTCCCCCTTCTTCCACACAGATTTTTTTTATTCCATCTTGAAAATGTGTGTTTGTGTGTGTGTGTGTGTGTGTGTGTGTTACTTTTTCAAGATTTCTAGTCAAGTGAGCATAGGATTTGGTCTTCCAAGCTCTATTGAGAAGACAAAAAAGATTTATTTTATACCGCTGAACCTATAACCATGAAAGAAAACAAAATAAGGGAGCCAGGAACAGAACTAAAATTTGGGGGCAAGTCTAAAAGATAGAAGGGAAATGGAAATTGATGAATGGAGAGAAGAGTGGAAGGAAAGCACTTGAATAAAGAGCAATCCTTCCCAAGGAGAAGGAGAGACGCTTGAGAGTGGGAGTCTGCGGGAAAAGATGGTTGGAAGGCCATGACAGGGATTAAGAACAGTGTTCTGCTTATCTACTCCTTGTTACAGACTACCAAAAACTTAAAATTTGACTATTTATTTAGGCAGAATTCAGCAGGGACAGCTTGTGTATACTCTCGGCACTAGAGCCGAGAGGAGTAGACACAAGTTTCAGTGTGGGGAAAACACCCAAGGTTTTACTGGGCCTGTCCATCTCTAGATGGTCTCTCCAGTGTGGTGGCTTCAGGACAGCAAGGCTTATTACACAACAGCTTAGGGCTCCAAAGGGGGCATATCCTAAGAGAGAACCAGACAGAAAATGTATTGCCTTTATGATTTAGCTTCGGAAGCCATGTGGCATCACTTCCATTGTAGACAGGCCCGTCTCAACTCAAGTGGAGGGAACATAGATCCCACCTGTTGTTGTTGTTGTTGTTGTTAAGATTTTATTTATTTATTTATTTATTTGACAGAGAGCGAGAGAGAATACAAATGGGGTGGCAGGCTGGGAGAGGCAGAGGGAGAGGGAGAAGCAGGCTCCCCACTGAGCAGGAAGCCCAATGCTGGGCTCAATCCCAGAGCTCTGGGATCATGACCTGAGCTGAAGGCAAATGCTTAACACAGGTGCTCTTCAAGATGGAACTTAAAAAGAAAAAGATTTTATTTATTTTCCCATGTGTACGCAAGAGAAAGAGAGAGAGAGAGCTTGCACATGAGCAGAGAGGAGAAGCAGAGGGAGAAGCAGACTCCCCACAGAGCGGGGAGACCGACTCTGGACTGGATTGCAGGACTCTGGAATCATGACCTGAGCTGAAGGCAGACACTTAATTGACTATGCCACTCAGGCACCCCTAAATCCCACCTCTTGATGGAATGGTGTCAGCATCATGTGATGAGAAGAGTACATGAGATGGGATATATTTATGTGGCCATCTCTGAATAACACAAACTGCCACAAATTGTATTTAGACCAGATGGACTGGGAATTAAGGAAAACAAACAAACAAACAAACAAAAAGCAGTGAAGAGAAGGATCAAGATGGATATACAATTGACCTGAGGGAAAAAAATGTCCAAGGAACACAGATGCAATTTTTTAATAAGAACTAATTAATGTCATCAAAATTATTTGAGACTATTTTATATCCATAAATAATTTAAGTTGATATGGAAAAGAAATAAGCAGAATAAAAGAAATGGACCAAAAAAAGAAAAAAAAAATCTGACCAAAATAGCCAAAGTTAAATATTGAATGGACTGAGTGAATACTAGAACAGATGAGGTGAAGGCTGAGACACTAGTCTAAAATATAAGCTGGAATAAATCCCCTATGATGTAGAGCAAAAACAAAGAGGTAAAAAATACTTTCTTAAAGTACCCAAAGGAGTTAAAAGCTTACATCCATGAGGCAACTGGGTGGCTTGGTTGGCTGAGCATCTGACTCTTAATTTCAGCTCAGGTCATGATCTCAGGGTTGTGAGATAGAGCCCTGTGTTGGGCTCCATACTGGGTGTGAAGCCTGCTTAACATTATCTTCTCTCTCCCTCTCCCTCTGCCCCACCCCCCACCCTCTTTCACTCTAAAAAAGGAAGTTACAGTCTGGTAAGTGATGTTGATAATGAAGGAGGCTGTGAAACAAACAAACAAACAAAGGTAACATACAAGGTAAGTCCACTGGTCCCAACTTGTGTGTAGTAAAAGAATCAGAAACAGAAAGCAGAGACAGCAGGGTGGAGGAAATCATCTCCCCGTATAGAAGAAAATGTCCTCAACATATCTTCAATGTGAAGAAAGGTGTGACCCTTTGGGAGTCCAAAAGATCCCTGAGTGCTAAATTGGATGAATAAACACAGGCTCTATACTGTTGAACTTTCAGAAGTTGGAGGACAAAATAAAAAGAAAAAATTGTTCAAGAAACATCCATATTCTTTGTACCAGTAAGGTTAAATAGGTGACCTACAAAGCAAAGAACCACACTGGCATTAAACTTCTGTACAGCAAATGTGAATTCTAGAAGTCAGTAATGTTTTCTAACTATAAATGAACAGGTTTTCAACCATAGATTTCTATACACAGCCCGCATGAATCAGACAACATGAAGATATGTCCATATATGCTAAGACGTTTGTGCTCCCAACTTAAAAGTAAAATTATAAAAGAAGTATTCATCTGCAATAAGATACTACTGTACACATACCACAATGGTTACAATGAAAAAGACCAAACTCTCAGTGCTGGTGAAGATAATGATCAGTTGGAAATCTCATACACTGCTAATGAGGGTACAAAATGGTACACCACAAGAGAAAAACTCCATGGCACCTTTTTCTAAACTCCAACATGCACTTACTCTATAACCTAACAAACAGCACTCCGAGGTACATACACAGAAAGAAATAAAAGCATAGGTACACCAAAAGATTTGTACACAAGTGTTTATAGTAGCTTTATTCCTAATAGTCAAAATCCAGGAAAAATTTTAAAAAATAAATAACTCAACGGAAGAACAGAAAAAAATTTTTAATATACTCATGAAATACAGTTCAATTTTAGAAAAGAATGAAGTACAGACACTCACAACAACATGAGTAAATCTTTAAAACATGTTGAGCAAAAGAAGCCAGACAATACAGTACATAGTTCTGGCTCCATTTAAATGGAGAAGGCAGGGCACCTGGGTGGCTCAACTGGTTGAGCGACTGCCTTCCGCTCAGGTCATGATCCTGGAGTCCTAGGATCGAGTCCCACATCAGGCTCCCTGCTCAGCAGGGGGTCTGCTTCTCCCTCTGACCTTCCTCCTCTCATGCTTGCTCTCTCTTATTCTCTCTCTTTCTCAAATAAATAAATAAAATCTTAATAAATAAATAAATAAATAAATGGAGAAGGCAAAAATAAACTGTGGTGAACGAAGTCAAAACAGTGGTACCAGGGGACGCCTGGGTGGCTCAGTTGGTTGAGCAGCTGCCTTTGGCTCAGGTCATGATCCCAGCATCCTGGGATGGAGTCCCGCATCAGGCTCCTTGCTCTGCCAGGAGCCTGCTTCTCCCTCTGCCTCTGCTGCCTCTCTGCCTGCCTGTGCGTGTGCGCTCTCACTCTCTCTCTCTCTCTCTCTCTCTGACAAATAAATAAATAAATAAAATCTTAAAAAAAAAAAAAAACAGTGGTACCAGGAAGGGAAGGGAGCATAATTGACTAGAAAGGAGCACAAGGGTGTTCTCTAAAACAGTAAGAATGTTATGCATGTGTGTGTGTGTGTGCACGTGCATGTATGTATGTATATAGACATACAGACATACATATGTTGAATGGACTGAGTGAATACTAGAACACATGAGGTGAGGGGTGAGACACTAATCTAAACGATAAGCTAGAATAAATCCCCATGATGTAGAGCAAAAACAAAGAGGAAAAAAATGTGTGTGTGTGTTTGTGTGTGTGTGTATATAAAGTTGAGTCCATGCCCAGGGTGGAGCCCAACACAGGGGCTTGAACTCACAACCCTGAGATCAAGACCTGAGGGGAGATGGAGAGTCAGACACTTAACCAACTCAGCCACTCAGGCACCCTGAGCATGTTATATGTCTTGATCTTGGTACTTTGTACATATGTAAAAAGTTAACAAGCTATATACACTTAAGATTTGTGCATTTTCCTGTATGTAAACTATACTTCCATAAAGAACTGTTAAAAGAAAAAAAATAGGAGATAAAAATTCATTAGTTTTAAAGACTGGATGTAAAAGGGGAGAGAGATGGGAGAGCTGAGTTTGTCACTCGAAGATGATTCTCAGGAATCTTTGGTGTTGTCAGTTGAGACAGAGATGAAAGGACCATAAGCAAGGGTCTGAGAGCTGGAGTTCTTAGTCAACAGCACAGGATGGCAGGGTGGATTCTATTGCAAGTAATTTCTTACCACCACTAGCTACCAAAGTTGTAAATAGCATGTTTTAGTATCTTTAAGTCAGCAGTTGTGAATTTTAGATTATTCCTATAATGAGAACATTCTAACATACTTACATTCTAGTGTATAATCTCTCATGGGAAATCAAGGGGTGAAGTTCAGCCAGCAAAATAGGAATGTGAATCATCTATAGTTTCTATCCAAGTGACCTGCTGGAGAGATTAAAGTACTCACATGTTTATAGGACACCTTGATGGTTACAATGCAATAAAATAAACCAAAATACAGAACAAAATAAGTGAAAATGAGACATGCAAACACAGTGAGAAAGAAATTTGGGAAAGAAGGTAGGGTAAGATAAAAAGAAGCAGTGGTGGTTATGTAGGTCCCAGAAAAAGAGAAACCCAAAAAGCAAGGAAGGGAAATAGCCCTGAGCACCGGTGCTCAGGATACCTGCCAAGTAGCTGAAGTTGAAGGGCACAGGATTACATTTCCTTCTCTATGGGTCTGATCAGACTAATTCATTCTGTGATAAATGGTAATTACTTATGGTAAGACTATAATCATTTTCTTCAGTTTATAATTTTAGAGGAATAATAAAAGACTTATAATCTTGTCAGTAAAAAAAATAAAAAAGATGAGAATTGGAGAGCATGGTGGAGGTAAGAATTGGACGAAAATGTTAATGGGTTAATTTCTATTTTGTTCATAGGGAGTATCAAGATAATAAACTGAGATTAAATTATATTATTTTAGGTCATAAATATCACCACTGTAAGAATTAAAAATAATACCTAAGAGGAAGAAAGAGTGGTGGATATATAGGTGATAGGCCCCACTGAGTTCTTCATAACTCCTGGTGTGAAGGCAACAGATTCCACCTCCAGCTAATGAAACAGGATGAGAGTTTACTATTTGAAATAAATATTAACTACTTGTAGGATTTCCAAATATCACGAGAACTCATTTCAAATATTGTGACATCTCGGGGAAATCTCATGATCTATGTCCAAATCTCATGAGATTTCAAATACCATGAGATCTCAGTCCAGATCTCCAGAGATTTTGGTGAAAATCTTGTGAGATCTCAGACCAAATCTCGTGAAAACATGAGCACATCCCACAAGATTTCTACACAAATTTCATGAGAAACCATTCTAAATATCATGAGATCTAAGTCAAATCCCATGAGATCTCTGTCTAAATCTCATGATATCTCAGTCCAAAAACTCCTGAGATCTCACACACATCTAACAAGATTTCTTCCCAAATCTCATGAGATCTCTGTCCAAATCTCATGAGAACTCAGTCAAAACCTGTGAGATCTCAGTCCAAATCTCAAGAGATCTTGGTGCAAAGCTCATGAGATCTCAGACCAAATATCATGATTACTCAGATACTTTTCATGAGATTTCTACACAAACCTCTGAGAACTAATACCAAATCTTGTGAGATGTCAGTCCAGTCCTGTGAGAACTCACTCCAAATCTCATGAGATTTCAGGCAAATCCCATGAGATCTCAATCTAAATCTTCTGAGATCTCAGTCCAAATCAGGTGAGAAGTCAGGCTCTTCTCACAAGATTTCTACACATATCTCATGAGAAATTATTCCCAATCTTGTGAGAACTCAGTGCAAATCTCAAGAGATCTCTGTCCAAAACTCTTGAGATCTTACTCCAAATCTTGTGGGATCTTAGTTAAAATCTCCTGAGACATAAGTCTAAGTCTTGTGAGAACTTGGGGACTTCATACCAGATTACTAAACAAATCTTGTGAGAACTTATTCCAAATATCCTGAGATATCATGCATACATACCATACATATGTTCTCCAATAACCAACCTAATTTTACATGGGAAAGAAGTGGGAAAGAAAGCCCAATAACAGTAGAAATAAGGAAATAACAAAAAGGAGTGCGGAAATAAATCCAATGGAGACAAAAAAGACAAAACATCAGTGAAAATACAATCTATCCTTTTTGGAAAGATAAACAAAACTGATGAACCTTTAGCTAGACTCACCAAGAAAGAGAGAGGACTCAAGTACATTGGGAAAGAAAGATAATTGATTCCTGTCTCACAGCAAGTTCCTAGATGATAACACAGGCAGCAACCTCTTTGACCTTGGACACTGAAACTTCTTGCAAGACAGGTCTCTAAAGGCCAGGGAAACAAAAGCAAAAGTGAACTATTGGAACTTCATCAAGATAAAAAGCTTCTGCATAGCAAAGAAAACAATTAACAAAACTAAAAGGCAACCTACAGAATGGTAGAAGATATTTGCAAATGGCATTACAGATAAAGGTCTGGTATCCAAGATCTACAAAGAACTTCTCAAACTCAACACGCAAAAAACAAAGAATCCACTCAAGAAATAGGCAGAAGACAGGAAGAGACACTTCTCCAAAGAAGACATCCAAGTGGCCAACAGACCATGAAAAAAATGCTTCACATCATTTGTCATCAGGGAATTCAAAACCACAATGAAATACCACCTTCCAGCAGTTAGAATGGCTAAAATTAACAAGATAGGAAAAAACAAGTGTTGGTGAGGATGTGGAGAAAGGGGAACCCTCTAACACTGTTGGTGGGAATGCAAGCTGTTGCAGTCATTATGGAAAAGAGCATGGAGGTTCCTCAAAGAGTTAAATATAGAGCTGCCCTATGACCCAGAAATTGCACTCTTGGATATTTACTCCAAAGATACAGATGCAGTGAAAAGAAGGGGCACATGCTCCCCAGTGTTCATAGCAGCAATGTCCACGAGAGCCAAACTGTGGAAGGAGTTGAGATGTCCTTCAATAGTGGAATGGATAAAGAAGATGTAGTACATATGTACCATAGAATATTACTCAGAAGTGATGAATGCCCACCATTTGCATCTATAGGGGTGGAACTGGAGGGGGTTATGCTAAATGAAATAAGTCAAGCAGAGAATGGCAATAATCATATGGTTTCACTCATAAGTGGAACACAAGGAAGAGTGTGGAGTACCACAGAGGAAGGGAGGGAAAACTGAATGGGAAGAAATCAGAGAGGGAGAAAAACGATGAGAAACTCTTACTCATAGAAAACAAACTGGAGAGAGTTAGGTTGCAGAGCTAGGTAACTGCGTGATAGGTATTAAGGAGGGGACATGTGGTGATGAGCACTGGATGTTATACGAAACTAATGAATCATTGACCATTACATCAAAAACTGTACCTTGGGCGCCTGGGTGGCTCAGTGGATTAAGCCTCTGCCTTCGGCTCAGGTCATGATCTCAGGGTCCTGGGATCGAGGCCCGCATCGGGCTCTCTGCTCAGCGGGGAGCCTGCTTTCTCCTCTCTCTCTCTATGCCTGCCTCTCTGCATACTTGTGATCTCTCTCTCTCTGTTTCAAATAAATAAATAAAAAATCTTTAAAAAAAAACTGTACCTTGGCTAACTGAATTTAAATTTTAAAAAAATGTGAAAACCTTTAAAAAAGAAAGAAAGATGAGCTATTACAATGAATACCACAAAAATAGAAAGGGTTGTAAGAGAGTACTATGAGCAAATAGATGCCAACACCTTGGACAACCTAGAAGAAATGGGTAAGTTCCTAACAACAACCTAGAATGACTGAACTGTGAAAAAAATCTGGACAGACTGATTATTAGTGAAAAGACTGATTCCATAAGCAAATCCTCCCAACAAACAAATGCCCAAGACCAGACAGTTTCATTGAGGAATTCAACCAGATGGTAGAAGAAGAATTAATACCAACCCTTCTCAAACTGTTTTTAAGAAAGGAGAGACAAGCATACATCCGAACTCATTTTATGAAGGCAGCATTACCCTGCTACCAAAACAGGACAAGGATCCTACAAGAAAAGAAAAGCCCGATATACCTCATGGACAGAGATGCAAAAATCCTCAACAAATTATCGGCAAAATTAATTCAACAATATATCAGGAGACTCACACAACAGGATCCAGTGGGATTTATTCTAGGGATGCAAGGATGAGTTCACATCTGCACATCAACCAATGGGATACATCACCTTAAAAAATAAAATATAAAAATCCTAGGATTGTTACAATAGATGCAGAAAGAACACTTGACAAGATTCAGTATGCATTTATGGTAAAGACTTTAAACCATCTGGGTATTGGGGGTACACACCTCAACCAAATAAAGACCCTATATGAAAAGCCCTCAGCTGACATACTCAAGGGTGAAATGCTGAAAAAATTTCTGCTATGATCAAGAACAAGACAAAGATGCCCACTCTTAGCACTTTTATTCCTCATAGTATTGAAAGCCCCAGTCAAGCCATTTAGACAAAAACAAAACAAAACAAAACAAACAAACAAACAAACAAAAAGATATGATATCTGAATAGGAAAAGAAAATGGTCACTCTTTGCAGATGACATGATACTATGTATAGAAATCTCATAAGAGTCTACCAAATAACAGTTAGAATAAACAAATCTCAGTAAAGCTGCAGGATACAAAGTCAATAAACAGAGAACTATTGCATTTCTGTTTTTTGAAGATTTTATTTATTTATTTGACAGAGAGAGAGAGAGCACAAGCAGGGGGAGAGGCAGAGGGTTGGAGAAATGCAGACTCCATGCTGAGCGAGGAGCCCAATGCTGGGCTCCATCCCTGTACCCTGGGATCATGACCTGACCTGAAGGCAGACACTTAACTGACTGGACTGACACCCAAGCAGTCCAACTTGTTGTATTTCTATATACTGATTACCAAGTTTCACAAAGAAAATTTAAGAAAGCAATGCCATTGACAATTGCATCAGGAAAAAAAAAATCTAGGAATAAAAGTAACCAAGAATGATGAATACCTGGTATCATGAACACATGGTGTAAAAGAAAGGAAAAACATGTTTGTGTTGGGGAGGGGGTGACTGTATGGGCCAAAGATTTGGAAAAACACAAATAAATGGAAGCATACTCCATGCTCATTATCTGGAAGAGTTAATACTGTTAACATGTCCACTGTAACCAAAGCAAATCTACAGATGTGATGAAATCCCTATCCAAATCCCAATGACATTATTCAAAGAAATAGAAAACAATCCTAAAAGCCATATGGAATCACGAAAGACCCCAAATACCCAAAGCAATCTGGAGAAAAAAGAAGAAAGAGAGATTCCAAGATGGTGGCAGAGTAGGAGAACTTAATTTTGTCTGGTCTGAGGAATTCAGCTAGATACCTATGAAACCATTCTGAACACCTGCAAACTCAAGCAGAGATCAAAGAAAAGAATAGCTGCATCTCTACAAACAGAAAAGTGACCACTTTCTGCAAGGTAGGAGGTGCAAAGAAGTGAATCCCAGGTAATACATGGGAAGATAGACCGCGTGGGGAGGGAACCTCTGTCAGCCGGCTACTGGCAAGTGATAGTGGCAGTGGAGCACCAAATCAGAACTTTTAGAAGTCTGCTCTGGTGAGAGACATCACTCTGGCAGCTAAGCAGGGGGTGGAACATTTGATGGGACAGTGTGGTCTCAGGATCCTTGGGGTCCCAGGAAGACCAAGGGTGCTTGAGGGCAGCAGAGCTCCCAGGTATCAGAGTGGGGAAGCTGGCTGCAAAGAGTGAGCCCAGGAGTGGGATCTAAGCTGGAAGTTGCCATAAAGTGTGATCCATGGCACAGTCTGGCCACTGCTCTTTGAGAAGGGAACCGAGAAGCAGCAGAACCGGGGAGAGCCCCTTCCTCCCCCAGGAGGACCTGTGCAGGAGCACGCTGCAGAAGTCTGCTGGGTTTGGAGACTCCAACCAGGTTTTGTGCCACAGGTAGAAATGCTCAGTCACAGGCCCAGTGAGCATAGAGTGTGAACAGAGACCAGGGAGACATGAATGATTGACCACTTTTCTCTGAGGGTGCACTGAGGATTGGGGCCCTGAGCTCTCAGCTCCAGGGCCAGAGATTGGGAGGCTGCCATGTTCATGCTCCTCCTCTAAAGCTGTGCAGAAAGCCTTCGGGAAACAAAAGGTATAGAGAGCAAACCTGAACAGAGTACTTAGCCTGGTCCCTGGCAAGGGCAGTGCAATTCTGACTTGGGCAAAGACATTTCAGAGTCAATGCAATACGCCCTCCCCCAGAAGATCAGCAAGAATATCCAGACAAGACCAAGTGTACCGATCAATGAGAACTGCAAAACGCCAGCACTAGGGGAAGACAGCACATAGAATTCATGGCTTTTCCTCCCATGATTCTTTGATGATTCAACTTTAATTTTTAAATTTTCTTTTTAAAAAAATTTTTCTTCTTTCCTTTTTCAATCAACTTCTCAATGCCTTTCTTCAAATCCCATTTAATTTTCATTTTTACTGTCATATTCTATCCCTTCATTGTATTTAACCTTATTTTTTATATATATACATATACTTTTGTGTATATATATATATACATATAATTTTTCATATATATACATAGACATATTTTGTATATATGTATACATATATATTTTTGTGTATATATACATACATGTATATATACACATATATGTATGTATATATACATATATTTTTTCTTCTTTCTTTCTTTCTTTAAAGTTTTGTGATGCTATTTCTTCTAACACACCAAAATACTCCCCAAATCTAGTGTATGGCTTTGTTCCAATCACCTGCCTGATCATATACTCATTTCCACCACCGCCCCCTTGGTTTTGGGTCTCACCTGTTTACTGTGTATTTCTCTGGGGTTGTTGTTGCCCTTTGAGTATTTTTGTTCTCTTATTCATCTATTCTTCTCTGGACAGAATGACAAGATGGAAAAACTCACCTCAAAAAAGAGAACAAGAGGCAGTACTTCCTACCAGGGACCTAATCAATATGGACATTTATAAGATATTAGAATGAAAGTTCAGGATAACAACTATAAAGACACTACCTGGGCTTGAAAAAAATCATTGAAAACACTAGAGAATCCCTTTCTAGAGAAATAAAAGAACTAAACCCTAACCAAGTTGAAATCAAAATGGCTATTAATGAGGAACAATCCAAAATGGAGTCTCTAGGTGTGCCTGGGTGGCTCAGTCACTTAACCATCTTCCTTCAGCTCCAGTCATGATCCCAGAGTCCTGGGATTGAGCCCAAATTGGGCTCCCTGCTCAGCAGACAGCCTGCTTCTCCCTCTGGTGCTCCCTCTGCTTGTTCACACTCTCTCTCTTTCTGTCAAATAAATAAATAAAATATTTAAAAAAAAAAAAAACCAGAGGCTCTAACTGCTAAGACAGATGAGGCAGAAGAGAGAATTAGTGACCTAGAAGACCCAATGATGAAGAGTAAAGAAGCTTAGAGAAAGATAGATAAACAAATACTGGAACATGAGGGGCTAATTTGAGAGAGAAGTGATACCAGAAAGTGAAACAATAGTAGAATAATTGGGATCCTAGAAGAAGAAGAAGAAAGAGAGAGAAGGGCAGAAGGTATATTGGAGCAAATAATAGCAGAGAATTTCCCTACTTCGGGGATGGAAACAGGCATCAAAATCCAGGATACACAGAGAATGCCCCTCAAAATCAATAAAAATGGGCCAACACCCCAATATCTAATAGGAAAACTTAAAAAACTCAGAGACAAAGAGAAAATCCTCAAAGCAGGTTGGGACACAAGGTTGGTAACCTACAAGAGTAGAAACATTAGATTGGCAGGAGACTTAGCAACAGAGGTCTGGCAGGCCAGAAAGGACTGGTAGGATCTATTCAGGGTCTTCAACAAGAAAAATATACAACCAAGAATACTTTATGCAGTTAGGCTGTCCTTGAAAATAGAAGGAGTGAGCAAAAGTTTCCAGGATAAACAGAAGCTCAAACAATTTGTGGTCACCAAATCAGCCCTCCAGGAAATATTGAAAGGGGTCCTCTAAGCAAAGAGAGAGCCCAAAGGAACATAGACCAGAAAGGAACAGAGACCATATACAGTAATGGTCACTTTACAGGCAAATACAATGGCATTAAATTCATACCTTTCCATAGTTGTCCTGAATGTAAATGGGCTAAATGACCGAACCAAAAGATACAAGATATCAGACTGGATGAAAAAGTAAGACCCATTGGATATGCTGTCTACAAGAGACATGTTTTAGACCCAGAGATACCTCCAGATTGAAAGTGAGGGGGTGGAAAATAATTGATCATGCTAATGGACATCCAAAGGAAGCTGGGGTGGCAATCCTTCTATCCGACAAATTAGATTTTTTTTAAGATTTTATTTATTTATTTATTTGTCAGAGAGAGAGAGAGCGAGAGTGGGAAAACACAAGCAGGCAGAGTGGCAGGTAGAGGCAGAGAGAGAGAAGCAGGCTCCCCACTGAGCAAGGAGCCCGATGCGGGACTCAATCCCAGGACCCTGGGATCATGACCTGAGCCGAAGGCAGCAGCTTAACCCACTGAGCCATCCAGGCATCCCCAGACAAATTAGATTTTAAACCAAGACTGTAATAAGAGATGAGGAAGGAAACTCTATCATACTTAAAGGGTCTATCCAACAAGAAGATCTAACAATTGTAAATATTTATGACCCTACCATGGGAGCAGCCAGTTGTAGAAGCCAATGAATAACAAACTAAAAAAATAATAATAATAATAATAAAATAAACACATGGACAATAATACAATAACAGTAGGGACTTTAACACACCCTTCACTGCAATGGACAGATCATCTAAGCAAAGGATCAACAAGGAATAAGAGCTTTGAATGACATACTGGACCAGATGGATGTCACAGATATATGGAGAATATTCCATCCAAAAGCAACAGAACACACATTCTTCTCTAGTGAACATGGAACATTCTCCAGATTAGATCACATACTGGGTCACAAATCAGATCTCAACCAGTACCAATAGATGGGGATCACTCCCTGCATGTTTTCAGACCACAATGCTTTGGAAAATGGAACTCAATCACAAGAGGAAAGTTGGAAAGAATTCAAATACATGGAGGCTGTGGAGCATCCTACTAAAGAATTAACCAGTCAATTGAAGAAGAATTTTAAAAATTCATGGAAACAAATGAGAATGAAAACACAACTGTTCAATATCTTTGGGATGCAGCAAAGGTGGTCCTAAGAAGGAAGTATATAGCTCTATAAGCCTTTCTCAAGAAGCAAGAAACGTCTCAAATACACAACCTAACCCTACACCTAAAGGAGCTGGAGAAAGAGCAGCATAGAAAACCTAAACCCAGAAGGAGAAGAGAAATAATAAAGATCAGAGCAGAAATCAATGAAGTAGAAACCAAAATAACAGTAGAGCAGATCAATGAAACTAGGAGCTTGTTCTTTGAAAGAATTAATAAGATTGATACACACCTGGCCAGACTTCTCCAGAAGAAAAGAGAAAGGACCCAAATCAATAAAATCATGAATGAAAGAGAGATCACACCCAACAGCAAAGAAATACAAACAATTATAAGAACATAACATGGAAACTCTATGTCAACAAATCAGGCAGTCTCGAAGAAATGGATGCAGTCCAAGAAACACAGAAATGACCAAAACTGAACCAGAAGAAAAGGAAACCTGAAGATCCCCATCATCAGCAAGAAAATAGAAGCAGTCATCAAAAATCCCCCAGGAAACAAGAGCCCAGAGCCAGATGGTTTCCCAGGGGAATTCTACCAAACATTTAAAGAAGATTTAGTACCTATTCTTCTGAAACTTTTCCAAAAAATAGAACTGGAAGGAAAACTTCCAAATCCTTTTGATGAGGCCAACATTACCTTGATCCCAAAACCAGACAAAGACTGCACCCAATTGAAGAATTACAGACCAATATCCCTGATGAATAAGGATGCAAATATTCTCACCAACATTCTAGCTAAAAGGATCCAACAGTACATTAAAGGGATGATTCACCACGACCAAATCAAATTTATTCCTGGGCTATAAGGATGGTTCAACAACCACAAATCAATCAATGTAATACACTACCTTAATAGAAGATAGAACAAGAACCATAAGATCCTCTCAATAGGTGCAGAAAAAGCATTTAACAAATTACAACATCCTTTCTTGATCAAAACTCTTCACTGTGGAGGAATAGAGGAAACATGTCTCAATATCATAAAAGCCATCCAAGAAAATCCCACAATGAATATCATTCTCCTAAGGTCAGCAACATGGCAGGATGTCCACTATCACCACTGCTGTCCAACATACCACTAGAAGTCCTAGTCTCAGCAATCAGACAACAAAAAGTTATAAAAGGCTTCTGAATCAACAAATTCTCACTCTTTGCAGATAATAAGATATGTTATGTAGAAAACTCAAAAGACTCCACCCCAAAATTGCTAGAACTCATCCAGGAATTCTGTAAAGTGGCAGGATATAAAATCAATGCACAAAAATCACTTGCATTTGTCTACAGCAACAATGTGACAGAAGAAAGAGAAATTAAGGAGTCCATCCCAATGATAATTGCACCCAAACCATAAGAGCCTCAGGAATCCATCTAACCAAAGAGGCAAAGGATCTGTACTCAGAAAACTATAGAATAGTCATGAAAGAAATGGAGGAAGACACCAAGAAATGGAAAAATGTTCCATGCTCATGGATTGGAAGAACAAATATTGTGAAAATGTCTACGCTACCTAGAACAATCCACAGATTCAATGTAATCCCTATCAAAATACCATCCACATTTTTCACAGAACTGGAATATATAATCCTAAAATTTGTATGAATGAGAAGAGACCCTGTGTGGCCAAAGGGATGTTGAGAAAGAAAACCAAAGCTGATGGCAACCCAATTGCAAACTTCAAGCTCTATTACAAAGCTACGATCATCAAGACAGTGTGGTACTGGCACAAAAACAGACACATAGATCAATGGAACAGATAGAAAGCCCAGAAATGGACCCTCAACTTTGTGGTCGACTAATCTTTGACAAAGCAGGAAAGAATGTCCAATGGAAGAAAGACAGTCTCTTCAACAAATGGGGTTGGGTAAATTGGACAGCCACATGCAGAAGAGTGAAACTGGACCATTTCCTTACACCACACACAAAAATAGACTCCAAATGGATGTAAGACCTCAAGGCGAGACAGGAATCCATCAAAATCCTTGAGGAGAACACAGGCAGCAATCTCTTCAAGCTCAGCCACAGCAACTTCTTCCTAGAAACATCATTAAAGGCAAGGGAAGCAAGGGCAAAAATGAACTATTGAGACTTCATCAAGATCAAAAGCTTTTGCACAGCAAAGGAGATGGTCAACAAAACCAAAAGACAACTGACAGAATGGGAGAAGATATTCTCAAAAGACCTATCAGATTAAGGGCTAGTATCCAAAATCTAAAAAGAACTTATCTAACTCAACACCCAAATAACAAATAATCCAATCAAGAAATGGGCAGAGGACATGAACAGACATTTCTGCAAAGAAGACATCCAACAGATGGCCAACAAACACATGAAAAAGTGCTCCATGTCACTTGGCATCAGGGAATTACAAATCAAAACCACAGTGTGATACCACCTCACACCAGTCAGAATGGCTAAAATTAACAAGTCAGGAAATGACAGATGTTGGCGAGGATGCAGAGAAAGGGGAACCCTCCTACACTTTGGTAAGAATACAAGCTGGTGAAGCCACCCTGGAAAACTGTATGGAGGTTCCTCAAAAAGTTGAAAATAGAGCTAACCTACAACCCAGGAATTACACTACTGGATATTTACCCCAAAGATATAAATGTAATGATCTGAAAGGGCACCTGCACCCCAATGCCTATACCAGCAATGTCCACAATAGCCAAAGTACAGAAAGAGCCCAGACTTCCAAGGACACATGAATGGATAAAGAAGAATATATATATATAAAATTATATATATATATAAAACGCAGCCATCAGAAAATAAAATCTTGCCATTTGCAATGACATGGGTGGACCTAGAGGGTGTTATGCTAAGTGAAATAAGTTAATCAGAGAAGGACAGTTATCATATAATCTCACTGATATGCAGAATTTAAAAAACAGGATAGAGGATCATAATGGAAGAGAGGAACAAAGGAAGCAAGATGAAACCAGGGAGTGAGACAAACCATAAGACACACTTAATCTAGGAATCAAACTGAGAGTTGCTGGAGGGGGTGGGTGGGTGGATGGGGTGACTGGAAGATGGGCATTGGGGAAGGTAAGTGTTGTAGTGAGCACTGTGTGTTGTGTATGACTGATGGAACACAGACCTGTACCCTTGAAACAAATAACATTTTATATGATCATAATAAAACAAAGAAGTGAAAGAAAAACATTAAGAATACAACTGTAAACTAAGTAAAAATGAATAAATCAATAAATCAATAAATTAATAAATAATCTCTCTGATAAGAAGGCAAGCAAGCAAGGAAGCAATTGAGCAACCTGGTCACCATACTCTAATTTCAAGCTAGATTACAAAGCTGTTGTCATCAAAACAGTATGGTACTGGTATAAAAACAAACACACAGATCAATAGAACATGACAGAAAGCTCAGAAACTGATAATCATAGGACTTTTGGCAAAGTTTATTCATTAGTATATTAAAGGTGTATTTAAACTTAGCTCTGAAAAATTATTAACTCTGAATGGGAATTAATAATATTTTCATCCTGTTCCAACAGTTTCTTCCAATAAATGCATTTCTTTAAACATGTTGTTTTATGTAAATATGTATTATAAAATAAGGCTGATTTAGAATATACATTTCTAAGAAAAATTAAATTCACTTTAATAAACCTACCACAGAAAAGGAAATATAGATATCCATCATCACAACTGAGAACATCACAGAAGAAGACAATCAGACACAATCTGGTATCTGATGGAAGACTATAATACTACTTAGGTAGATCTGCCCAAATGTTCAACCTGTTGAAAGCTATAGATCCATTTACTCATTTACAAAAACACAAAAACACAGATGTCAAGAAATGTCGTAACACATCATCAATAAAGTCCATACTGCATATATTCTGACAGGAAAAATATTTTCCCAACAAATAAACTGCAAGACCAGAAGAAAGGAAGGAAAGAAGGAAAGAACCCACACATATATGGTCTTTTTTTTTTTTTAAGATTTTATTTATTTATTTGGCAGACAGAGATCACAGGGGGGCAGAGAGGCAGGCAGAGAGAGAGGCGGAAGCAGGCTCCCCGCTGAACAGAGAGCCCGATGCGGGACTCGATCTCAGGACCCTGAGATCATGACCTGAGCCGAAGGCAGAGACTTAACCCACTGAGCCATCCAGGTGCCCCATATGGTCTTAACTTATGACCCCACAGCAAGAAATAGACAATGGGAAAAGGAATGTCTCTTCAGTGAATGGTACTGGGAAAACTGGACACTAAATGCTGAAGAATGTGACTGGATTGCTTTCTTACACCACATGCAAAAATTATAAATGGATGAGTGACTTGAATACAAGACCTGCATCCATAAACCTCTGAAAAGAAAACACAGGTAGGAGGATTCTCAACAGTGGTTTTGGTGAAGATTTTTTACATCAGACACCAAAAGCAAAGGCACCAAAGTGAAAATAAACAAGTGGCATGACATCAAACTGAAATTTCTGCATGGCAAAAGAAACCATCAAACACTTAAAGGCAACCTAAGCAATGATAAAAAATATCTGCAAATCATATGTGTGAGAAGAGGCTAATATCCAAAATGGACAAAGCACTCCTTCAAATCCAAACAAAAACTGAATAAAAACTGGGGAGAATATGTGAGTAGATACTTTCCGAAGATGGCATATACATGGCCAACAGGCAGAGGAAAAAGTTGTTCGACATCACTAATTGTCATCAGGGAAACATAGGTCAAAATCACAATTAGCTATCACCTCACAACTGTCGGAACAACAATCATCTCAGAGAGAGACACCAGGTGTGGTCAAGGGTGTGTACACAAGGGAACCCTGTGTGGTGTTGGTGGGAATGGAAATCGGTGCAGCTACTGTGACAAATGCTACGGAGTTTCCAGAATAAATTAAAACAACTACCACATGACCCAGTAACTGCTCTACTGAGTATTTCTTTGGAGAACACAAAAACACTCCCTCAAAAGGAGAGATGCACTCCCATGTTCACTGCAGCATTATTCACAATATCCAGACATGGAAACATTGATCTTGAGAGCATTATACTAAGTAACTCAGACACAGAAAGACAAACACCAGAGGGTCTCATGGACATTCCACACGGAATCAAAAAAGGACTGAACGCATACATACTGAGAACAGATTCGTGGTTACCAGATCAGGGAAGGGGGCAAAAGGAGTGAAGGTGGTCAAAGATGCCACGTTGGAGTGATAAAATCTGCAAGTCATGGAATGTTCTGTGCAGCATGGAGACTAAAGCGAACCCTGCAGGATGGGGTAGAAGCTCCCCTACTATTTGAAAGTACAGTGTTCCTAGGAAACCTTTCACAACAGAAATGGTGTAAACTGAAAAAGGAATTACCATTCATTTCTACAGAAAAATTAGTGAGCATGTTCAGACACCAAAAGGTCCTTCTCTTTGGCTCTTTTTAGGCCCCAGGACACAACATCCTAGCAGATGCCCAAAATAAATGCAGTTAAAGCACAGCACATGCTCACAGACACAATTCAAAGGGCTGGTGGCTGAATACGAAGAGCAGTGCCCAGGAAGCAGCTGGTTGGGGTGCACACTGCCTCTATAGTGGTTCCCAACAAAACAGATGCTGAATGCGATGCCCACTTTTTGACTGTTCTCATAAGAGGGAAATCCTCTTCAGGTTTCTTCCTGCTATTGGAGCTCAGTAATAATGTAGGTCTTTCCAAAAAGCCAAGTGTCTTACCATGAAATTTGAGAAAAGTGAGGGAGACTTGTACTTGAAAGTTGCTGAGGGGGTAGAAGTTAAACGTTCTCCCGGATACAAACATCAGCAAATCCACTGTGAGAGGCACCTTCCTCAGCAGATGGAACATGGTCTACCTCCTACCCCCAGAAACCTCCTCTTTCACCTCGCTTGGGACAATCAACAATAGCTGGGAGTTACCTCAATTC
This sequence comes from Lontra canadensis, assembly GCF_010015895.1. Lineage (NCBI taxonomy): Eukaryota > Metazoa > Chordata > Mammalia > Carnivora > Mustelidae > Lontra > Lontra canadensis. Next base: position 16,519,255 of record NW_022631028.1, on the reverse strand, counting down.
CTCCTTTCTCCCATTCCCAATATTGAACCCTCTGGCAAATCCTGTGAGCTCCATCTTCAATAGGTACCTAGGATAGGATTAACCCCTCCTTCCAAGGCCACCTGTCTGGTCCACGCTAGAGCCTGAGTTCCTGGAAAGGCTTCATCATTGACCTCCCTTGCCCATCCTCAACCCAGTGTCATCTGTTCTCAACACTGTAGCCAGGATGGCCCAGTGAATCATGGTCCCATGTGGTCACGGCCCTGCAATGGCTTTCTGTCACCCTACTGTCACCACCCTGAGGTCATGTCCTAAGCTGTCTCCTGTAGCCACAGGGCCTTCTTTCTGTTCCTGGACATACCTGGTATGCTCTTGCCCCAGGGTCTTTGCATATGCTTTACTTTCATTTAGAAGGCTCTTGATGTGATATCACTCACCTTCTTTAAAACTTGACTCAACGGTGAGTAGGTTAAAAAAATTAAAAATACAAGAATCATGAGAATGAGTTAAAAAAAAGTTGTATATATGAAATATACAGGTTTTAGGGCAATACTGGGAGCTTAATATATTGTTTTCCCCTGATGCTGGGGTTTTACAGTTTTATGGGGACCCTGTGGTGGTAGTCTTCTCATTCTTTTGGCTTGTCTTCTGGGGAAGGAGCCTGCTTTATTGCTCTCCTGTCAATCTTGCTTGGGTTGAGTCACCCTGCAGACTATCAAGGGGCTAGGCTCTGTGAAAACTGTTTTTTCAGGCTTTTGTTCTCTGGAGATTTTTGTTCTTTGGCAGCTTTGTGGGTTTTCAGAATGTCAGAGCAAAGAAAGAATCTGTCTGCACCTAGACCTCCACTTCAGAGAGAAGCCTCAAACTGTTCCCCTCTGGGTGGTCCAGAACACACTGACTCCCTCTCTGCAAACTCCACTGAACAGTGCAACCTCTCACAGGCAGTGGACACACCCAGCCACCATCCCAGTGGTCACCCGAGGCGCCTGCTTGTCTCTGCACCCCATGCCACTAAAACTGCAAGTGATATTGGTCTGGGGAGCCCATTTCCTGTGGCTACCTTTGCCAAGATGGCTGTCTGAAGTCCAGGTCCACATGGGGTGCGCTCAGACCCTGCAGTCACACAGGTCACAGAAGGCGGCCCACTGAGGGATCGCGACTGGAGATTGTGCCTGGTTCTCTCAAGCACAGGCTGGGAGTGCTCGGACCGCATGGCCAGTAACAGAAGGCTGTGGTCCTAAAGACCACCAGCTGGTACCCCCACCAGGCTCTCTTAGGCACGGGTGGGAGTGTGCCCAGCCAAACAGTGGTGTAAGCAGTGGAAAGCCACGGGCTCAGGGACTATGGAATGGGGACCCCACCAGATTCTCTCTGGAATGGATGGTCTCTGGCGATGACGGTCCTGGGAACATGGCCTTAGGCCCATGCCTGTGACCACCCAATTCCAACAGTTGCGTCTTAAGATCTTTTGTTCTTTTTGAGTGCTTTTAGCCAGACTCCAAGTTAATGCTGGTCCCCAATCACAGGGGACTTTTGTATTGAGGTATTACTTTCTAATGGGTCACTTCTGGTGGCTCCCTCCCCCTTTTGTTTATCCTCTGATATCAGTCCAAGTGCTCTCAATATGGTTTACCTCTCCACTGGTGTCTTCTGCCCCCATAGAGATCCAGAAATGTATAATCCTACATCTCAGGCTGTTTTCATGGTGCTCAAAGTGTTCTGGTAAGTATTTGGCTCACTTTAGGGGACCGGTTGAAATAGGGTCTCCTACTTCTCCACCATCTTGCCCCTCCTCTCAAGTGCTGGAACAAACAATCCTAAACTTTATATGGGACCAGAAAAGACCCCGAATTGCTAAGGAAATGTTGAAGAAGAAAAACAAAACCAGGGGCATCACGTTGCCGATATCAAGATTTACTATAAAGCTGTGATCAACAAGACAGCATGGTACTAGCACAAAAACAGACACATAGACCAGTGAAACAGAGTAGAGAGCCCAGATATGGTCCTCAACTCTATGGTCAAACAATCTTTGACAAAGCAGGAAAAAATATACAGTGGAAAGAAGACAGTGTCTTCAACAAATGGTGCTGGGAAAGTTGGACAGCTATGTATAGAAGAATGAAACTTGACCATTCTCTTACACCATACACAAAGATAAACTGGAAATGGATAAAAGACCTCGAAATGGATAAAAGAATCTATCAAAATCCTAGAGAAGAACATAGGCAGTAACCTCTTTGACATTGGCCACAGCAACTTCTTTCTTTCTCTCTCTCTTTCTTTCTTTTCTTTCTTTTTTATAAACATATAATATGTTTTTATCCCCAGGGGTACAGGTCTGTGAATCACCAGGTTTACACACTTCACAGCACTCACCATAGCACATACCCTCCCCAATGTCCATAACCCCACCCCCCTTCACCCAACCCCCTCCCCCCACCAACCCTCAGTTTGTTTTGTGAGATTAAACACTTATGGTTTGTCTCCCTTCCAATCCCATCTTGTTTCATTTACTCTTCTCCTACCCCCTTAACCCCACCATGTTGCATCTCCTCTCCCTTATACCAGGGAGATCATATGATAGTTGTCTTTCTCCGACTGACTTATTTCGCTAAGCATGATACCCTCTAGTTCCATCCACGTCGTTGCAAATGGCAAGATTTCATTTCTTTTGATGGCTGCATAGTATTCCATTGTGTATATATACCACATCTTCTTTATCCATTCATCTGTTGATGGACATCTAGGTTCTTTCCTAATTTGGCTATTGTAGACATTGCTGCTATAAACATTCGGGTGCACGTGCCCCTTCAGATCACTACGTTTGTATCTTTAGGGTAAATACCCAGTAGTGCCATTGCTGGGTCATAGGGTAGTTCTATTTTCAACATTTTGAGGAACCTCCATGCTGTTTTCCAGAGTGGTTGCACCAGCTTGCATTCCCACCAACAGTGTAGGAGGGTTCCCCTTTCTCCGCATCCTCGTCAGCATCTGTCATTTCCTGACTTGTTAATTTTAGCCATTCTGACTGGTGTGAGGTGGTATCTCATTGTGGTTTTGATTTGTATTTCCCTGATGCCGAGTGATATGGAACAATTTTTCATGTGTCTGTTGGCCATCTGGATGTCTTCTTTGCAGAAATGTCTGTTCATGTCTTCTGCCCATTTCTTGATTGGATTATTTATTCTTTGGGTGTTGAGTTTGCTAAGTTCTTTATAGATTTTGGACACTAACCCTTTATCTGATATGTCGTTTGCAAATATCTTCTCCCATTCTGTCAGTTGTCTTTTGGTTTTGTTAACTGTTTCCTTTGCTGGGCCACAGCAGCTTCTTTCAAGACATGTCTCCAAAGGCAAAGGAAACAAAAGCAAAAATGAACTTTTGGGACTTCATCGAGATCAAAAGTTTCTGCACAGCAAAGGAAACAGTCAACAAAACAAACAGGCAACCCATGGAATGGGAGAAGATATTCGTAAATGACACTACAGACCAAGGGCTGATATCCAAGATCTATAAAGAACTCCTCAAACTCAACACCCCAAAAAAAAAAAAAACAGATAATAACGTCAAAAAATGGTCAGAAGACATGAACAGATACTTCTCCAAAGAAGACATACAAATGGCTAACAGACACATGAAAAAATGTTCATCATCATTAGTCATCAGGGAGATTCAAATCAAAACCACACTGAGATACCACCTTACACCAGCAAGAATGGCCAAAATTAATAAGCCAGTAAACAAAATAGTGTTGGAGAGGATGTGGAGAAAGGGGAACCCTCTTACACTGTTGGTGGGAATGCAAGTTGGTGCAGCCACTTTGGAAAACAGCGTGGAGATTCCTTAAGAAATTAAAAACAGAGGCACTCTATGGCCCTGCAATTGCACTACTGAGTATTTACCCCAAAGAAACAGATGGAGTGAAAAGAAGGGCCATCCGTACCCCAATGTTCATAGCAGCAATGGCCACAATCGCCAAACTTTGGAAAGAGCCAAGGTGCCCTTCAACAGATGAATGGATAAAGAAGATATGGTCCATATATGCAATGGAGTATTATGCCTCCTTCAGAAAGGATGAATACCCAACTTTTTTATCAACATGAATACGACTGGAGAAGATTATGCTGAGTGAAATATGTCAAGCAGAGAGAGTCAATTATCATATGATTTCACTTACTTGTGGAGCAAAAGGAATAACATGGAGGACATTGGGAGATGGGGAGGAAAAGTAAGTTGGGGGAAATTGGAGGGGGAGACAAACCATGAGAGACCATAGACTCTGAGAAACAAACGGAGGGTTTTGGAGGGGACGGGGGTGGTGGGTTAGGTGAGCCTGGTGGTGGATATTAAGGATGACACATATTGCATGGAGCACTGGGTGTGGTGTATAAACAATGAATCTTGGAACACTGAAAAAAAAAAAAAAAGAACTTGACTTAAGCATCACCTTCCTAGTGACGTCCCACTTGGCCCCTATCTGAATAGCAAGCACCACTGCCACCTTCCCTTCAGCACGAGCACCGTCTCCTGATTTCTATTTCCAGAGCAGTTATCACAGTCACCAGTCTATCTCAGCAAGGGAGAAATGGGGGCCTACTCAGATGGTTTCACCACTGACTCCCTCCAATTTCCTAGTTCAGAGCCCCAGGAGAAAAGGTGACCAGAGCTCTTGCACAGCCAGGATGCCAGGGACAAGGGGTCCATCTACTGCACCCTGAAGACCATCAGGAAAATGAGTGCTAAGAGGAATCCATTTGCACATGAAACCTGAAACCAGACACCTTCCTCGATCCCAGGGGAGCGCGCGTACACACACACACACACACACACACACACACACACACACTTCCTCCCTTTGCCTGATGTGCTCACCTGAAAAAGTTGAGCAGAGAAGCATCCCAGGTCCGAATCTCCCTCTGGCCAAGGTCCTGGGAAGTAGACATCTCGCCTCTCTGCACCAGCCAGCTGTGACTGATGTCCGGCATCCTCCTGTGCTGGGGCAGAATGATGCACCTGTCCCTCTTTCCTGGGACGTCATCACAAACCAGGCTTTGCTGCACACTTTTCAGGAAGGAACCTGCAGCAGCAGCAGGCTTCCCAGGATCGGTCTCAGTCTCACACATCAGGCCCCATGTGGAACTAGAGCTTCAAGGAGAGAGGTGTGATATATGGCCTTGGAACGTAATGGCAGGAGATGAGATTTCAGTTAAAAAAACAAAAAACAAAAAACAAAAACTGGCCTCTTTCACACAGCACAGGAAGTGGAGGATTTCTCAGGGGTGTGGCTTTGGAAAAAGGGCTTCTGCTGGCTGAATTCACAGACACCAGGAAGAGGACACTTGCACTGGGCAAGAATACATAATGCTGCCTGTGGGCTGCTTCCCATCAACACCCTGCTGAGACAAGGGCTGAAGAACCCAACAGAAAGCAACTTTCGTATCATTTGCAGCAGGGGGGCTGGCCAGGAAGCAGAGCCCTGTCCCTGGAGCAAGTTGGTCTGCCCATCCATGGCCTCGAAGTCTCCCAGCTACCTGCTCTGACTGCCCTGCCAGGCTCACACCTGCTGACATGGTGACTCCTAAGACCTAGAGACTGCTTTCCACCCCAGGTCAATGCTGCTCTCAGAGAAGAAAACTCCAGCCTCAGAAATTTGTTCATTGTTAGTTCTGGATTTCCCTGGGTTTGTCTACACTGGCCCACCCAGGTGCCCTTCCAGATCATTCCTCAAGTGCCCTAGGGTTTCAAGCCTGTACAACAAGTGCCCTCCCTAACAGCCATCACCCATTTAACCCTTCCCCCCCACTCACCTGCACTCCAGCAACCCTCAGTTTGTGCTCTAAGGCTGAGTCTGTTTCCTCATTTGCCTATCTTGTTCCCCCCACTATGTTTATCTGTGGTCTTTCTGAAATTCCAGAGGAGTGAAGTCGGTGGGTATTTGTCTTTCCTTACAGATTTTGCTTAGCTTAATCCATTCTAGGTCCTTCTGCATCCTTGAAGATGATAAGATTTCATTCTTTGTGAAGCTGGGTCCTATTCCATTGATTATGTATCTCCCACATCTTCTTTCTCCATTCCTCAGTGAATGGACATTGGGACTCCCTCCATAGTTTCGCTATTGTTGGTAATGCTGCTGTAAACATCACAGTGCTTGTACCCCATTGAATGTGCATTTTTGTCCTTTGGGTAAATACCTAGGAGTGCAACTGCCGGATCCCAGGGTTGTTCAATTCTTAGCTTTTGGAGGAAACTCCATACTATTTTCCAGAGAGCTGCAGCAGCCCACATGCCCACCAACAGTGCAGAAGGGTTCTGCTCTAAGCAAAACATTACCTGCCAGCAATTTCCTAAGGAGGAAATGGAAAACCTGTGGGATAACCTGAGTCACCCAGCATCAGGCAAGTAGTTCCAGAAATTCACCCCAGGGTTCCTGATGCCAAGCCCCTTGAAACCACCAGCATGCCTCTATCCAGGAGAATTCCCAAAGACTCTCCTTCTGACTTCACCACAAATGAAACTACAGAGAAAACACGGCATGTCCATATACCTAGATGATCCATTTAGTGAAACGAGAAAATCAAGCTTAACTTTTAAAGCATAAAAGTCTCCTTGGAATCATTCTGAATTTTCCCTCTGCCCTCATTGTAACTCTTTTGATGAAAAGACTAATCAATTATGAAACATCACTTTGACAAATGATAAGACATCATCCAAGTCTCTATCTGACCGCAAAAAGCCACCTAACTCTAGATGCTGGTCACTCCACCACAGCCTAGGCCCAACAGAATAAACACGGATAGATGAAAGAACAAATTACATGTTAAAAACACACACAGAATAAATCTCATCTTCTCTTTCTAATCAAACTGATTTCCTACAAAAGAGATGTTCCAAGTACCTTCATAAGCAATAAATTAACAGAGAATGAGATCCCCTGCCATGTGCTCCCTGCAGGGAAACTCAGGAACTCTTGCACCCACTCTAGATTGCTGACAGCTGCTTCAGTTTTACTTTGTGGCTCCACTACAGACAAGAGAAAAGCCCAGGAGGTTTAGGGTTAAAGAGAAGTTTTACCTCCCATCCTAACCTGGATGTGACATTGTGTGCAATGTACCTGTTGCTGTCTCTGAACGCTGATGTCCTGTGATAAGCTGCAGGACTGACTCAGACGCTGATTTCAAAACTTCGGGTCTCAAGGAGGCAGAGTGGAGAATATTATCAGGTGGGGAGAAGAAGGCACCTCTGACCTAAGGCCGGCACACCTGCTCCAGTTCCTGGGAGAAGGGGAGACACACACTTGTTTACTAAGTAGTAATTAGCTTCATTCGAAAGTCGACCAATGCCATTGTCTTTTTTGGAGAAGCGAAGTTACTCTTCCAAAAACATGCTCAACTCATCAGTTCCAAATGCAATATTAAGTCAGGTCTGGTTTCCTCTAGGCTCCAGACCCCCACTGGGAGGCCCCTCCTGCACCATCCTGACAGCCCATTACCACCAAACCTGGGGACACCGGGCACAATGCTGATTTGGCTGATGGCTTTAGGAGTTGTTACCACCACTCTTGAGCCTGGGGAAACAGAGACTATACAGCTCATCACTGCCTTCTATAGAAACAAGCTGCAGTGCGTCGCCTTTCAGGGTCTCACCCAGCACCTCACCACTGCCCTCGGTGCGACAGGCTGCACTGAGTCATCTTCCCGCATCTTTCACATTGACATCTTTTGTCACTGCCTCCAGTGGTGGCAAGCAGCATAGCCATGCTTTCCAGTGACTCTCCTACTGCAGCTCACCACTCCCTCCAGTGGCATGAACCTGCACTGCGGGGCTTTCCAGCTTCTCACAGTGTAGTTCACAACTGCCTCCACTGGTCTCAAGCTGCACTGGCATGTCTTCTACCATCACTCAGACTGCAACTCCGCACTGCCACAAGTGGTGGAAATCCGCACTGCCTCTCCTTCCCACGCTTTGCACTGTATCCGTCCACTGCATCCCTTGTCGGGAAGTTCCATTGGCACATCTTCCAGCGTCTGGCCCACTGCAGCTCAGCGCTGCCTCCCTTTGGAACTGCCCCATCTTTCACCATCTGTTGCACTGCAGCTCAGCACTGCCTCCAGTGGTGGAAAGCTGAATTATGAGAGCTGCTTGATGGCATGGCAATGCAGAATTCTGTCACTGGAGGCAGTGCTGAGTTGCACTGGAAAGCTGCTGGGAGACATGCCAGTGCAGCTTGCAGCCAAATCTCATGAGAACTTGGGCAATTATCAGGAGATTTCTACCCAAATCATGAAATTTGGGTAGAAATCTCACAAGAACTCATTTCAAATATCAAGAGAACTCAGAGAAATCACGTGATCTCAATCCAAATCTCTTGAGATCATGGTCCAAATTTCGTGAGATCTCAATCTATAGCTTGTGAGATCTCAGTCCAAATCTCCTGAGAACTCATTTCAAAGATCATGACATATCAGGGAAATCTCCAGATCTATGTCCACATCTCATGAGATCTTGGTGCAAATCTCATGAGACCTCAGAACAGATCTTGTGAGAACTCAAGCACTTCCCACAATAGTTGTACACAAATCTTGTGAGAAATCTTTCCAAATATCATGAGCTCTAAGTAAAATCCCATGAGATCTCTGCCTTAATCTCCTGATATCTCAGTCCAAAAACTCCTGAGATGTCAGGCACATCTAACAAGATTTCTTCCAAATCTCAGGAGAGCTCAGTCCAAATCTCCTGAGAACTTGGGCAATTCTCACGAGATTTCTACCCAAATTAAGAATTGATAAATGGTCATCTTTAGGAGTGAGTGATAGATTCAGGATAGGAATGTTGGTTGGAAAAGTTAACTCATTAGTCCCTTGTGGGTGGCTAAAATTGGGAACATGATGGAGCAGGTATTTACTTTCATATTTGTTTGGAGCAGCTGATGGGAGAGGCAAAGCCTTCTTGCACCTGCCCCCCAAGTTTCCCCTTGGTGTGTTCCATACTTGCCCTCTCCCTTGGTTTTAGCTTTCTCGAACCTCATCAGGATTCAAACCACCAAGTTTCCCATGTGTCTATCCTACCACATGAGAACTACAACTTGGAGGGCTTAAAAGGGATTACAGGCAAATCTGAAGGCTGGCTGACTGTCTTACATTACTACTCCTGATATTCCTTGTCCTGGATGCCAATTAGGGAACAAAATGAAGCCAGCTTGCATCATTATCATTGTAAGAAGTTATTTAAAAATTGAGAAGTTTTTAATAACTTTTATATAATAATAATTTTTAATTTTTTTTTAATTTTTAAATATAATAATAATGTTTTTTTACTGGACAGCTCAGTGGGTTAAGCAGCTGGCTTCAGCTCAAGTCATGATCCATCCCCTGGTCCTGAGATTGAGCCCCACATCAGTCTTCCTGCTCAGTGGGGAGCCTGCTCTTCCTGCTTGTGTGCTTGCTCTCTCTCTCTCTCTCTCAAATAAGAAATAAAATCTTTAAAAAAGGAGAAGAAGAAGAAGAAGAAGAAGAAGAAGAAGAAGAAGAAGAA